>NC_053163.1:113172706-113501873 GCF_016835505.1 Polypterus senegalus
AGAACACCTATCCTATGTGGAATAGCTCACCCATTTCTCAACTTTAAAATGCAGTGCACACTGCTTTGCTACCTTCCTTCCACCTCTCTTCTGTCTCCTTCTTCAAGGTCAATAAGCCTTGGTGGGGAGCACATCTTTAAACCTCCCACTAACCAGGGCTTTTTTAGAACAGTGGAGACAGTCTTTTAAAAAGCTGAGGTCCCCCAGATTGCAGATGATCACGTCCACTTCTGAGTTGGACCAGGAACCCAAAACTGCTTTTTTTCTTTTTAGAGGAGTTTCCTCTTTTTGGCCTGTGGAGCACTGTCCGGCTTCCTCTCAGACCCCTAAATGTCCCTCCATGGTATAGTCACCTTGTTCTTTTTGGTGAACATGCAAGTAAGAACTTTTCAGTACTCTTACACATGATAGTGCTGCTTCTATTACTGCAAAGACAACATCTTTGGAACACTAACGGCATGGAAGTGACCAAACACCCATTAATAGCTCATACAGGCCTTTTAGTAACTGGGGACCACCTTTCCTTGGACTGTCTATTGTGATGACCACCTATTTCGGCAGTGTCACTCTCAGGCAGGTTACTGGGGGCCTTGTCGTCTTTTCTCTTTGTGCAGTTTTCTCTTCTTCCCAGCCACAAAACCATACTGAGTGTCTGAGCCATACCCTTGGGGTGAGACACATGATGTTTTCAGGATGATAAAACTTTCATAAATGAATCTCAAAATGAAAGTAAGGACAAAGTGGGGGAGAGGGTCACACGATGTTTAACAAGTCCAAATTGTCTTTGCTTGTTTTTGTAGCACTGGATTCAAAACAGACGTTCAAGGCTAATATCCTGTATCTAAACTGAAATACTAGCGCGCATCCCAAATGTTTGTCTATGAATGTGTGTGTGTATCTGTGCCCTGAGGAGACCTCTCCCTTCTCTCATTAAAGGTAAACAGAAGTACCTGTGTGCCAGCAGGAATGACTGCACGATTGACAAGCTGAGGAGGAAGAACTGTCCGTCATGCCGCCTTCGGAAGTGTTTTGATGCTGGCATGACCTTAGGAGGTAAATCGAGCACTGCTTGGAAATTGGGGCAAGGGGTGGGGTTGGTGGGTGGGGCACAAGTAAATCGATCGGCTCCTGACAACCAGAGGTTTTAATGCCATCGAACTGCAACACAGGCAAATTCATTTGTGTCCCCAGGCCGGGACAGGTGCCAAGCAGTTAATCCAGGCAAGTAAGGTCAGGAAAGGCAGTTTGTCAGAAGGGCGGCCCTCTTTAAGCCAGCCTAGCAGGTTTACTGAGGTGTATTAGTGGGTGTGTCCTTCCATTGCTATCAAGCAACCTCCAGATATTTCCAGTATATTCAGAGGTTATGATGACTACATTTGCCCAAAATGAGGGACACGACGGCACAAATTGTATAACAGTTTAGGCCTAACCAAACAAAACCAAAGGTGACACTGCTAACTACAAGGTGAAAGTCCACCTGCTGTCATGCAGCAGAACATTTGCTAAGTCTTTGTATATCCAGAACTGAATTTACCAGGATGCCATTTCAGGTCTTTAATATACATGAAGAGCAGGGCTCCATTTCCAAAGATTTTCTTTTCAGTCGCCACCCATTCCAACCACCTCCCCCACTACACCATCATCAGTATTAAAAATCAAATACAATTATGAGAAGGCAATATAAAGCACCTAATGTTTGCCTTTTGCATATTACAGAATTAATTCCCTTGAAGAGGTGGTGTCAGCTCAATTATATCTTCTTTTCACTTTCCGCACCTGGCTGATCTTCCATTTCACCAAACTCAAATCTGTGCAGCTCTTACTCCAGCACACAACTGAAGTGACTAAAATGTCCTAACCCTGAAAACAAACATAGGAGACCAGAAGAAAGACACCTTGCTTTCAAATAAAAGTTCTCAGAAGTTGGATTTTATAGGATGGTCTGTTAGGTTTAATAGTCAGGCATCCAGCTATGGACTGAACCGGTTTTAGATCTCAGTAGATAAGGTAGGGACGAACTATGTGCTGGTTGCCCACATGTTTAAGATAAGCATCACGTCAGTTATTTATTTACTTTACATAAGAAATATAAAGAATCATAATGTTATAATGGTGGTGTGTCCTGCTTTTTACTCTGTGCTGCCTGCCCATTTGCCCCTGAATTGAGTTAAGTAGGTCTGAGAATGTTATATTATAGACACCTGACGACTGTGCTCTAGTGGCTAAGACGTTGGACTGTATCATGTCTAGGCTGCACGCTCAGTCCTCCCCTCTAGAAACATACAAAAGATATAAAGAACTGTATTAAGTAGCTTGGATTTGCAAGTCACTTTGGAATAAAGTCTCCAATCTGCTATATCCCAAAACAGGGTCACAGGGGTCTGCTGGAGCCAATCCCAGCCAACACAGGAACAAACCCCAGGCAGGGCACCAGCCCATGGCAGGGAACATACACCAAGGACAATTTAGGATCGCCAGCGCACTTAACCTGCATGTCTTAGGACTGTGGGAGGAAACCCATGCGAACACGAGGAGAACACGCAAACTCCACACCGGGCGGACCCGGGAAGCAAACCCAGGCCTCCTTACTGTAAGGCAGCAGCACTACCACTGCACCACCGTGCATCCTTTGGAATAAAGTTTTACCTAAATAATGAAATACAAATGAGAGTGTTGGTGAATTTGTAGGTTTAGACAGTATATAGCTAATATAAGTGCTATAAGCTAATATTTAATAATTCAATACTGCAGGCATACAATCAGAAACAGTGCTGCCCACTGGAGTAGTGGTTACTTATCCAGCGATCGGGGTTCATCTCTCAGCCCGCTAAGTGACTGTGTGCAGTCAGTGCATCACAATTGGTTCCTCCTTTGTGCCCAGGGCGGACATCACCCCATGTTGATTATGGTGATGGCCAGGAAAACACAATTCCTGATGCCTTGGGTTTCACTGGGGTCCTGTACCTGCCAGCACCATAACGTCTACTTAAAAGTCTGCATGATCTAAATGGCAGGTATAGAATAGAAATAGGCTGTGGAACATGGTGACCCTCAGTGGATTAAAGCAGGATGGGGAATGTTATTTTATGTTATTATATAAATGGCAGGTCTGTAACAGACTAACCAGGTTCAGAAGTTGAACAGATGGATGTATTCTGTAGGTCATGATTAATTCTATAAACTTGTCAGTTCTGAAAAGAGAGTGCTAAAAAGCAATGATTTAGCAGCAGATAACATTTAAACATGTTATTATTCTGTAGTAGTAACCCATAGTGATTTCACATGGTAGGTAGTTGTACTTGTTTAGACTGCCAAATAAGTTAGAATCATTACTTGTGCAGAACAGCAGAAAATATTTAATACTGTGTGTTAAAGGCTGTGGAAATAGAGGTGCATTTTGTGGAATTTTGAAGTCAGTTTTCTGCCATGACATAAACAGAAATGATATCTCTAAGGTTTTCCCTGTTGCAAGAAGGTCAGATGACAAGCATGTGACACTTTCAAGGCTTGCCTGTTCGAGTGGAGCGTGGAAAGTGTAAGTTGGGGTGTGAAAAGAACACGGCTGCAGATGTTGTCAGTAGAAGGAAATGCGAATCACTCTCTCATTCAACAATCCACATGACTAAACAAAGCCGCTAGTCTACAATATTTTAAAGCACATGTCACTATGCATGTAGTCATTCTACCACAGAGTGGTAAATGAACTAAAATTGATGATGAAATGTTGTCTCTTCTGTAAGTTGCAACTAGATTTCGAAAAAACAATGCATGTTGTATTCTATATTACAATTTGAATTGGACATATTTTGAGTGGATGGGTGTTAAAATGAATGTGTGCTCAGGTATGAAGATTGAGAACTCATCAGTGGTAAAAAGGAGAGGACTGTGTTGGAGTTTGACTGGCCTCAGATTCTAAAACAAGCAGCTTCAGCAGCTTTCCAGAAATCACACATTTAGTGTATGTTTAGTAAGTGTGTTGTGTCTGTCCTTTCATTTTCCTTTTATTGTATTTTAACACGTGTGTGAGTAGAGTTTGTTTTTAGAACTTGTTAACTACATGGCGTTTGAAGATCAGTTCCCCAGATTTCTACTGGATTGACATGCTAAGGGCCATGGGTACCAACTCCTTCATTTTTTGTACCACCAGCTTTGACTCTTGACTCCTCTATTAGAAATTAGGCTAATATATTTATTATGTTGATTGAAAGCACACAACACACAAGGTACAAGGCATTTCATCAGTGCATCCTCTATTAGAAATTAGGCTAATATATTTATTATGTTGATTGAAAGCACACAACACACAAGTTACAAGGCATTTCATCAGTGCCACCATAAATCATCAAGCTTTTTTTTAAACACCCTAACCTGTTTAAGTTTGAGATTCAAGGCTGTAGCTATACCGGTGCGGCATTTGTATTAAATGTAATAATTAGTCTAAGATGCCCACAAAACATCATACCATTTATTAATGTTATCAGGATATTTAAAAGAGTATTCTTCTGGAATGTAATTATTCTATCAATCTGTTACTCACCCCATGTTATTTGTGGCAGTGGCCAGGGAATCACAATTCGTGATTCCTTGGGTTTCATTGGGGTCCAAAACTGAACAACATCATAATGCCTACTAAAAAGTCTTCCTGATCTAACTGTCAGGTATCCAGTCATATGTGTACTTCACTATCATGGTTGAGAAGGTTTTCCAGAAGTGGTTTAACAATATTTTAGCAAAAATACACATTTGGGGCATTGTGAGTATATGAGTGGATGCCTGACATTTTAATTATGTGACACAAGATATGGACGTTTTGATATTGTCTGCTGTTGTTCAAGCTGAGTCTCTATTCAAGCCTGTTGTATCAGGAAATTTGTTATCTCCATTCTCCATGATAACAAGAGATTAAAAGTTTTTTGGCTATCACTACTAATGACATGGAATGTACAGTAGATACAAAAATGTAAATTTTTGGGTGAAGTATTCCTTTAATCCACTTATGCAGTTCTGACCCCCACATCAGTGAAAACTGAAATGACCTGAATCCTCTCGCCACATTCGTTTTAGCTTCTAGACACCTTCAGACCTTTGCAAATCTTGAAAAACTTGAAATCTTGGCCCTCTGGAGTGCCTAAGATGTATTTACTGACTGCAGCACCCTCTTGTCTGGACTGTGAATTCACACATGAAATGTGGCTGCCAAGTCTTTTAAAAATGACCATCTGTCAGCATCTAAAGCAGGTGGTTTCTAAGCCTTGACCTCTTCTTAAAGACATCCATGTTAAAGTGACTGGTGATGCAAAACTGATCCAGTGTGGGTGCGTGCAATATGATACTTTGTGATGGGCCGATAATCTAGTTTAAAGTTGGTTCCTCCTCTGCTCCCAGTGTTGCCAGGATGGACTTTTAAAATATGCAGGTTTGAAAAACTTACATATGGATTGCAAATTGTACATTTTTGAGAGACTCCTACCTGATCTGCTCTAAGTAGTCTGGTGTCCTATCTTATGTTAGTTTCCTGATGGCACATGTACTAAAGCGAAATGCAGGCCTAATGTCACACCTTCTCATTAAACCAAAAGATGGCTTGCCTGATAAGTAATGTTCTGTGATTTCATTCAGATATGGTCCTTGAGCTGTAATGTAACATTTTTGTGACTCTTATCAGATCCTGATATAGTACTTTTTGAACTTTCACTTCATAAATAGTATGTGGAAAACTGTACTGCAGAAATTAATCACCTGTATATGAGACAATATTAATATGGTTACCAGACATGGCTTCTTTGAGACCCAGACATGTGGCCACCCTGAAGATGGCTCCTAAACATCACTTCACTCTTGCTAAAACCTGTAATGGACTGCCATCTCTCAGTAGCTACTAGCTTATAATTTTCTGGCTTTTAGAATATTAAATATGCTTTCTGAATCATACTGTATAAAATACGAGAACACAAAAAGTGGCACCATGTCTCCATCCTTGCATACAGGGTCTTCAAATGCAACTCCCAAACTCTAATATCACACCTAAGAAATGAGAATTTGTCACACATTTAACAAGAAACGTGCATCCAGGATATTAGCAGCAGTAATGTGTTCCTTTGTGGTGGGCTGTGTGACACTTGTGACGCTCCCCACTGTGCACTACTTTGGCAGCAATTCAAATGATTAGCAGGTGAGGCAAAAAATGTTGGTTTCTGTTCCTGTGCTGGGCCAAGGGCCCCTCTTTCTCATTTACTGGCATGGCACAATGGGCTGGAAAAAAAAAAAACTAGAGCAAATGAGCTATAAATACATGGACAAAGACATCCTTGAATTTAGCCAGCCAGGCGTCATATGTGCCAATTGAATTGTCAGCATTTCTGGTGTTCAGATGCCGTCCGAAATTTGCTGCTGGTCTTAGTGTCCATATTCTTATCATAGACAGGGATGTATGGAATTTTACACCATCTACAAATCTACACCATTTCTAAAAAAAAAAAAAAACCTGAACCTGTGTGTGGGGGAAACATACTGAGATGAGATGGGCAGACTGGGTACCTCTCGTAACTCTAGTTCTGCCCTGCTGTCGGGTTTAAAGCACTTACGTTGACACCAGGATGATGCTCTTCTTTTACAATATCTTTCTTAAAAATAGAACATTGCTTCCCCTCTTGGCAGGCAGTCATTAAAAACAAGATGCAAAATGGTTTATTTGGCTCAGTGCCACACAGTAAAGGAAAAAATAAAAATCCTTGTCTCCTTCCCTGCCACCTCAGTCCCAGTGCTGAACAGGTTTGATGACACCTCACCCACACTGTCAACACTGCCGCTTGTAATGTGGCCCAATTCTCTTTCCACCACCATGTTATCGTACACAACTTATTACCGTGACTAGGCAGATGATGTGACTTTAGGAACAATAATGAAAATATGGAAATGAATGTGCTCTGACGACCTAACCTGAGACTAAAACAAAAAAGAGTTGTACCACATATGCTTGAAAACACAATGTACAGGCATGTCAACTCACAAATTCCAGCAGAGGGCAGCATGTTTGTAATTTTGTAAAATGATGCTAACTGGGGTCTTAAAAGTATGTCACCCTTGATGAGACCAGTTGACCAAACATGGGTATCACTACACATTTTAGTCAGTCTAGTCTAGTAGGAAAAAACTAGATGGGGTGACGGAAATTAAACAAGGCATCACAAAGCTTGTGTCAACACTTTCCACCATCTGCTGGATGAACCACTGCCTGTCATGTACTGTCTTTTCACAGAGGCATGACTCCATTCAAGATGTCCAATAAGACATCACTAAGTGCACCTGGTTAGGCATGGGCTGGCATTTAGTGGTGATGATGAACGGATCCAATGCTGACAACATCCTCAAAAGGCTTAATACCTAAAAAGTGGTTTTCATGGAGTTGTTTGCCATCTCCAGCGATAGCCAATCATGTCTGCTGGTAAATTATGGCAGTCTGACCTCATGTAAACAAATCTAGAGGGCCTTGTCACCCATGATATGACCCCTTATAGCAAGCCTGCCTGATACCAGTAGGAATATATCCAACCACAAGTGGTTGCTGTCTGGGAACACACGAAGAACATTTTAAATGCTGACTGCATTCCATTGCACATTCTCCTCAGACCAATATCTGCTGAAGGAGCACTTTAGCTTTGCCACCCTGGATATGCCCTCGGACGTCATTTAGCACCCGTTGGATCCGGTATCTGTATAATCTAGTGTGAAAATACCAACGTCTCTGGAGCAAGGTTGAGGTTTGTAATGAGAAGAGAAGGGAGAACAGTCAACGACACTAACTTGGATAAAGGGGGAGAACAGTCAACAACACTAAAATAGATAAAGGGTTATTCAAGCTATGAAATTTGTTGGGTGGTATTAGGGTATAGTTTTTTTTCTTTTGTGCCATTTTTTCTCTTTGAAATCACATGCCACCCAATAGACCTTGGTCTGGCTTGTGAAAATTGCAGTTTATCTGTCCAGCTTGTGTTTACTGGCACACAGCCACCCATCCAGCACCTGCCCTGCTGATCTGCCTTGTCAGAGGTCATTTTTACCCAGGTGGTCAGCCGCCTGGTTTACTGTAAAGGCACTCAGCCTTTATATTGTGAAAAAATTTGGGTCAGGGTTCTGGCAACTATGTCCCAGTTTGCTTTGAGTAAATTTGCAGAACATGAGACAATGATGTTGATCCTGTCTTTAACTGATGCACACCAGCACCTCCTGTTCCCTCCATAAACTCATTATGCATTTTTTGTAATGTGCATTGCATGAGTCTTCTGTCTCTCTCTCTCGCTTGCTCTTTTTCTCGCCTGCTCCTTCTCTGGCAGCCACGCTGCCTGGTGACACCTGCCATCCCACCGCCATAGTTTAGTCTCAGGTCAGATCACTGATATTTCCCTTAATAGCTGCCTTGTAATTACGAGAAGGTGGTGGCAGCCCCCTTGGCTGCTTCTTCTCACAGGCCTGTCACCCAGGGGAGCAACCTATCTGCTTTGCCATTGCTCCCTCCTGTCACTTGCTGCTGCTCGTTGCTCTTTTAAACTCTTGCTCCATACCTGAGCTAATGCCATTTAATACAGTCAGATTTTTTGCTTCCCCAGGGGTTCTCAGCGTAAAATGGCATTCGCTACTGAAACGCCTACATGGAAAGCTAGAGAACAAAAAAAGAAAAAGCAACAGCCATCATGTGTTATTAAACCGAACAAGGGAGTTAAAATGACAAACTCGGGACAGGCCAGCATACTGGTGTTGTGTGGCAGACACCAGCCTAATAGAGTTAAGGGATGACTGTCGACCCTGTAAGGGTCAATGTCCGTACTTACACATACTGACACAAAAGGGGCGTGACATGGAAGCTGTACAGGAAAAAATGGGGGCAAGAGGGACACGTCACTGAAATGCCCACTACAAAAAGTAAGGTTCTGTCCATATAGAGAATTGTGTATTTTGTGGACTTGTTTTCATATTGCATGTTTAGATGATGATGACATGGTGATACAGTAGGTATCTAACAACTTTGAAGCCCTGGGTTCAAATTCCAGCCTTTTCACCATCTGTGTGGGGATTGCACACATACCAAAGGGCTGCTGGTTAGGTTGGTCAGCAACAGTGCAAGCGACTGTGCCCTATGATGAACTGGTGCACAATTTAGCTTTGGATTTGACTGTCAGGAAAAGTTACACTGTGCCCGCTCATCTTTAAATTGGACTAAACATGCTACAAAAATGAATTCATGAGCGATGATGCTTTCATTTACATTGACCATCAAAGAGTAGCAAATAATTGTTTCTGTATTTCTACAGATCAAGTGCGGTCAAATTAAATGGCCCCACTTTTAGTTGGAGGAGCTGATTTTCTAGCCATGTTGCTTTACGGACCATGCTCCCTGCCATTGATTTTGAAGTTATTTCCATTTGCATACCATGGCCCCCATTTAAATCTGACCGTCTCTTTATAGGCTGCCGGGCTGGAGTAGCTGTACATGATCCTCGAGTTCAGCTGAGATATGCCAATGGCTCATTGTTCAGGGACTGTATATACTAAGCTTGGCATGTTAGTTGATACCTTATGTTGAGAGCAGAAAATTTGGTAAATACTTGAAATGAAGCTGGGTTCCACATTGTCACCCAGTGCTTCCAGAATAGGCGTCATCTCTGTACAACCTGAATTTGAAAAGTGGGTTACAAAATAGATGAATCAAAGAGCTGAATGATGTGAAGAAGGCCCTCTTGATATCTATCTCTCCTGCAAATCACATCCTTGTATGATATAAAGAGCCCCCATTTCTTTAAGATTTGAAAGCATCCAGACATTACCTTGGGTCTCTCAAGGGAAATCTGCCTGTCCCTGACAATGTGCCCATACCGGACTGCAGGTGAGCTCAGCTGAAGACTCCTGAGTACAGTGGTAAAAAATGTGCTCCCATATTGTGTCAGACATGATGGCATTTTTAATCATTTGCTGGTTTCTTTTATTAATTTATACCATTTACACTATTTTATATACATTTTATGAAATCCTACATTTTCTTTTTTTTTTTTTTTTTGCAGTTTTTATTAAATTCATTCATTGATCAGATTCCCTGCATCTCAGTAGCTGTTGGTCTTGAGGAATACAAGAATGCTTTTCCTTCAATTTTAGATGCTCAACACATACAGTACATACAGCTTTGAGTTGTTACTTTTCCTCTGTTCAGACATCCATGACTGTTGGCTTTATTGTCGTATGCTTTTTAATTTACTTCCAAGCCCTTCTTCAGTCCTGTTCTCATTCACTTTTTTTCAGGTAATTTCAGCTTTTCAATTCTCAAGACTTTTTCAACTTGTGTTTCCCTCCTTCTCATGATTTTTTTTGGATCCAGTCCAGTCCGTGCAAATATGGTTATTGTTTCTGGTGCCTTTGTCTGAATGATATTTCTTCCCCTGGTTTGGATGTCCGTCGTTTGGTTTGTTCATGGTTTGCTTTAATATTGTTAATTCTTGCAGCCTCTTTTCATGCCATTTGGCTATAGATCTCTCCTGCAGATTACAGTTTTGCATGATTTTGTTCATATCTTCACTTGATTCTTCCTCTCATTTTTTTGTGTCCCTGTTGTGCTCAGTTATTTTAGTGAGGCACTTTCTTATATGACTTTAAAGGCTCTGTCAATCTCGTGTCAAAAACGTTCTTGTATGATATGAAAAGATCTATATGGATTTCTCCCATTATTCTTGCCCTGTAGGAAATAGCCCCTTTTGCTTTTGATTTATTTCTGTAGAGCTCATGCTTGTGTTATATACAAAGGTCTGTCTTGATAGATTTTTTTCTGTTGATGGCATTTGATTTTAAGGGGTCCCTTTTGATTTTGACTTCTTTCCTCAATCATATTCTTGAATGATGTGTAGAAGGCCCTCTTGATATCTATTTTTCCTGCAGATCACATCCTCATATGATATAAAGAGCCCCCATTTCTTTATTTTTTTTTGTATTCATTTATAATATGAATTGATCCCTTTTGATCTCAGTGTGTTGTTGTGATCACATTTTCATATGATATGAGACTTCTTCCATAGATTATATGTTCATATGAAATGAAGAATTCCCTTTTGACCTTAACCTAATGTGTTCTGTCAGTTTATATTGTGACCGATAGAGGGCGCTATCGTCCTCTTGAACCCTCAGACTATACGTCAGACACCATGTAAAAGTCCAAATATAATTTATTTTTGAACTGTATAGTGCACAAAGCACCCTCCTCTCCATAATACTCATACAATTCTCAATAATCACAATAATACAATAAACCAATCCTCCTACTCCCAGACGCGTTGCCACCCATCCACCCAGCTCAGCTCGCCGTCTGGGGATTTCCCACAGTCCTTTATATTCCCTGACCCGGAAGTGTTTCGATCCTTCAGTCCATGTGACTTCCGGGTCAGATAAAAAGTCCTCTTCTTCATCCCGGAAGTACGTCATTCCGTCTGTTGCCTTGACTAAGACATACTTCCGGGTTTTAGGTGAATCCACAGTCTCTGTGTCTTCCTGCAGCATCCCCTGGAGGTCCCCATGGTATCCAGCAGGGCTGTGATGAAAAACTCCACTGTCCATGATGCCCTGCTGGAACTCGGGGCACCTCTATGTTGCATGCAGGACTCCACCTGGCGGCCTGGGGGTATTGGCTGGGATGAAAGGCCGGCCATATCCCACTATATATTCATGATTTGGAATGGTCCATTTTCATCCCAATTTCATTCATTTCATCTTGATTTTGATCTCTTCTGTTTATCCCATCTGTGTATGATATGATATATGATAAGGTTTCTCCTTCCCTGTTTCTTTTAGCGATCCCAGCCCCATATGGCAAGAGTAGAAATCTCTTTATCCCCATTTCTTCTATTGATCATATTTTTCTGTGGCTTGAAGGTATCTTCTTTATCTCTTATTGTTTCTGACATTTTGTGTTCCTCTGATTCCTGGCGAGGAGCCCCATTTCTCCCGTGAATTTGTTACCATTTCTTATGCCATCGCGTATGTATTTTTATCTTGGTTTTTTACTTTCCTTTCCTGATTAGGTCACATTTCTTCCAGATTTTGTTCTCGTTTCTCTTTATTTTTAATAGCTTATCTTCTCATTTTTCAGATACATCTTGCCCTCCGTTTTCACCCATGCACCATGTTCTCACATGATTTGTTTTTCATTTCTTTCATTGTTGTCAACATTTTCTTTGCCAGTCATTCTTGAATTTTTTTTCTACTGTGGATCACATTTCTCAAATATTTTATTTTTATTTCTCCTAGCAGTTTTGACAGTTTTACTTTTTTCTGGCTTTCGTTTTATGCCTTCTGTCAATGTTTCACCTGGTATTATATTTCTTTCCATTCTGACAGATCATACTTTTTCGTAATAATTGTTGCCTGGGGTCAGTTTTTGTACCTAGGCACAATTACATCCTACGCTAAACAGGCGTGAGATTTTGTTTGCACTCCTGGGATCTGGGAGGAATCTGTCTTAGTCACCTTGAATCCAGCTTCATTTTTCCATTTCATTTTGTCTTGCAGTTGTGCTTTACTTATTTGTCATTTCTTGCTTGCTTTATAGGCCTGCTTTTATCATATGCTTTCAGTTTTGAGATCCGTACATTCTGAAGATTTTCATTTTCATTATGTTTGGGTTTTTTTCCACAAATGTTACAATTTACCTGGTCCTTTCCATTTTACACTTTTCTTTTTATATCTCATTTTGTCTTAACATTCTAGTTTTGAAATGCTGACAGGTGTCTTCTATAATATGGCATCTTTTTATGTCTCATTCTTGCATGTTTGATTTCTCTTTTAAGACCGACCTTCAGTTCCTTGCCTGCCCCTGGTTTCTCCATCCGTTTTGGCCTGCCTTCATAATGACGACATCCTTCTCTGTCAGAAATCAGTGTCCGTTATTTTTTACAGGTGTGTGTTGCTGCTTCCTTGACTCCGTCATTGCCAGCTGGTCGAGGAATATACGGTCGGCTACCAGGCCTTCTTCTCTTTCTTTAGCCGATTCGTTTTCTCGAGCCTGCCTTTTCCTCCTTTCACCATTGTCATATTCTTCCGAGGCACATCTAGGTCTTCGAGGCATGTTGGTGGTACTGAATGTCCACGCATATACAGATATGTTTGCTTTGCTGCACAGCTTTGCTTTTCCCTTTTCTTTCCAGTCACCTTCACTGTGCTTTCATTTGGCTCTTTAACATTTATGATGCTGCTCATCTGAGGCCAAATCTCTTATAGCTGAAGATCTCTCGGTATCTAAGACGTGAATTTCATTGTGTTTATCAGATAAGGCACCTTGGTTACAGGAGCACAGCTTACAGACAGCTGGAGCAGGGAGGGCACTGGGTGTCCTTGTTAGGCTGCTCATAGGAGCTTTGTGAAATGGGGCTCACATGGATGCCTGGAGGCTGCACATTATTACAATTATGGCAGTGTTGTGAGATGAGATCACAGAGGACCTAAACATTGCATAATATTAGCATGATGAAGGAAGAAGAGAGAGAGGGAGAGGGAAAACAACTAAAGCAGGTTTGACTCCACTGCTTATATTACATCTGTCTAGTAGTCCTGACGTAACCTCCGGCTCATTCATCCTGTCCCACCTGTTCTTCAGAGTGTTTGTGTTCTCGCATTGTAGTGCTTAACACACTCCTAAGGTCACATGTGTAGTCCTTGCCTTTGTCTCACTGTGCGCCCCTGAGCATCAGAGTCCAATTGTAAAATTGCGTTGAATCAATTGTCGTGTGTTATTATTATCTCATGTGCCACCCTGAATAAATGAATCAGCCAAACAAACAGTAATAATAATAAAATCTGAACACACATTTGCCGCTCTGCTTTTGAAGGAAAATAACGTTGAGTGCTCTTCCACTTTATTTCTACATGCCGACTCTTCAAATGTAATGCTATGGTTGCTTGTCAAAGTGCCATAATGTTTACTCGACAAGTCCTGGTATTGACTTGTTGATTAATTGATTGGCTGAGTTTTGAAATTTTTGAATCCTGCCTCCACCTTTCCACTCATTTTTTAATCTAATTAAGTAAGGGTCATGGGGCAGCTACAATATGTCCCCAAACTGCCAAGCAGGAATCAGCCCTGAATGGGTTGCCATTTTTTAACAACAATAACAATTAATTTCTTGTATAGCCCAAAATTACATAAGGAATGTCTCAAATGGCTTTGACAGGTTTTTGATAGGCCCCCAGGCATAAAAACAAGAACCCCTTAAACCCTCTCCAAAAAAAAACTTAAGGGAAAAAAAATTAAAAAGAAATCTTGGGAAAAACAATTCAGAGAGAGAGAGAGAGACCCCTTTAGGGTGGGTGGGCTGTGCAATGGGTGTCAAAAAATGTGGTAAATAAAAGACGCAAAATAGAACACAAGTAATCATCTTCACAAAGCTAGGTGGCCAGTATGTCATGGCCACCTCAGAAATACTATATAACAGTACAAACTACTGTGTCCCTATGTGCAGAGCACTGGGACAACTCTCAAAGAAAAATACAATTGTTTATCCAAGCCATTAGGGAAGGGTCATATCAGGATGGGCTCCCCTTAATTTCCGTACTGAGCCTGCTTCCCTAAGAGCCGCATGTAAGGTTGAGTGGTAGCCTGGTGTGAGTGAATATGGGTCCATACTTTGGGTTGTGCCCAATTCTTCTCTCTGTGATCCTGAATTGGTTAAGAGGGACCAAAATGGACTTTGCCTCCTGTAAGCAGAGAGCAATCTGTTCACTCTCAACTTCTTGTTGTCCTTTTGTGAACTGAGTGCGACTCCCTTACAAGTCAATTCCATGAATGGTCAGAATCAACTGATTACCTTTTGTATGAAAAGGAAGGAACTGCCATTATCTCAAGGGTCATCTTCTAGACTAAGAAGTAACCGAGTTCAATTTATCTTGCACTGCAGAATGAATGATCTGTCAAAAGACGAGACCAAGGACTCATACGTGACAGGAGTAAATAGTGTGCCATGTATTTATTGGCTGGGGCCCAGTCCCAACTGGGAGCCCAGATGGAGAAATTTAACATCACAGAGCTGTAGGATTTAAGTTCAAGTACCAAACACCTCCTTACATGTCGTAGAGAGTGGAAGTAGTTCTGTTACACCATTTTTGTATGAACTCGGCCACTGGCAGTATTTGTGTCTACCGATGCCTTCATCTGTGTCCTGAACCCGCTCACTCCACTTTAATCTCACAGAGTGCTGGTTTTCCTAATTATATTGCTAGCTGGTGGTCACTTTAAATTCTGTGATCGCCAAGCCATTTTGACACTGCTATTTATTATTCCAGAATATGCATAGCGTTTGATTAAGTTGTCTAATTTGAACCACAGTGTCTTGCCAAATGTGTTTCTTTAAGATTCTGCTACATATTAATCATTATTCTTAAAGGATTTTAGCAAATGAACAATATTTGGGCTGTTAGAGGCCACTTGCTGTATTTAATGAAACTATGACAAACATAGTTTCTATTGATTTGAGTTTAATCCCTTGCTGTGAATGCTGTATAGAAATATGTGGATACCTAATCAGATGGCTTGCCAGAGGAGACGATCAATACATGCCACTGTGTCGTGTTACACAGGGGGTTCTGCTTTGGAGGTGTCCCAGCACTCAGTTGTGGCCATTCTAAGCAACACATGTTTGCAAATTGATGTGTTAAAAGCAGAGATCAGTTTTTCAACACAAATTCACTCATCAGCACAGTCAAGTGCGGTCACAATTTCACAAATCAGCACCTGATTCTTATGGCCTGCTCCGTCAGCTCAGCATCTACAATGGATTGAGTGTCTGTAAGAGGAAAGGTAGGCAGCAAATCAGGTCCAGCCAGAATCATGTAGTGTCATTGTGGCTGTTGTATAAAATGAGGAAAAGTACACAGGACTGACCCCCACATTTACACAGGAGCATGCATAAATAAAGGTTCAGCAGGGAGAATTGCTGATCTAACATGCATTTTAAAATTCAAATCACAGGTAAGGTAACGTCTTTTAAAAATTCAAATGCAAGGGTCGCCTCTGTTGTCTGGCAACAATCTAAATTCCGGGTGTTTCTTTCATAGAGGGACTGTCTTGGTCATTATGTCCCTTGCTTTGTTTTAATTGAACATTTTCACTTGTGCACACAAAATGTCTTTAAGGACTTGCATATGTGTTCATAATTCGCTCATAACTCTGACAGCTGGTGTCTACTGTGAAGAGCATGTGAAAAGTACATTATGTGTAATATTGGCCACTCCTGCATGAGATGTGCCAAGACCCCTGTAAAAAGTGGCACTGATATATAGTTAATGCAGACTGTTTTCAAGAGCTGAGACCATCCATCCGCTTGACTTGATTCAATATCCTTCACAGGAGCATTGTCATACATGGGGGAAATCAACTGCAGGCAGGTGCAGAATACACTCACAATAGTCCGCCTTAGAGTGACCAATTCACCTAACACACATTTCTGTGAGATATGAGCAAAAAACACGAGTCTCTAGTTTAAACTCACACAGACATGGAAAGAACACAGGCTGCGATTTCAACCCAGGGCTCTGGAACTGTGAGGTAGCACCGGGTAAATGAAGAGAACAAGGAGGAATGAGAGAAAGCACAATGACACTTGTGGGACCTCATCCTTCAAAGCCGGTATGAGGATTTTCTTGTGTAAAAATGCTGGCCAGGTCTTTTTACTTTTAGATAAAGGTGAAGGACGGAGTAAGGAGGTGCATTAGAGAAGAGTAGGAGAGGAAAGGGCATTGATTAGAAATTCAGATGAAACAGAGGAGGTGTCTGGGACGTGTACTTAGAAATGACTTGATGATAAGCGGTCAAGAGAAAGAAGTTGCATGAAAGGTGCTAGTGAACAATTAAAAAGAAGGGAAACATAGAGAAGTGCACAAGGTACATAAAGCTGGAATTGATATTCCATGGCAAGCACCTACCTAGAGGAAGAAAGCTAATGAATCAGTGAATCACGGCAGAAGAAGAGGCCTCATTGTCTTTATAGAAAAAAAGAATTGCTTCAGTCCACAGGGAAAGACGTTCTGTGGTAAAGAAGGATGTTTCACAAACAAAGGTTGCTGATGATGAGTTCCAGAATCCTTGAAATCCTCGCCAGCAAGTGAGGTCAGCTGCTTATCCTCTTGCACCCTGATGTCAAGGTGTGAAGCTCACCTTAGTCATGCAGTACTATGTTTTTGGAAATGCCCTGAGATTAATTCAGTAAATAGATGGAGAAGCAGTCGTGATGACACATAGTAGAGCAGAGAATGGTTATGTTATCATTTGTTGGCACAACCTGTGCCATCATCATTGTCATTCTGGGAACTGAGTTTATTGTTTATATAGACATCTTTGGGATATGGAAGGAAAGCTGGAGTATACAGGAAAACACTCACATGGACCTGGGCAGAATGTCTAGACTTTCCACAGTCAATTTCTAGATATGGATTCCGGTGCTCATTCCAATAGTTTTGTTGCTGTTTGTTTGATGATTTATCTCACTCTGTGCATTCATCTCTCCCTTATTTTTTATGTTAAAGAAACTTAAAATATTTGACACATGTAGTTCTCTTTGGAGCTTTTTTTCGTGCAGATGGTGTTTCCTCCCAGGATTTCGTACCGTATATGCAGTCAAATCCATTTCTAAGCCTGTCGCAACTTGTGCTTGAGCAGATCATTCATCGATGAGCCTTGTCATCATGATATACAAGTACATAAAATGTAAATATTTTGTAATAGATTTGCCTGTTTGTATTCATGTATACTAACAACTTCATTTCAGTATTGTTGTGTTTGCATTAAATTAGGAATGTGACAGTCAGAAGGCGCATCAGTGCATGCATTATGTCTACCAACATGTTGTTTCCTTTAATTCCTGGTGTTGAAGAGCGAAAGCAGCAGCAAATAAACCCGTTAGGGAAACACATTGCATTTAAGAGCACACCTGCTGTGAACTCACATCACTTCCTCCAGTCAAAGAGAAAAAAATAAGTTCTTTGTGCTTGCTGTCATACTCCATAGACACCCGAAAAACAATGTTTCACGCCACTTTCCGAACCTGCTTCTTCCATTTCAGTGGGAGCCTATCCCAGCAAAGTGGAATTAACCCTGAATGCAGTGCCAGCTACAGGGCACAGTTGGGTCCACACCCACCCTCACTCTGGGCCAGTTTAGCTTTACTGGTTCCACTAACATAGATAGTAGCTGAAAAGCTACCTACATGAACACAAGGAGAAGCATCAGGCCAACTATGGCAAGACAGGTATCACATCAATGGGGCTTGTGGGGATGTGAGGCCGCAGTGTTAGTCCCTCTTTATCATGCCATCCAATCTTTGAAACATTACAAATGATATAATCTAATAATCTATATATTATGTATCTATATATCTAGATTCTATTTACAGTGGATTCAGAGAATATTCAGACCCCTTCACATTTTTTCATGTTTTTCTATTTTGAAGCCTTGTGCTCAAATCATTCATCAAGCACCACTTAATACCCCAAAATGACAAATCGAAAACAAATTTTAGGAATTTTTTTGCTGAATTTTACATTGCACCCTCCTCCACCATAACCTTTCGTCTATGTGGGAGGAGCGAAACCTTTAGATTCATCAAAAATTTCAATCTCCGATTTTCAGACACATTTTAGAGTCGCCTGATATCTCAATGATGGGTGGGTGTGTGTGTCTGTGTGTCACAGTTTCTTGAGGACGGTCTAGAGCTAAAATGGCTGGATGAAAAAATACCAAACTCAAAACTTAAGCCTGTTATGAGATGACGATGTGCTGATTAATTTTTGAGCCAAATCATGCAAGAGAAAGAGGCCCACTAGAGAAACCATCAAATACTGTAATTCTGTAATTAAATATGAATTCTTCTCGTCAATTGCTATCGTAATGACATATTTTATGACCAGAAAGATCAGCATCAGAGCGGTAAATAGTTCCTAGGGCGCAAAGCCTTCTGATGCTTACGTCCCAAATTTTATTGATTTATTTTTTTAAATAAAATAACTGAACTATCACTTTGACAGAAATATTCAGACCCTTTGCTCAGTACTTAGTTTACAGCCCTCTTGGGTATGACATCACAAGCTTCACACACCTGGATTTGGGGATTTTTCTGCCAATTTTCTCTGCAGAGACCACCAGTGGACAGCTGTTTTCAGGTCTCACAAGAGATGTTCAATTGGGCTCAAGTCAGAGCTCTGGCTGGACAACTCGAGGACATTTCCAGAGCCATTCCTGTGTTGTCTTTGCTTTGTGGTCGTGGTCATTGTCCTGGTTAGAGGTGAACCTTCGGCCTAGTCTAAAGTTTGGGGGTACTCTGGAATAGGTTTTCACTAAGGAGATCTCTCAACTTTTCTTCATTCAGATTGCTGTCTACTCTGACTAGTCTCCCAGTCACTGCCACTGAAAAACAACCGCACAGCATGATGCTACCATCACCATGCTTTTGTCTGGTTACCTTAATTATAAAGCCCAGATTGGGGTAGTGTTGCAATGATGGTTGTCCTTCTGAAAGTTTCCCCCATCTCCACACTGATTCTCTGCAGCTCAGCCAGAATAGCCATCAGATTCTTGGTCACCTCTCACCATGGACTTTAGATAGATAGATAGATAGATAGATAGATAGATAGATAGATAGATAGATAGATAGATAGATAGATAGATAGATAGATAGATAGATAGATAGATAGATAGATAGATAGATAGATAGATAGATAGATAGATACTTTATCCACTGATTGCTCAGTTTGGCTGGGTGGCCAGCTCTAGGAAGAGTAATGGTTGTTCCAGACTTCTTCCTTTTAAACATTATAAAGGCAGCTATGCTCTTGGGAACCTTCAATGCTTCAGGAATCTGTTTTAGCCTTATGCAGATCTATGCTTTGACGTAATCCTGTCTTTAAGCTCTGCAGTCCATTTCTTCAACCTCATGGCTTGGTTTTTACTTCACATTGTAAGCTGTGGGTTCTTCTGCAGACAAGCGTATACCTTTCCTAGTCCTGTCCAATTAATTGATTTGACCACAGGTCAAATGGACTAAATTAGGTGTAGAAACATTTCAACAATGAATGAGTTGCACCTGAGCCAGACTTGAAGCATCATAATAAAGGGTCTGAATACGTGTGACAGTTTGATATTTCAGTTTTTTATTTTAAATAAATTTGCAAAAATTTCTAAAATCCTGTTTTTGCTTTGTCATTCTTGGGTATTGAGTGTTGATGCCGTATCCACGCACTGCAGAAATGACTGAGGGGGAAAGGCAAGCTTGATGAAGCAATCGAACCTCACATCATACGTAAGAGTGAGAAGTACTGAACTGCAATAAATTACCCAGGTGTCCTGCTGTTGCATTATTAAATGTATGATCAACTGTCTGTTTAGGAGATAAGTCACCCAGGGGCCTGTCGGGGTCTTAATTTAGCCTTGTACACATGCCATTCTTATTTTAACATGAAGGTGGTGTCACCCAAACCCATAATGCTGCCATATACTAAGATGAATAAGAGGGTGGGTAATCAAAGGGAGAACAATAGAACTATGACTTTGTCTCTTAAAATTAACCATGGACTCCAGAGATTTCTGTTTTTAGGAAACCTGTTGACTGCAGTTTCTCCTCCTCAGTTGACCACTGGCCATTACTCAATTATAACATTTGTGGACTTTATTGTGCCCTGTTTTACTGTCTGTTTAATTTAACTTGTTTATGCACAAAAATGTTGTAAGTTTAAATCACTTATTGTTAATCCATTATAGTTGTCAATATGTGCAAGCGCTCTGTGCCTGTACTTAGTGAATAGTGCTATTCAAAAATAAATTGAATACAAATAAGAGCACAAAGTACCAATAAACAAAAGAAAAAACATAATAGCCTGCTGCCATCACAAAAATCTCCCTCCGCCTGTATGAATATGTCACATCGCCCCCTGGTGGCGTCCCTCCTTTTACACAGACATGATGGCATGCATCACGAGTGCTTTTCTTTCCTAGTCCCATTCTCTCCTGTCAGCCTTTTTTGCCTGGCAACCCCATAAGTGCCGAGCAACCGTCTCAACACAAACACTCCTGCAGAGACTCTGGTGACTGTTTTCTGAGGCCTCGCATGAAATTCATTAGCCAAAGATGCAGACAACCAATGTTTATTCTTATGTAGCGCCCTTCCCTTGTGGGGTACTTCACAAGAGCTGACACATGTTCTAATTGTTTATACATGCTTTTTTTCAATTAGCTCCAAGTAAAGTTAAGTGGGTTTTGCAGGGTCACACAGTGTGTGTCAGTGGAAAGGATTGACCACACCTGCTTAAATCTGGACCCTTCATTTCTTCAGCTGATTTTCACGTGGGTCTCGACACAGTCCAGTTGCTGGCCGGTGATCACCTTGCTGAGTGCCAGCAGGTTACTGTGGGCAGAAGGAAGGTCACTGTGATAATAGGATCATCACAAGCTTTTCTGTACTACCTTGTCCTGCCCCGAGCTTCTTTAGTACTTCTGACAAACTCACTTCTTTACTTCATAGCCTGGCTAATGTCTTATGTGTATGACACCTCAAGAACTGAATGACCAACTTCAGTGACTGTTTTTAGGTGTGTGAGAGAAAAGGGTTGAGCTTTGCTGGGGCATTTTGAACAAAAGAAATTATTAACAATTACTGAGCTATGCTTCACACAGGGAGTCCATGAGTGCAGGCGCATGTGGATGACAAGTGCCACTGTCTGATTTGGTACTTTCACACTCAATTTGACTTTTTTATTTTTTAAACCTCCTTTATGATTTTTGGGCTCTGTATCCATTGCTTGGATTTTGTACATTTTGCATACTTGTGGCTGGAATTCTGGACATTTTGGAGAGGAAGTATTCAAATTATACATTTTCAAAGAGATCTATGGTTGCACAAAATTATATTGATTTACCATGTTATTAAAGCATATCAAATCTCAACAATGCATTCTCAAAAAAACATTTCTTAAATGTCAATAGCTGTATAAAAACACTTGCCTCTCACCAGAGCAAGCCTATCATATCATCTTTAAGTTGTTTTCCTTCCTGCACATTGGTAGGCTAAACATATTTGATGTAGAAGACAGAATGGAGAAGCAGATCACTAGAGTGTGACCTGTCAGGACACAACAGTCCCATAATTATAAGCCAAGTAAAGTGGCTTTATTGTCATACCATCCATACACTGTATTGCAGCGTACAGTGGCACAAAATAACGTTCCCTAGGACCACAGCACAACATATAAATAAATACAAGTGTAAGACAAGTAAAGAACTATACTATGCTGTAATAGATAAACAAATAATAAAAATAAATAATAGGTAAGTGAATAGATAGATATATGAAATAGTATTAAATAAATATATAATAAATAATAATAAAACTGTAATAAAAGACAACAGTATTGGAGTGTATCAAATGTACTACACATATATTCGCTACTAGGGGCAGATCTGAGGGCAGGGAGTCAGCACAGAGTTCAGAGTCCAGTCATCCAACAGGTAGAAGGTGGCTTGGATGCTACAGTACCTTCTAGCAAATGGAAGTGGGACAAAGAAACAGAGGAGCGAGTGGGAGCAGTCCTACACAGTGCTATAAGGTTTATGGATGCAGTGCTTTACAAAGATGTTTAGAGGACCCAGTGATCTTTTCTGCAGTGTGTGTTATCCATTGTAAAGTCTTAGTCAGAGAGACTGCAGTTCATAAAACAGGCAATGATGCGGCTGGTCAGAAAGCTCTCAGTGGTGCCCCTGTAGAATGTGGTGAGACCTGGGATAGGCAGGCTTGCCTTCTTTAGCCGCTAAAGGAAGTGGAGACGCTGCTGTGCCTTCTTGGCTACGGAAGTGCTGTTAATTGACCATGTACAGTCACCTGCTAGGTGCACACCAAGGAATTTGGTGCTCTTGACCAGTTCCACCGCAAATCCCTCGATGTGCAATAGGATGTGGACAGCATGGATTTTCCAGAAGTCAACAGTCATCTCTTTCATCTTGTCCACATGAAGAGACAGGTTCTTGCACTTGCACCAGTCTGCCAATTGTATTTTCTCCATTCTGTAAGTTGTCTCATCTCCATTGCTGATGAGACCCATCAGCATTGTATCATCAGCAAACTTAATAATAGTGTTAGAGTTGTACGCAACCATACAATTGTGAGTCACCAGAGTAAACAGAAGAGGGCTGAATACACAGTCCTAGGGTCACCACTGTTCAGTGTGATGATACTGAAGATATTGTTTCTGACGTGGAGTGTCTGGGGTCTCTCTGTCAGGAAGTCCAGGACCCAGTTGCATAGGAAAGTGTTGTAGCCAAACAGATCCAACATCCCTATGAGCTTCTGAGGGATGATGATGTTGAAAGTTAAACTGAAGTCAATGAAAAGCATCCTAGCACAAGTGTCTCTCTTGTCCAAATGGGACAGAGACAGATGAAGAGTATAGTTGTGCTTGAAAGTTTGTGAACCCTTTAGAATTTTCTATATTTCTGCATAAATATGACCTAAAACATCATCAGATTTTCACTCAAGTCCTAAAAGTTGATAAAGAGAAACCAGTTAAACAAATGAGACAAAAATATTATACTTGGTCTTTTATTTATTGAGGAAAATGATCGAATATTACATATTTGTGAGTGGTGAAATTAGAGTCAGGTGTTCTCAATCAATGGGATAACAATCAGGTGTGAGTGGGCACCCTGTTTTATTTAAAGAACAGGGATCTATTAAAGTCTGCTCTTCACAACACATGTTTGTGGAAGTGTATCATGGCATGAACAAAGGAGATTTCCGAGGACCTCAGAAAAAGAGTTGTTGATGAGGCTGGAAAGGTTACAAAACCAACTCTAAAGAGTTTGGACTCCACCAATCCACAGTGAGACAGATTGTGTACAAATGGAGGAAATTCAAGACCATTGTTACCCTCCCAAGGAGTGGTCGACCAACAAAGATCCCTCCAAGAGCAAGGCGTGTAATAGTCGGCGAGGTCACAAAGGACCCCAGGGTAACTTCTAAGCAATTGAAGGCCTCTCTCACATTGGCTAATGTTCATCTTCATGAGTCCACCATCAGAAGAACACTGAACAACAATGGTGTGCATGGCAGGGTTGCAAGGAGAAAGCCACTGCTTGCCAAAAAAAACATTGCTGCTCGTCTGCAGTTTGCTAAAGATCACGGGGACAAACCAGAAGGCTATTGGAAGAATGTTTTGTGGACAGATGAGACCAAAATAGAACTTTTGGTTTACATAAAAAGCGTTATGTTTGGAAAAAGGAAAACACCGCATTCCAGCATAAGAACCTTATCCCATCTGTGAAACATGATGGTGGTAGTATCATGGTTTGGGCCTGTTGTGCTGCATCTGGGCCAGGAGAGCTTGCCTTCATTGATGGAACCATGAATTCTGAATTATATCAGAGAATTCTAAAGGAAAATATCAGGACATCTGTCTATGAACTGAATCTCAAGAGAAGGTGGGTCATTCAGCAAGACAACAACCCTAAGCACACAAGTCGTTCTACCAAAGAATGGTTAAAGAAGAATAAAATAAATGTTTTGGAATGGCCAAGTCAAAGTCCTGACCTTAATCCAATCAAAATGCTGTGGAAGGACCTGAAGCGAGCAGTTAATGTGAAGAAACCCACCAACATCCCTGAGTTGAAGCTGCTCTGTACGGAGGAATGGGCTAAAATTCCTCCAAGCCGGTGTGTAGGAATGATCAAAAGTTACCAGAAACGTTTAGTTGCAGTTATTGCTGCAAAGGGGGGGTCACACCAGATATTGAAAGCAAAGGTTCACATACTTTTGCCACTCACAAATATGTAATATTCGATCATTTTCCTTAATAAATAAATGACCAAGTATAATATTTTTGTCTCATTTGTTAAAATGGTTTCTCTTTATCTACTTTTAGGACTTGACTTAAAATGAGATGATTTTTAGGTCATATTTATGCAGAAATATAGAAAATTCTAAAGGGTTCACAAACTTTCAAGCACAACTATAGATGATATAACATCTTCAGTGGAATGGTTCAGGCAATAGACAAACTGGAAAGGGTGAAGTGATGTCGGAAATACACCTTTCAAGTGGGCAAGTGTAGCCTCACAGCATGTTTCATGATGACAAGTGTGAGTGCTATAGGGAAACAGTCACTGCAGCAAGAGACAGAGGACTTTTTTTGTCTGTTTCGGCTGATTCATATATAGGTTCCAGGCCAGTTTAAAGTCACCAGTCCAGTTAACCAAAAATGTTTGGCATATGGAAGAAAAATGAGCATCACTGAAGAGAAACCACCTGGACACTGGAAAAATGTACAAACTTTACACACACTCTGTGACAATGCTGGCCATGACTAAACTTTGCATTATTGAAATAACTGATGTGAAAAGTGAGACAATGCCATTTGTTCAGCATTATGGCATTCAGGACTGAGCAGGTTATTTTTTAAACAATTCAATACCATTTAGTTTTTATAGTACTGTTCACTGAGGGCAGGTGCAGAGCACTGTGATAAGTTCACAGATAGATACAAATACAAACTTTACAAATGAATAATTACATAATGAGTACACATATTGGCAAGGATTTGTTTAAACAAATAGGGAAACAAAGCAGTTCAGAGCTGGTTAACATACATTGAGCCCAGCAATGTCTGTCCTTTAATTAATTGTTGAACTTTGTAAGAAAGCTTTTACACTGAATGTGAGGAGGGATGGCTTAAGCTTTTTCACCTATAGGAGATGGATATTAAATCAGTTTAGGTATCCGCTCTGATGTGTTATAACAGGACACTCTCCATTTCAGGGTCGTGGGTGGCCAGAGCCTCTGACAGCAGCATCAAGTGCAAGGAGAGAAACAAACCTGGATGGGGTGCCATAGTCCATCAAGGGCACACTAACGTATGCATCCAAATTGAGACAAGTCCACTTTGGAATTGACAGTTTTCTTAATTAACTTGTCTCTGCGGTTATGGGAGGAAGACCACAGTACCCAGAGAAAAACGCCTGTAGTCATGTGGAGAACATGCAGAGTTCACACAAAACACAGACTAATATCAAACCTTAAACCAACCAACCAACCTGAGCCTGTATATCAAACTGGAACTACATGGCACAGTTCATTTTTTACTAATTTACCCCAAATCATATTTTACGACAGGGTGGCAGAGTGACAGGCCATGGATGCCTTACTGATTTTATACTAGCTAACAGCCTATAATTAGAGCCCCTCCAACCACTTTCTAAAGTGCGTATGCTGTTGAAAGTCATGGAGAATTGGTGCCTAATCCATTAGCACGTGGTACAAGGCAGGAGCCAACCATAGGCAGAGTACACACATCCATATTCAGTCACACCAGGTGGAGACTGTCCAGTTGACCTCACAGGCTCATCTTTATATAAAATTAAGCAAACAGAATCATTTGATTGTGATGCTAGTTACGTTTTCCAGCACTGGACTGTCGTGCAGTCTAACTTGTGCAACCTTCTTTATCCAAAAAAGGACAAGAACTGAAAATTGTGCCACCATCCTTTTAAATGTAATGGTGATTCAGTCACCTTGCACTCTCCTATTGGATTAAAGCCTTGACTGTTCGCATGGCCTTCATGTATTTCTCAGTGAGACCGAACACAACCTGACATCCCTGATGCCCGCTTGCACCATCCTGCTCCTTGTTCACTGAAGGTCAGCTCCCTGTCAAATATTGGTGCTGAAATAGAATCCATCAATTCCAGATTTTCACTCTTTGATTCATTTGCTGCTAGGCTGTTACAGTTATGTGATTTTGCTAGGGCTGTTCAAACTCAAATTCATCAAAAAACTTGGCTTTTTCAGTTCAGTTTTGCATTTTATCGATTTCATCTTTGGCAAATGAAACGGTTTAACCCACCGATTGGACACGTCTGTCGGCTGCTGCTACACTGCAATGCCAGCTCCATGAGCCCTCACCACTCAGACTAATGGCATCAATCCATATATTTAATTGGAAGATCTACAGGACTGCAGGAGTTGTATAATGAATGACATTTTTATGGTTATGTGTACGCAGTTGTATTGAACAAGGTGCCCAAATTACACAAAGAAAAAAAAAAGTCCTGTCGACTCTAGGAGGTCTGTGTTATCGTCCAGTGAGGTTAGGCTGAAATGGGGTCAGACAGAGAGAAAGAAACCAAAAAACTCCACAAAGGCACTCACAGACTCAGGATATGTACACTGGGGCCACCAGGCTCTGTTCCACCACAAATGGATACTCTTAGGGCCACAAAGTAAGAGGTAGGCCATGGAGTTGCAGTAGGAGGACAGGCAAACCTGCACAGGCTGGCAGTTGGCTGACAGCAAGGCTGTCCTGTCCAGGGCAGGCTGGACTATGCTGACTGATATAGACAGCAGATGGGTCAGGGCTCAATAGTGAAAAGACTCCAAGAGGGCAAAGTGACCTGATGGCCTTGAAACTTCACAGTAGTGATTCCAAGGCTTGCCTGGAAGTGAACACCAAGGCAGTAGTCTGCCAGAGTGGGAGGGGATGACATACCGGGAAGTGAGTAAGCAAGCCCTAGAGAGTGCCAGAGAGGGAGAAACTGTTCAGGGTGGGATTGAGAATGGCAAATTTGGGTAAGTAGCCCCCCAGCTACTCAGCCGGACACTTTTTTCACTGATGTCTTTTTCCTTATATTTACATCTATTCACTTAGGAGATTCTTTTATCCAAAATGACATACAAAAGAAGTCAACATTATATTTCTAAGATACATTGTATTTTCCTTTTGTTCCTCCTTCTTTTGTTTAGATTTTTAAATAAAACTACTCCCTGCCTCCATATAGAGCTCAGCTTATATTAACCATATGTGAGCATCCATCCATTCCATTACAAATGGTACCAGAGCCTGTTCCTGGAGCATTTGATGTAAGGCAGGAGCCCACCCTAGGTGTAAAGGTAGCCAGCCCATCATTGGGCACACTCACATACACCCCACAATTTAGGTAACAGTTGTCAATAAGCTTACTGTGCACATCTTTGGGTTAATTATGGATGAATGAAAACACAAACAGCTGGAACCAGGGAGAATGGGCATACCCTGACACCCCCAAACACCATTGACAGTGGCCTGGTAAGGAGCTAAATCTGATTTTAAGAATCCCCATGCAGTGCCAAATGTTACCACTCGTCTGTTTCAGAAAGCTGAAGTGTTTTCCTATCGCAGGACCAATCCCAGGAAGAGTCATCATGTCATTTGCAGACAGTTCCACACACACAGCTTCATCTGCAAACAGCACAGCCAGGAGATGTTTGAGATGTGGGGGGATAAGCTGAATATTAGATGAAAAAAATGACAGAACCCCACAGAGAGCATGCAAACTCCACACAGTCTGTGATCATGCTGGGATTTGAATCCTGGACTCTAAAGCTATGACGCAGCACCAGACTGCCCAGAATGATTTTCAATACATTTTTTTTTTTATTTATTATGTTTTGCGTATAAACATGGAAAAAGGGGAAATTGCATTCATAGAAAGCGCCAGCTGACACAGTGCATAAACGCAGTGTGGAACACACTGCTGCTGAAGGATAATAAAAGGGGGGATCAGCCTGGCTCAGCAATTGTTTCTGAACTCATGGTCTGAGTTTCAGTACTGCACACATGTGGTGACCATTTTATGTCCAGTGTGGGTAGAATTCTGTAAAATGGCAAAAGCTTTTTTACAGCAGTCTTTGGACTCGATGTCCGTGAGTAATGGGAAGCTAGATCTTGACTTGTAAGTAGATGTCATCCTCATACAGACACACAGTTATTCCTTTTCAAAAACACCTTCCTTAGTCGAGGCCCCTGCAGGGGCACAGATAATGGCGATCTTTCTAGACTGTATGAAAGAACTCTTTCTGCCAGAATGATTGGAAAATTGTGCATCCTGCACTCTAAAGCCAGAATGTCATTTCCACCATCAGCTCTCTTTCTCCTAAAACACGTTAGGAGAAATTTTCCTTGCAGGCCCTAGCATACACCTCCAGAGAAGACCGAGGGGCTCTACATTTTAAAAGAGAGAGGTCCTGGAGCTGGACACTTTCAGAATAAGGCTTTCAACTCGGGAGATGAGACACTTTATCCTCTTTGCGAGTGTAGATCCTGACATCCTCAGATGCTCCAAGATAGGATTAACAATCTGAGTAGCTGAAGCGAACTCACCCCTTAGAGGTAATCTAGGTCACATCCCCTTCTCTGTTGAAATAATTGTACCCATGTCACAAAACACTTTGGAAACGTTGACAAAAGTTGTAGGAATGTGGCCTGAGATACGTGAGTTAAACATTTTGATATGTGCAGAAGGCAGCATGTATCCAGAGGAGAGAGCCAAGATGTCGCTTATTCAGTATCCACACGTATCATTGCAGTAAGCTGAGAGCTAAGGGGCAGTCGTGCATAATCTTAGGGCATGTAAGGCGAGTTGCAGCAAGACGGGTGAGGCTGAAGTTGAGGACACTTTTACTACCGGCTCCTCCGTCAGGTGCATCCCACTGGTGATCCCTCTTTTCAAAGCCATGGTAGGCGAGAATAGTACGAAATCAAGGTCTAGACAGTAGAGTTGTGAGGTTAGGTGAAAAGGAGAGGATGTTTTTTATTTAGGTGACATATCTGAGTGTGGTGTTAGAATTAGAGGGAATCACAGCTTTGAGAACATTGGTTCAAATCCTAGTCTCTTTATGTATGGAATTTGTACATTCTCACCCTCTCTGTATGAGGTTTTCGACAAGTTCTCTGGTGTCCTGCTGCTTCACAAAGATTTCATCTCGGATGAGTGAGTGAATGCATCTTAAGTGGCCCTAGGATGGATCATTATCCCAGCCGGCATTGGTTCCTGATATGTGTCCTGTCTTTACAGCCCCGCAATCAAATCATCAAGTCCCTAAAGTGGTCCAGTGGTAGTATAGGTGTTACACACAGGATGCCAAGCTGTTCTCCTACATAGTCTGCCTGAGGTTACACATTAGCTCTGATGGACACACTGCTCTACATGAGTTTCGTTTGATTCGATGGTATGGGGCAAAACTCATCAGTCTGACAGAGAGTGAGTGAGGTAGCTACATATGTACCACGACTAAAATTCCTTATTTACCACTATACCAGGCTGTACAACTACTGAACAGTGAAAAAAATGCCCCAGCAGGGAGGGTGGGCCCTCAAGGGCTCAGGTCTGGTACTTCATGAACACTGAGGTTGCCGGCGGGATGCTTGAGCTCTGCAGGTACATGTCGGTCTATTAATCACATACTTTTAAACTTGCATCGCAGAAAACCGAAGAGATTACACAATAAACCATAATTCACAGTTAAACTGGAGAGCACAAACAACAACAAAACCAAACAATATGTTTCATCAAGTGGATAAAATTCTTCAGTGAAAAGCTGCCATTAAACTCTGGTTGGCCAATGAGGCTGCCAATCCCACGGGTATACACAGGGCACTCTGCCAGCTGTGGCTTTGACATCTTCTAATCAGTCTCATACTCCACACTGCTGTGACAAGAACAATGCCGCAGGGAGAATATACCGTTTTCTGTCTAGGAAAGAAAATTCCCACTGGGGCAGCTCAGATCAAGTCCTTGTTGGGTATACTAAGATAAGGTGTCATGCCATTTGAAGTGTGCTACGCCCATCTGTCAAAGGAAACGCCTTAACAGTTTTTTGCTTCAGACAGATTAAAAAAATCATTTGTAACATACTGTGAGGCACCATCACAATTAACGATTAATGGCAAACAGCCCAAGGTATTGCTATTGTGCGGGCAGCAGTGCCCAGAGATCCATCATTCCCAAGTAGTCCATCACTACTGTAAATTTCTATTTTTGTGGATTGTTTTTCTGGGCCTTAAAACTTCACATCTTGCACAACCAGAGTGTGTACTCTGTAAAAGTGCTTTAAATTAAGATAAAGAGTTTAAGGACTTGAAGTGTCAGATTAACACTGGTGATTGAACTGTGTCATTGCCTAATGGCTCCTACTCCCTCAAATCCCAGTTTGACCCATTAGATTATGGTAGGTCAGTGGGTCCATCTTTCTCAGTGCTTCCTGTTTATATGGTGGTCAGTGGTGACTGGTGCCATTCACCCCAGGTTGTATTTTTATTTTTTATTTGGAGACCACCTGGTCTTCCATAAATGGCACATTTTTAATTTGTCAGTCAGTTGGTCCTGCTCTGTAAAAAAACGATTTGATTCTTTTTTGGTGATCAGAGATCTCAACTCCTATAAAGCCCAGTTTTATCCTCTGTATGCTGGTCATTGAGTCCAGCTTCCTTAATCATCTGTATTTGGTTGTCAGTGGAACTTGCATCCTTAAACCCAAGTTTGATTTTTAAAGCGAAGGTCAGTTGGCATCCTTAAACATCATCTTCCTTATAGATGTTAGTTGGCCTTGCTCATGTAAACTCCAGAAACCCCAGAAAACCTAGTTTAATTTGTTATTTACAGTATTTAACATTAGGTCTCGCTTCCTTAAACTCAGTTTTAGGTCTTTATGTGGTGGTTTTTTGGTCCCACTTCCAAAGACTCCAGTTTGATTTTGTATTTGAAGGTCAGTGGGTCCTGATCCCATAAACACCGGCTTTTTTAATGGTGAGTCAGCTGGCTTGACTTAAATAAACCCAAATTTTGCAGATTCCATAAAAGTTTAGTTTAGTTAGCTATTCAATTATCATTAGATTTTGTTTCTGTCAATTTAATTTGAGTTGTTGATGTGGTGGTCACTGGGACCTGCTCCCATAAACCCAGTTTGATTCTTTTTATGGTGGTCTGTGGATCCTGCTCCCATAATGAGCTGAATGATGATGATACTGTCGTAGAGGTCTGTTTGATTCTTTATTTGATGGACGGTGGTGTTTACTGATCAGCAAGTGCTTCTTCCATAAGAACCAGGTTAATTTTTTATTTGATGGCCAATGGATCTTGCTCTGATAAAATCCTTGTTTGAATCATTATGTGGTGGTCAGTGAGTACCCCCCACTGTCTTCCTTTACCCATCTGCTAGGTGGCCAGTAATACTTTTGTCCTTCTGCTGTTTGGTGGGTCCTGCTTTCCTGTTTTCACTGGAGTTACCCCAGTTCTCTAGTAGGTGATTATTTGGATTTGTCTTGCAAGTTGTCCATCTTCTTCAAAATCAGAGCTCAGTGCTGATTCTTTCTCTTATTCCTTACACTCTGTTTTTCATACACCATTTTGATATTATATTTTGTGGACTATGTCTCCTATTTTCCCAGTGATGAAAAACTTCAGATCCCATTAACCCAGGGTCTCTTCTGCCCCCTTACACTGCCACCTCACTGATTCTCCATGGATTGTGTCAGCTTTGCCCATGCCCTGCCCTTTTCCAATGAATCCCTCTGTCTCATTCCCTGTGTATTGGTCTGATGACCTTGTCCTTCTGCATGGCCTTAACATAAGGACATCTTTGTGGCGACCTTCTTTCAATACATAGTACCCTAAGCAAATGTTCTGCCATTTTAAGAGCTGACCCTGATTTGGCACGTTCACTTCATAACCTCAACCAAGTGCCCTCAGATTTTATTTGTACACCCTGGCATGTCCACTTTGGCATCGGTCATGGTGAGTGCTGAACTGGTAAGAACATGCCAGGAACAGAATCATCCAGAATCAGCAGACACATTTACAAATGCAAGTTTTTTTTCTTCTTTATAGTTTTGTCATTTATTTCACACTTATTTAGCGATATATTTGAAAATACTTTTATAGGTCCTTCTTGTCCCAGAGCAGTTACTTCCATGACTAATGATATCGAAGGCTAGCCCAGCTGAATTATTTATTTATGTATTTATTAATTTTTGCTTGTCTCTGCCCCCTACTGATTGGTTTACTTCAGATTACAAAAAGCGAATTGGGATGTAGTACCGAGCTGCCCCCGCCTGAGGAAGCCAAATCAAACTGTAACCTTTGGAACTTTAGGAATGAGGGAAAAGTAGGAAAGCAAACTGCTGCTGCTGGGAAAATGCTAATGATTGGCCTTCAGACTGAAAGGCATTGCTTTTCTTTAAATGTGGCTTTTTGAGGTTTAAGAGACAATTTATTGTGTTACCAGAACAAGAGAACAAACGGTACTCCTGCGGAGAGGGGATTTGTACTTGTACAGTAAATAAGCCCAAATAATTTATTAAGGCATGACTTAAGACCCGTGCTTCTAAAATCATTATAGCAAGCCGTTCACAAGATTAAACGCTTCAGGCGAGAGCAAAACTGCTTTATGACTTCTGAAAGGGATTAACAGCATTTCACACAGACAAACTCTGAATGCATTGAAAGCTGTGTCTGTTTGGGCTCCCTGTTTGTGTGTGCAGGCATGCGTGTGTGCACGTGTGTCTGTCCCTTCGTCGCTCCTTCGGGCTTGTCTTTCCCACCGATGCTATGCGTCGCTTTTAATTTCCCACTCTGCACTCATTTTATTGTTTTTTCTGTATCCCTGCATATTCTTCTTGCCAATTTGTTTCCCCTGTTACTTTCTTTCTTTCTTCACTTTCCTGTCAACTGTCCTCCTTTTTTCGTGTCCTGCTATTTGCAGTCTTCCAGTCCCTTAATGTTTACTCACCTGCTCGTCCCCTGAAGTGCCACTCCATCTCTTTTCCTTTCCTCCAAGACTCTTTTACTTCCCCTACCTCTCCCAGTCCCTTTCACGTTCCAGTTTCAGAGTCTCTATTCATTTTTCTGATTTACAGTATGTTGGTCTCTTTTTTCCCATCTCTCCCTGCTTTTCCAATTCTTCTCCATCTCTCATTCCCTCTCCCTATTCATTTACTTCATTTTCTCATTTTCTGACTGTCTTCCACATGTTTCTTCTTCTCATATCTTCAGCCTTTATCTGTCCACCTCCTGCACATTTCTACTCCTCTGTCTGCATCCCTGTTGTCCTTATCTCTCATCAGTTCCCCTTCCTATTTTGTCACATTTCCATACTCTCCTAATCACTTCTTGTTATTTTCTCTACAACTGGCATCACATTGATTTTTTAGTTTTTTCCATTTCTACCGTATATTTTTCTTGGTTTCTCCCCAATTTCCCATTTCTGTTCATCTCCATTTTTCCTCCATTTGACATTTTTTCCCCTTTCTTTGTCTCACAGTTTTCTTATGCATGTTGTTATCCTTGTTTTTCAGCATATTTCCACTTTCCTTTATGTCCTCCTTTTCTCAGACTGTTCTATTGTCTTGGACTTTTCCTGCTCATTTCCCTGTTTTCATTAACTTTTCCCTGTTCTCTCTGCAGTTGTACACTCAGCCCTCATTTCCTTTTTAAATGTAATCTTGTTGCTTTTTCCTTATTTTTGGTGTTTTCTTGTGCTACTTTTTCCAGTCTTTTGACAGTTTCCCAGTTCCTGTATAAGTCCTACTCAGTGACTCTTCTCATCTGCTTCATATTTTTCTAGTCTATCCATTCTCAGTTTCCTATGTATATTCTTTTTTTTCTATTGTTTCCATCATTCCCTGTTGGTATCCTTTTCCTTTTTCCTGGTGTCTCAAAATATTTGTGCTCCCTCATCGCTCTCTAATCTATCTCTTCCTATCACTTCTCCTTTCCTAGGCTACATCCACACTACCATGTAGCATTTTGAAACATAAAAGATTTTTTGTCCACATTTGTGTTTTCATATTGTTTACAAAAGCATTTCCGAAATCGCATATGATGCAGACATGTGCGAAAATGTAGTCGTTTGGATGTAGCCCTAGCCTTTCCCAATTTCTCAGTTCTTCTTTTCTTTAATTATACCTGAGTTGCTTTTCTAGCCTCCAAAACTGCCAGTCCTCCTGTCTCTCTTTATTTCTGTGATATGCTCACCTCTTTTGCTTTTCCAGTCTCTCTATTCAATGCCGTTTTCTTAGTATTTATTTTCCCTCAGAGTGTTTCCACCATTTTTAAGTCTTCCATCTTCTTTTTGTCATCACCCTTCTCTTTTTTTCTCACAGACACTCATCTCTATCTCTTCCTCGGTCTTTCACAATGTCTTGTCCCTTTTCCAGTCTCTCCTATCCTACAATTTATTTCCTTTTCTCTAGCCTTTTCCTTTCCTCTTCCCTCACTTTATTTGCCTCTTTTTCTGTCTCTAATGTCCTTCATTTCTTTCTTTCTCAGGCATTCACCTTTCCTTCTTCCCACCCCTTCTCCTCTTTCCCACTCTTGCCTGTCTCTCTTTCTTTGCTTCCACACCCCTTCCACCTGTCACTCTGAAAAGCCACTGGGTCCTGGCCAAGGACCCCCACTGTCCCATGTGGCAGCAGTCTTCAGGTCTCACATACTGTGAGTGACAGATGCCCTGTTGCCAGTCCCAAACTTCACCTCCCTGCTGGATGACACTGCGGCAAAGGTGACGAAGGCCTTGTCATTTCGGAGGAAGCCTGATTGATGTTCATGTGCTGTGTTGATGTAACTGTTTGTTACAGTGGCCTAAAATGAAGAAATGGTGCAGATGGTGTGAGGTGCTGGGGGTGGATTTGGGGGAATATTTTTAGCTTTTAAAACTCTTAACAACAGCCTTATTGTGTTTGTGTGCTCTGATTTTTATCTTGCTGAAATTGTTTAATTTAGAGATGACAGCAGAAAAGACAGAAATGGAGTATTTTGGCAATGTGGAGTTAGGGGACTTGGGTCATTCTTGCAGGGATCGGGGGGAAGTGACTGGTGCCCCAAAATTTTGTTCCATCCAGCCATGCAGGTGTATGCAGACACTCAAAGTGAATGCCATGGTTTGACATCTTTGGAAAAGGCCATCTGGTGTGGAATACTGGCCTGTAGGGCTAAGGCTGCTTGAAAGAAAAGAAAAAATTCCTGTTGTGAACAACCAAGCCAAACTGTCCAGAAATTTTAAGTATATAAACTAATCAGTTAAAATACTTTACATTTGTAATAAAGTTCCAAAATTGCACATTTGTTGATATATCACATGCTCTTGGTGTTTCAGCATTATGTTCAGTGTTTTAGTGTTAGCTAGTGTTAATTGTTGAAATTCACCAAAGTGTTTTTCACAGCAAATCTGCTTTGTTCACTGGTGACTTTATTCACTGAATATTTACCTGGAAATTCTCCATGCAGCTGGTTTAGACAGCCAATGTTGGGTGGAAAAGCCCCTCTCCTAAGTACAGTATATAACACTGACATTGTAGAAGGCTACAAATTAGCAAAAAATATTTAAACACAAAATGCCCATGCAAAAGGAAACTGGCAATGTGTTGGCGTATCCATGTCTTAAATGTGATGTCTTTTTGTATGGACCTGCATGTGACCTGTGTATAATACTGAGCTTGTCCCTTTAATAATATTGCCCAGAATGCTGTGCAGTTGATGCAAAGAGGAAATAGGGAAGAATCAAGTGCATTAATGTTGCTCTTATTTGGAAGTATCAGCAGTAATTAAGCAAAACTGTTCTTTTTGGTTTGAGAGAGGTGAGTACCTGCTGTCGAATGAGTGGGTGGTAAGCCTCAGTGAATTCATACTTCATATCTGCAAAAATGTCACTGTCTTGAGATTTAATTCTTTTAATTTTATCTCAAGAAAGGATGGTGATTCAATGGTTAACATCACAGGCTCCCACCTCAGGTCACATTTTTGGCCACAATGATCAGTCCAGTAAAGTTAGCGGACACTTCCCTAGCCCTCCGGGACACTTAAAAGACCACTTCACTGTTATAAACACTCAAACCTAGTCTAGTTTCTCCTTCTGCTTTGACTTCAGTGCTTATTTGCTTAGTTTAGTGTAGTTCCCAAACATTTCTGTGATTTCGCAGAACTCGGGGTGAAGTGAATTCAGCAGACTTCACTCATCAATAGTGGCTTTGCCTTACATACTGTATGTGCTCTTTTAATTATACTGTCTTTGGAATAGTTGCTGTCTGTGTGAGGCATTTGCATGCTCTCCCTGTGTTCCCAGATGCTCTACTGGTCATGAATAAAGGTTCTTGGATGTGCACTGTTTATTCACACACGTCATATTTTTATATTTGTTTGAACTATGTTATTAATTTTTGTGACATTTCTGGACCTCCATTTTGGAAAGTAGGGGTACATGGTTGTGTGTGTGTTTTGCATGGCTGTGGCCATTTTGTTGACACTTTGTGGCACTATGTGAACTTTGACACATGATTTCATCGGGGTGCTGCTATTTATAATGGTGGTGCTACATTCAGCGTCCAAGATTTCGGACTCCTCTGTGTGATTCTGTGAAGGGTTTAGTTAGCAACAAAATGGATGTAGGCCATTAGGACTTTTGCATGTTTGACTAAGGCTCTGGTTTGCAAATTTGCTTTGGCAATCCATTCTGTTTTGTGTTTTGGCTTGATTCCCTGGTTATTTGACTAATTGTCTCATTTGAGAAGAACACTGTGTTTGTAGCCCACATCACAAAAAACAATTAGGTCAGAATAACAAGAGAGTTCCAAACTGACCCTGCATCTCCAATGGCCTGGCACCATGTCCATGGCTGATTCCTGCCTTGCACCAGATGCTGCCAGGATAGGGTTGGATTACGCATGTTAGACAGTGTAGCATATTTGTAATTACTGTATGGCACAATGGCCTTGAAAGTGCAACAGCGCAATATAAGCATATACTGAGCTGATATTTGGTTGTGCCAGGGCCCATTTAGGAGGGGCGTAGCTGGAGATACAGCTCCAAGTCCCAGAGCTGTACACAGAGATGGAGGCATTTTATCTTTGAGTTTTGAATTATTACCAAATTCAGTTTGTTTATGGATTTGCTGATTTCTAGTTTGAATGCTTAGATTTAATTGGAGGTGTAAAGAAATTTGCTCAGCGCTTTACAGGTAGATTAACTTGGATTTTGTGGCTAAAAGGAAGAGTCCTCTCAAGCTGCCTAAATATACAAGCCAGTAATTTAAATTCCAGCATGTCTGTGTGGCGTGCCGCCAAGAATATGACATCCCTGCAGTCCAAAAGGTCTGTAAAATATGAAATCATTCCTCCAAGTCTCTGTAGCTCAAGTGTGTTTATATAGCAAGAGAGGGCTTACAGTACGAGATCAGACTTAGCGATGACAAGATCCCAGTTTAACTAAAGCACAAGGTCAGGTTTTTAGATGATCTTTGAACCCAACTTGCTTGGTAGAATGCAGGGGCTTGACTCAACGCCGCTAATGCGCATCCTGGGAGACAACGGCTGAAATGGAATCTGACATACAGTACAACACATGTCCTTTGACGAACACAGACACGTACGGGCGTCGATGAAAAAAGCACACTCTAAAGTAGGATTAACCTGGTCCCAATTCCAGGACCCTCTCATCTGAGTGCCACATGTTGGTGCAGTGACTTGGTGCTGCTGTGTGTGTTTAAACTGCAGCCTGCAGTTCCAGTAGTCAGGTTGCAGACTCTGTCCCCACTGGTGCATACCATCTTACTTGTGAATCACAAACTGGCATTGCAACTTGGCACACAAGCACACTGGCCCAGTGGCAGACTGGGATTGCCAAAGTTTCAAATTCTGCACACATGGCAGTGAAGTGGCCTATCTCACTTAATACAAAGATTGCCAGTGGCTGAAATAGAATGTTAACTGTTATTACACCAGTATACACTGGCTAAGCTGGAATCTGAAGTGCAATTCCTCTGTTTTTTTTATAAAGCTATTTTATATCCAGTGGTAAGCTCTGTCTCATTTAAAGGATCCACTGAGGTGACAAGACATTAAGAGTCTGTGGTGAAGCTGGTACTGACCATTACATACCATCTCATTTAAGCTTGGGAAATACACTGGCAGTCGGCAGCTTAACTGGGATGTTCTGGCTTTGCGCACAGCACCCACTGGGACATGAGTCTCTTTTGGTAAAGGACTAATAGATGAATTGATCTGAAAACAATGAATTTTTGTAAATATTTTTCTGATGTCAAACAATGTGCCCACTAGCACCCGGGTCCCGGTGCCACCATTAAGGTGAATGGGTGCAGATTATGAGAGGGGAAAATCCAGCTGCATAGGTTAACTACCGAACAGTCGGTTGGCGCACTAATAAGCTTGACCTAGGGCGCAAAATAATCCAGTGCCAGCACTGCTCAGCACTCACTAACTGTTTTTAGGAAACACTTGCAAGTGAATTGACTTCACTTAGTGACACACTGCATCACAGACATGTGAAGTGGGATTGAACTGAACTAATTTGTTTGGATGGGAAATCCTGAGCCCACAGGTACATTCCAACCCATTTAAAGGGTACAAGGAGGTGAAGTGACCTGACTGAGATTGGTTTGTTCTGGTCTCCAAATCTCTGCCCAGCTAATGCATGTGTTGGGAGTCAATGGCCATAAGTGGAATCTGACATCCAGTAGAGCAAGTGTCCTTTGAAGAACACAGAAACATAAGGGCATCAGTGAGAGAAACACAATCTGAAGCGGGATTAACCTGGTTCAAATACCAGTAACCCTCTTATTTGTGTGGCACGTGTTGGTGCAGCAACACACTGCTGTCAGTGGCTAAACTGCAATTTGATGTCCCATTAATCAGCTTATAAGGGCAAAAGTTACAGAACAGCTGGATAGTCAGTGGATGCACCAGAATCATAACTGGGCTCCTTCTGGTTTCAGATTCTCTACCTACTGGCACTCGCTGCCCCTTTTGAAGACAGACAGCTGGGTCACATGACATGACTGGTGTCAGTGGCTGAATTAGGCTTGTTTGGGTTTCAGACTCTGCAACCATTGGGGAAGAGAACATGAAATAAACAGAGCATAAGGGCATACTGGGAATCAGGGGCTGCACTGGAATCTGAACTGAAGTGGGTTTCTTTTGGCTCTCTACCTACTGGTACATATTGTCCCTTTTGTAGAGAGAGACAGGGTAGGTGTCAGGGCCTGAACTAGACTTGCTCTGCTTTAAACCCTGGTACACACTTGAAGAGCACATGGAGGTTGAAGTGGTTTAGCTCAGGGAGCCAATTTCCAAACTGGTTTAAATTCCTGTAAAATCCCTACTAGGTATCAGTAGCTGAATCAGGGTTGGCCCGGGTTGAACCACCAACACCAACTAGTTTAAACTGTCCCATTTGATGGGGCCAAGGAGTTAAAGTGATGTGACTGGGAGTCAGTGGCTGAACTCGTGTCTGAACCAGTGACCTCCTGGGCGACATACGGCTCTTGTTCTGCTCTGCCCCTCCTGTGCCCAGGTCATGCTATGTTAAAAGTTTGCAGCTTTTCCTTCTGAACATCAGTGAGGCCAGTCTGGCTTTACTCCCAAAGGGCCCACGGTGCCATTGTTACAAGGAGCTCTTACCTTGCACGTTTGTGTATTTTTTTGTGTATAATTAAGACACGGGAATGAATCAGAGCAGCATGTGCTGCAGCACTTGTAGTGCTCTCTGCAGGGCGTCGGTCCTCTTTGAGGATATATTTAGTGTCCCTCAGAATACTTATTGTTCCTCTCGTGCTTAGAAATATTAGATCCACTTACTCACACAGTATCAGATGCTAAATGGAAACACATGCATTGGCTGTTCCATGTGATTTTTTAATGTCTGCAAGCTACCGGCTGAACAGAGTCACCTTGAAAATCCCACTAAGGCTGATAGATGCCGTGCTGTTGCTGGAAACCACTGATCACATAATGCTTGTCTTTTTTTTTTTCTTTTACTTTTAGGTAAGAGTGCAGTTAAACGAATGGTGCATTAACTCCCTCCTCTCGAATGCATTCACTTCCCGGAAACCATTTTCCAGTTAACCACTGCACAAACCCCAGTCTTAGGACCTTACAGCTAAGCAAGCTGTTTCTTCATTTTAGACATGGAAGGACTTAATATCTGCTGTGGTTTATTGTTCACTTGTGAAGCAATAATAATTTAGTTTTTGTCCCTCCTTTTTACTGGTCTGTCCCTCCATCCACATGACCTACTTGGTTTTATTCAGGTTCAAAGGCAGCAGAAGCCAACTCAGTAGCGAGATCAGACTGAACATGGATTGAAGCGCTGCACCACCCTCAGTTTCTTCAGTTATTCAGTAATGTAGCACACCTCCACAAAGCACCTTACGGCATAGGCTCAAACACGAGGTCATGGCCTGAAGAGGGGACGCCACACTACAATGCAAGCCTCTACTTATCACTCTGTTCTTCTTGTATGCTTTTCCTTTTGTTGCCTTTATGACTACAGAGTAAAACTCGTGACGCTAGCTCACATGGTTCCATAAGTTTCTGTTACTGAATCTCTGGATGTTTCTGTTTTGTGATTGTACAAAAATGAACACCACTACTCCCAGACTGATCCTAAATTCATGTTGTTTTATGTCTGGAATTGAAGTTGTGTTATATGGTCTAATGCTTTTTTGACATTTCTTTTGTATTCTTCCCATAGATTAAGCAATTGAACAAAGTAAATTGCACGGTGACCGTCACCTTTAAGAGCAGTATGCTTCCGTCCCCTCATCGCCATTTCTTGACTCTCATCTTCTTAACACCATTTTAGTTTATGCATTCTGACATGGACTCTCAAACTGTGGAGCCTGTGTATCTGCTCTGCAATTTGTTTGTCCAGTTAGCCACTTCCAACTTCTAGGCCTAAGGGTCAGTTTAGATTCTTGCAGTAATAATAATTCTTTGCATTTATATAGCACTTTTCTCACTACTCAAAGCACTCAGCAATTGCAGGTTAAGAGCCTTGCTCAAGGGTCCAACAGAGCAGAGTCCCTTTTGGCATTTACGGGATTTGAACCAGCAACCTTCCGATTGCCAGTGCAGATCCCTAGCCTCAGAGCCACCACTCCACCTAGTACAAGATCAGTGCTTCACAACATCTGGAACTACTGAGGAACAGAACCACTATCCTGTTTGCAGTTCCAACCAATTTATTCAAAATAATGATCTGGTCAAATAAAAGACACAAATGGGACAGATAAATAGTAGGAGAACACAAAGCAGCAACTCAGTAAGCAGAAGGAAAACTGAGCTGCCCCCCATTAGCCTAGCTATGATGGTACTGAACTCTTTCTGTAAGGTTTGGTGGCTCATCTACTTGCCCCAGTAATGAGACACAAGTGCTACAAATCACTCACCCACAATACTCCTGTCCTCTCTCTAAATACTCTGGCTTTCCACATCCCTTAAACCTGATCATTCAACCCACATATAAGTATAACCAGTTCTACACTGCATAGAACCACTCAGACAGTCAAATGTGTCTTGTATACAACTAACACCTGTTGGCATGAGTTACCCGAAATGTCAAACTATAAAGACACTCTGAATCAAAGGTAGGATGATCGTGCCTTACCCAGTGCAATGATTACAAAATGTAAAACATGGATATTACATATAACATATTCCATGCCCCAGAAAGATGTAGCCTGATATGGCCATCACCACCATTAAGGTATAAATATACACAATGTTTAGGACATCAGCACCAAATTCATCACAAAATAAGCCGTGGTTTTTTTCATCAAATGAAATGTTATTTGTCACATAAAGATTATACATATTGTACAACTAGGGGTCTCTGCCCACTGTTCGCTTCACTCACCAACCCCACAGGCCAGCGAAACACACTAGCCACTTTGCGCCTCTGCCGCTCACGTATGGGGAAGCGAATGTACAATTTAAACAGATTGTTATTTTCATGGGAATTGTTACATATACATAATAGAACTAACTATTTTACATTACAGCGAGTAATTAACCAAAGTAAAAAATAGTAAAACATAATAAATTGAAAGAAAATTATGTTTCATGTTGCGTTAGAGGTATTCATTGCGTTATGTGTTTTCATTCTGTTTGTCTTTGAATTTAAGACACAAATACTTTTTAAACTTACACTTTTACTGTAAAACGTCAGTATAAACAATTTTTTTATTAACTTTTCGTCAATATTGCACTGAATTTTGATTCTGTGTTTGGACTTACCTCGTGACAACACAGCGTATAACTGCTCGTGGCAGGAAACTAAACATTTTAATATGAATGGCACATCAAGATCTCCTTTGGTGTCTAATGTTATCCGCGGAAGATGTACTACACTACCTTTCTTGTCGCCTGTTAAAATTTTATGTCAGAATTGTTTGACTAATTTTAAATACATAGCCCATCACTCAGACATATATTACGCAATAACATTACGATACATCCTTCTTTCAACAGTAATTCGGCCGGTGGAAGACCGGACAGTGTTAACAGTTGTAGATATTCTATGGGATATTGTAAGTTGATGTTTTCATCTTCTGCACCATCACCACCAACCGTTTAAGCATAGTCTATTGATATGCATTTAACCAATTTGCTGGTTTTTGCGTTAATTAATTTGACTTCATCGTTTCTCAGTGCTAGGATTGCCCGTGTACTCATTTCTTCTGTTGACAAACCTTTGGGATAAAATTCTCCAATAAGATTTTGGCATAATAAGTCTTCTTTCATTGGGAACTTAAAGTGATGAAAACTTACAAATTTATAAGAGCTGCGAGCACGGGAGCTGTGTCTGAAAAAAGCATTTACACAAATGAGAGGTGAGAGGACCTTGGGAGTGGTTGAACATGGTTGAGAGGAGGGCAGGACTTGAAAAAATCTCTTGGCAATAGTCTCGTCTCAAGATTTTCTTTTATTAATACAGTAGAGAGATATGCAGTGAAGTGCTTAGTTGCCCAATACCTAATACAGTGCCTTGAGAAAAATATAAAGGAACAATAACAATACATAACTTTATACATTTCAAAAATCATTATCTGAATTATAAATATGTAATTATTCTTTATAATAATGATAAGTAATTAGATGATTTGAATACCTTACTGTTAGAGAGTTAAAAGTATGGCCTCATGTATTTCCAGACACTTTCCTCATTTAACATGCAGGTGGACTGCAGACAGAAGCTTCTCCTAAGTCTTTCTGGACTGGACTTTAGGTCCATGTCTGGTTGGTCCTCTCTGGCCCTGCTCACAGGGAGTATAAATGTAAGAAGTGAAAAACAAGAGAGAGTACTGCAAGGGGTGAGCTATAAAAGTGCTGTGCTGGTGGTGCCTGTGGTGACAGCCAGCATTTATGGGCTTAATAGAGTGGACGTCAGTCTGTACCTCACATTATTTTGCCAAGTGATAAAAAGTACCAGGTGATTTTTTTTAAAGTGTTGTGTATTTGTACATGTTCACAGAAATTTTTTATTTCATCTCTTATGTAATTCTATCTGATTTATACTCTGGCAGCAAGCGTACGATTGAGAGTCAGGTAATCGCCTTGCTTTCAGAGGCAAGCCAGCCTCCCTTTCACGAGGGCAACATACTTTGCCCATTAGAACGGAATAAGTGTTGACTTTCAGCACTTTACGGTGGAGCAGACAGATACCGACAGGGCACTTTTAGGATGTTGGGATGAATGCATTTGGAGGGAAGTTGTTACAGCTGCTTATTATTTTTTTTTTTTGTATTACTAACTGCTTACATACAGTATGTGTAGTGAATGTTAAACCGCTGCAGTGCTTTAAGTAAAAAGTGTTACTCTTTTGAACTTTAAGCATTACGCCATTTTTAAAAATGTCTTTACTGAATTGTTGAAGAGCAGTTAATTACAATGTAACATATTTATATATTATAAATTACATTGTTTGTATAATATCATCTCCCATTTCTTTCACCTTAACTGCACACCCACATGTCAGAAAACACAATGTAAAATAACTGCAGCTATTAAGTGAGGAGCTGGTCCTAAGAGGGACTGCTGTGCTTTCGGCATATCTGAATTTCTCCATTAAGTACATTTGAATTTTTTTCAGTTGTAGAAAATAAAGCAAGTCCTTAACCTGGTGGGGAAAAAGTAGGCAGAAGAAGATTCTTCTACATGAGCAAAATTAGGCTGTCGGCTAGGTGTCCAACAATGAAGATGGCTTTGCACTGCAGGCTGGCACTGCCTGTGTATGGTTTGCATGTTCTCCTGCTTCATCCTAGAGATGTGTGGTAATTCAGCTTGACACGCTTTGATTATGTTAATCATTGGGATTTATTCTGTTTTAGAGTGCGTTTAGCATAATTTGTTTATGCATATTAATGAAACACATGACATCAAGCTCTCAAACACATTTAATCCTACTGGCTGGAGCCAGCCCTGGACAGTGTCAGTCTATTGCACAGCTCATACTTGCACGCACCTACACTCAAAGTGGGCAGTTAGGGAATTTTCCAGACAGTGTAACCTGCATGTCTTTGGGGGATGTGGATGAAAAGCCACACAGACGCTGAGAGAACATGTAAAGTCCATAAGATCAATGGCTAACCACGGTGCTCTGCCACCCTCTTATATAAACATTTTATGATTTAATAACTTTCTAGTTACATCATTATACTGTAGTCGTGAATTTGTGCAAGTACTTTGTGTAAGTTTCTCTGAGGTGGGCTATCCCATCTCAGGGAGTGAAGTCACCAAGGTGGTCAAAAAACTCCTTGGTGGCAGGGCCCCGGGGGTGGATGAGATACGCCCGGAGTTCCTTAAGGCTCTGGATGTTGTAGGACTGTCTTGGTTGTCACGTCTCTGCAACATCGTATGGACATCGAGGACAGTGCCTCTGGATTGGCAGACCAGGGTGGTGGTCCCCCCCTTTAAAAAGGGGGACCGGAGGGTGTGTTCCAACTACAGAGAGATCACATTCCTCAGCCTCCCTGGAAAAGTCTATTCGGGGGTTCTGGAGAGGAGGGTCCGTCGGATAGTCGAACCTCGGATTCAGGAGGAACAGTGTAGTTTTCGTCCTGGTCGCGGAACAGTGGACCAGCTCAGTCCTGGAGGGTGCATGGGAGTTTGCCCAACCAGTCTACATGTGTTTTGTGGACTTGGAAAAGGCGTTCGACCGTGTCCCTTGGGGAATCCTGTGGGGGGTGCTCCGGGAGTATGGGGTACCGGACCCCCTGATAAGGGCTGTTCGGTCCCTGTACAACTGGTGTCAGAGCTTGGTCCGCATTGCCGGCAGTAAGTCAAGCCCGTTTCCAGTGAGAGTTGGACTCCGCCAGGGCTGCCCTTTGTCACTGAATCTGTTCCTAACTTTTATGGACAGAATTTCTAGGCGCAGCCAGGGTGTTGAAGGGGTCCGGTTTGGTAGACTGAGGATTGGGTCACTGCTTTTTGCAGATGATGTTGTCCTGTTTGCTTCATCAGGCCGTGATCTTCAGCTCTGTCTGGAACAGTTCACAGCTGAGTGTGAAGCGGCTGGGATGAGAATCAGCACCTCCAAATCCGAGAGCATGGTCCTCAGCCGGAAAAGGGTGGAGTGCCCTCTCAGGGTTGGGGTGAGATCCTGCCCCAAGTGGAGGAGTTCAAGTATCTCGGGGTCTTGTTCACGAGTGAGGGAAGAATGGAGCGTGAGATCGACAGGCGGATCGGTGCGGCGTCCGCAGTGATGTGGGCTCTGCATTGGTCTGTCGTGGTGAAAAAGGAGCTGAGCCGTAAGGCAAAGCTCTCAATTTACCAGTCGATCTACGCTCCTACCCTCACCTATGGTCATGAGCTGTGGGTAGTGACCGAAAGAACGAGATCGCGAATACAAGCGGCTGAAATGAGTTTCCTCCGCAGGGTGTGGCTTTCCCTTAAAGATAGGGTGAGAAGCTCAGTCATCCGGGAGGGGCTCAGAGTAGAGCCGCTGCTCCTCCGCATCGAGAGGAGTCAGATGAGGTGGCTCGGGCATCTGATCAGGATGCCTCCTGGACGCCTCCCTGGTGAGGAGGCCCCGGGGAAGACCCAGGACACGCTGGAGGGATTATGTCTCCCGGCTGGCCTGAGAACGCCTTGGGATTCTCCCGGAAGAGCTGGAAGAAGTGGCCGGGGAGAGGGAAGTCTGGGCCTCTCTGCTTAAGCTGTTGCCCCCGCGACCCGACTTCGGATAAGCGGAAGAGGATGGATAGACTTTGTGTAAGTGGGTTATACAAAAGTAAAATGTCATTGAATAGGTCAACAACAACAACAACAACATTTATTTATATAGCACATTTTCATACAAACAGTAGCTGAAAGTGCTTTACATATTAAAGAATAGAAAAATGAAAGACACAATTATAAAACAAAATAAATCAACATTAATTAACATCGAATAAGAGTAAGGTTCAACTATACATCATCCCCGTATGAGTGAGCATTTACCATGAGGCTGTAGCATCCTATCTAGGGTTGCTTTACTGCATTATGGCTGATGCGACCCACATAAGCTTCGCTTCCTTGCAACTCCAAAAAGGAAATTGGATTAGGAAATAGTTGGATGGATGAGTAAGTGTGGCTGTTTTTATCAGGGGGCCCTTTGAGGTGTCTGCACAACTATCTGCTAGTATTACTACTAATACCTGGAAGTGTTTAGATTCCTTCTTTCTCCAAAATAGGCATACAACTCTCAGCCATAAAGCCCACTTCTAATTTTTAACATGTTTAAATGGACTTGCACTCTGTCTAGAGTTGCTTCCTGCCTTTTGCACTATGTCGTTGAGATAGGATTCACTCCCCACCATAATGTCCTTGCTGTAGTCAGTGCCAGTGTCTTGCCGGTAGGAATTATCCTTCTTTTTTAATTTTATTTTATAAAAAAAATCAAAAAAACATTCCATATATGCATGTCAAGTTTAATAAAACTGGGTTGAATTATCCTGAATCTTGTGGTACCAGTGCTACTGGTCCTGAGTGCAGAAAAGAGAAAAGTGAATGAATGTCATGGCCGGGGTCTGTACCATCACTGTTTTCCCTTTCTGAGACAGGGTGTGCTATACAGTATAAAGATCCTGTGTGACAGTGACATTCTAAACTGATTACCACAATGCTTTGTGGTCCTGAGCTAATATGCCATAACCAGATGTTATGCAGTCAGTGAGGACCAACTCCATTGTGGACCCATTGAAGTTAGTGAGCATTGTTAGAAACATCTGGGATTTTCTCAGACGTCTGTGAAGAAAAGGTGCTGCTGAGCCTTTCTGACAATAAGTAGGTTGTGTTGAGTCCACTCCAGGTCGTCAGGTGGTGGTCACTCCAAGATATTTTAAGTTGCTCACCCTCCAATGTAGTCTGCTTCCTGGAGTCTGTGATGAGCTCCTCAGTTTTGCTGACATTCACTGTGAGATTGTTATCCTGGTGCCACCGTGTCTTCTCTGTAAGCTATCTCATCATGGTTGGTTATCAGCGCACTACCCTGTGGATTGCCTGTGCTGAGGGTCAGCATGGAGGATGTGGTGCTGCCAGTTTGCACATGCTGAGTTCTACCATTTAGGAAGACTATATTGATACATTCCTGGGACTTTGTTAGGTGGGTTCAAAGTTGGAGCATATTGACATTTTCTTGTCTCTTCATCCAAGATTTTGTTATCACAATTTTTTTTATTGCATATATTTGTAACAATGTGCCATACTCAAAAAGAACAGTGACAATAAGATGTCTCTCTATTATATAAAAAAATATGGGGACGAGACAAGACTTTTTAGCCTGGGACAAGACAAGACTTTTTCAGAGAGATAATTGCATGTCCCGCGAGACAAGACTTTGTGCCAAGAGATTTAACCACACCCAGGGCCAGAAATATAAGACAAAGAGTAGATGACAAAGTCGTAAAGAGGTTCAAAAATGTTGGCGTGATACACATACAGATAGCATTAGAGATAATGAAAGTACTAAAATTCGAAAATCTCAAAAAAAATTATAGTAAAGATCGCATTAGCACAAACAAACGGAAATTATTACTCAGTGAAATAACAGAACAGCGAAAAGAGATTGAATATATGGACATAGGTGATATGACAGAAATATGTAGATATTGTTCAGATTTAAACTTTAAGTCGGAGACTTGTAGATCGTCTAATTCGTGTTGCCATCAGGGAAAAGTAGCGTTTCTTCCCAATGAAGAGGTGTATCCACGAGAATTAAAAGATTTGTTGTTTGGTGAAAGTGAAATCCACATACGCGAGTGACAAAGACGTGAAATGGCTGGCGTGTAGTGCAGGCCAGGGGGTTGGTGAAAGAAGTGAGCAGGGGACGAATCCCCCTAGTATTATTAAAGTACATAAATATATGTTTTGAATATCTTTTTACAAAATAATATGACTAAAATTGTTTTCATAGACTGCAGATGTAAACTCAGGTGATGAATGAAATCTTTTTTCAGCATGTGCTGATGTGACTTGATGTTGGACATGGACGGTCTGTGGCTAATTGTAATTCAAATTCCTTAAAAACATACATTTTTTCATAGAAGTACCCAATGGAGATTTAAATCCACACTGAAGTTTGAAGGTAAAATTGTTTGTTGTTTCCAGACATGATAGATAGCAGATCACTGTGGTGTTTTGCTGATAAATTACAGGGTAGGAGAAATATTCAGTCCTTGTAATCTTTAGATAATGGAGCCATGAAGCTGGTTTTAGTGTAATGGATCTACTGAGTATACTTTTAGTCACTGCAGCATAAAGTGTCGCTGAAGCACCTTTCATACTTTTGTACACAAGTTAAGTTGCTTGTTTTTTTACTTTTATGGACATGAACATCACATCCCTTATCGGCTTCGATTTCCTGGAGCAGGAGAAGTCAGCTGATGTGACTGAGGGTAACGCAAGAAGCCACGCAACCACAGAGACAATAGCAGGATGTGGCGCAGGCAGAAGTCATTCTGGTACTGAAAGTAAGAGTGATAAATACATAAGCAATAATTTGATCATCGTCATATTGAATAAATGCAGAATATCATTATTAATGATTAAGTAAATGCATGTCTAACATCGTGTCTTTCTTATAAAGTAACACTTGGTCATCCAACCCTTCCCACCTCTGACCCTGCCTCCATCTGGCTCCGCTCACCCAGTATCCTGTAGAGAGGTGTGTTTGCTTCAGCGTACACAACTGAAGGTGTTTTACTGTTGTCAGGTGTGGCTGTCAAAACAAGTAAAAAATATATATATACAAGCTGAAGTAACTGCTCTCTAGGTAAAATTGGCAAAGTAAACTAATTTGTTGTTGAAGTCGTACAGAATATTTTCTTTGTTTTAAAGATTGACAGGTTCACAGATTTGGCAGTGTTTCTCAATTGCAGATGATGTAATTTCAAAAGGTGAGCTGTATTCAAAATATCTCAATTAAAATTAAATAGTTTTAGTGCATTTCCTTAAAGAATAAGTGTGCCACATTTGAACAAAATCAGTCCACTTGGAGTTTGCAAACACACCTAAACATGGACGGATTAGGGGCTTTATTAGGTCAAATTCCAAAGAAGAGGATGAGTACATGAAGGTCGGTAGAGATGCCAACAGAGATCTGATGTGCTCAGGAGAGGCTGATGAATGGACGGAGTCTCACCCATGAGTGTCTGCAGTAATCTCTCTGTAAATGGACTTATTTTGTGAATCTTCCAACAGAGTGCCTTTATAGACTTCCATTTTACCTCTGTACTGCAACAGTTTAAAACAAGTTCAGCACAGGCCAGCGTCACACAATGGGTTTGAGGTGAAACTGAGCAGACAGCCTTCTAGTAGGAAGGCCAGTCCCTTATTCACTATGCCAGAGCATTAAAGATGACAACGGGTCATTACAGTCATCATCATGTCATGCTGTGTAGTGCCATGGCCCCATAATCCACTCGTACATTTTAGACTGACGTACATATTATAAATAAATCTCACTTTAGTCCACACTTTCTTTGATAATCGTTTATGCATAATAATTTTAAAAATGTGTGTGTATATTGATTTGTTTCAACCTCAAAACAATACAACTGGTGTCCCAGCATGGCTAGGCTCCCAGCTTGTGCCCATTGCTGCCAGGTGTGACAGATTAGGGTTTTCTCGCACCCTTGTACCCTCAGACCACACGTCAGACACCAGATAAAAAGTCCAATTATTATTTATTATAATAAACACCAGATAAAAAGTCCAATTATTATTTATTATAATAATAATGTGCACAAAGCACGCTCCTCTCCACAATACTCAATAAACAATAACCAGTCCTCCAAACTCCCAGACACTTAGCCACCCTGCCTCCCAACTAAGCTCGTCTGTCTTTGATCTCCCACAGTCCTTTATACTCCTCGACCCGGAAGTGTTTCTGAGCCCTCAGTCCATGTGATTATCCAACACTTCTGGGTCAGGTAATCTTCTCTTTTCTTCAGCCCGGAAGTATATCATTTCTTCCGTTTCCACGATTGTAAAATACTTCCGGGTTATAGGGAAAGTACAAGTCCCTGGGCCTCCCTGCAGCATCCTCCGGTGGCCCCCATGGTATCCAGCAAGGTTGTGGTGAAAAACTCCCAAGTTCCATGATGCCCTGCTGGAATTCGGGGCCCTTCCATGTTGCAGGGATGGCTCCACCTGGCGGTTTGGGGTTGTTGGCCGGGATACACAGGATAGGCACCAACTCTCTCTGGTCCTGACCTTGATAAGCAGATTTAAAATTAATAGCTGGATGAAAACAACACAAGTGAAGAGCACATCCTTAACGCAACTCCATTAGCTTGCTCTTTTCAATTGTCTTATCAGATTAAGTGCAGTTAATGAAGTGATTCATTTGTCCATCCATTTACTCATTCATTTTCCAAATCTGCTTGTTCCATTAGAGCAGGGGGTCTCAAACTCAGTTCCTGGAAGGCTGCAATGGCTGCAAGTTTTCATAACAGCCACTTTCTCAATTAGTAGCCAATTATGGCCGCTAATGGAACCAACTTTGCACTGCCATACTTTATAATTAAATAAAGTAAGTTGTATCATTAACAGCAGCAATTGGCTTTTGATTATAAAATTGCTTGCAGTAAAATCCTGAAATTTTTACAGCCCTCCAGGACCTGAGTTTGAAACCCCTGCATTAAAGCTTGGTGAATTACTCACTCTAAAACATCAGACATTTCTAATTTTGTTCATTTTCTGAGAACACCAATCAAACATTTTTGACAAGAAGTAGTTCAGTACTTCTTGTTAACTTGTAGCTGGTTAAGTGAAAAAAAAATTAGCTTTTAAAATCTTAAAAAGATGAGTCAATTAAAATTTCTGTTCCATTAGGAGTATTTATTATGTACTAATTAGGAAGAGTGCTGGAGTGAAAGATAGAGTTTGAGACCCCTATGACAGGGGGTCATGGAGAACTGCAGTCTATCCATGGGGTAAGAAGAGAGAAAGCTGGGAACCAGTGAGACACTGGGAAACCCTTTTGTCACTGGACACACTCACACAAACACACCAGTCTAACCTCTAACCTGCAAGTCACTGAGAAACCCCAGAAGGACACAAGGAGCGTGTGCAAACTCCACATGAGGCAGCAGTTCTAAAGGACATTACTGCCCTACTAGGTATATTTTGCATCCATTGTAAAAAGAATACATTGAAAGCAGAGATTCAGAAGTTAATCATAAAGTCCAGCAGTGCTTCCTTAGTTTAAATCCAAATTATTAAACAAAAACTCAATAAACAGAGCTGGAACAGAGCTGAAGGACGGACAAAAGCATCACAAGTGAAAAGCACATCTTTAACACCACTCCAGTTTCCATCAACTACAACAACAGCGTTTGTTTCTATAGCACACATTTGTACAACAGTGTAGCTCAAAGTGCTTTATAAGTTTACCAAAGGAAAGTTACAAGAAGAGAAAACAATTACGTTCAGGCAGTAATATTAAAGAATACATAATAACAAAACAAGGTAAGGTCAGATGGCCAGGAGGACAGAAAAAAAAACAACAAAAAAAAAGCTGCAGTTAGGCTGGAGAAAAAATAAATCTACAGGGGTTTCAAGGCCAAAAGACCACCCAGCCCCCACTGCGCATTGTACCTAACATAAATGTTCCAAAATCAAGTATTCATGCTTCACATGACAGGATTTGATGAAGTTGGTCTCATGGATAGCTGGGACACCCACCTTCATTTCAGTAGTTAATGCTGCCTGCCCCACAAGAGAGGAGCCATTGCTGTTAACAATCACGCTCACCAGGTCAGTACAACCTCACCACACGTCTTTTGGATGGGGAGCTGCAGCCACCTTCAGAAGAAAACACCTGGCTTCAGGAAGAACATGCAGAATCCACCCAGGCAATGCCAGTATTGTGGACTGAACCAGATCCCCGGAGTTGTGAAGCAGTAGCCAGCAGCCATACCACCAGCACTTGGGGAACTTGTAGTCCACCTGAAGATTAGCATGTTTGGGCCTGGCCAGTACTTGGAGGGGAGACCAACCAGGAAAGCTTGGGTTGCGTCTGGAGGTGGTTTTTAAGAAGCCATCATTGGGTGCTAGTCTTTATACAAGTCCCTGTGCTAAAGAATGGTGCTGTCCTTCAGATGAGCTGTAAAACTGAGGTCCTAACTCTCTGTGGTCATTGGAAAGAGCGGGATGTTTTCTGATATCCTGACTAAATTGCCCATCATGGTCTTGTCCATTTGCCACCCCTTATAATCCGATGTCCTTTATTGGCTGTCTGTCTTGCCCCTTCACCACCTAATAGCTAATGTGTGGGAGCATACTAGCACATTAATGGCTGCTCTTGTATCATCCTGGTGGATGCTGCACATTGCTGGTGGTTTAAGATGCCTCCTACTTATGTAAAGTGTTTTGGGTAGCTAGAAAAGTGCTACGTAAATGTAATTAATTATTACTATTATCAGTACCTTTTACTGTACCACCTTGCCACTATAAAAAGTTGGTCTGTAAATACACAATGCATATAGTGACCTTTTGACAACATCTAGGCAGTCACCAACGGCACTCTTACTTCATGAAATGAGCTTAAATTGCAGTTCTTTATCATATCTTAAGAAACCCCAGGCTGGACACAGATATATAACATCTGTTATATATTATAGTCAGCCTTTATTTTATATAGAGCCGTTGTCACTGAATATTTCATAACAGTTTAAAACAGGGACAAATGAGTGTACCCATTGTAGCCTCAAATGAATCAAGCATGTGCTATGTTCTGTTTTGCCAGGGTTGGTACCCCTTCCAGTGCTGGTTACTGTCTTGCACTCGATCCAGCCGTCATGGCCTTCACCTCCTAACTGCCCTCTGGCAGGCTGAATGCATGGAACAGTGAGGAAATATGCTTTTATTTGATTGGCCATGGCATCCCATCCAGGGTGGCTTCTTGCTTTGCACTCAGTGCTGCCAGGATAGACTCCACCCCCAACAAACCCAAACTGGATTATACAGATTTGATATTTGGTGGAGAGATAAAACAATCGGCCGGAAGATTGATGGTGTGTCCACCAGGGTGTGCACCAGCTCAACCAAATCCGACACAGGCAGACACCAGACACAAGTCTCTGCAACACACATAGACTTTATTTCAGTGGAGAATGCTTCCCAAATCATTCCCCACCCGTGCAGCACCACACACAGTATAAAAGCACAATAACAAAGCGGGCCACAACCCTTTTTTTTTCTTCTCTATCTTTCTTCTTCCGCCTCCACTCCTCCTCCAACAAGTTGTGTCCCTCTTCTTCTCGACTCTGGCTCCTTGAGAGAAGTGAGGTGGTCCCTTTTTATGTGGCCCCTGGGAGCACTTCAGGTGGCCTATCAGCATTATCTGTACGTACTCTCAGGTGAGGTGGAATACCAAAAGTAGGGCTCTGCAGCTCCCCCTGGTGGCCCTCATAGAACCCAGCAGGGCTATGCCAAACTCCAATCCCCATGGGGCTCTGCAAGAATCCAGGGCGCCGCTGCAACCCAGGGGGACAGTGCCCAGTGCACATCTCCTCCACTGGTCCTTCCTAGCTAAGAAAGGGCCCCAAACCATCCATCACAATGATTAAGTCAGCATAGGGGAAGGAAGGGCGGCTATGAGCAGAAAGGTAAAAAGTTGACTGCGTACAGCAGGATAAAGTAGCGCTGTGCATTTGAGAATACAGTCGTTATAGCGTAAAGGAATAAAGATGTCTTTTCCATTTGCTTTTCAAGTCTCACAGCAGCATGTAACAGGCTCATTACTAGGGAAGGCCTGCTGCTGCCTTGTTAAATGAATGTGAGAGCCGTGATTGATCACTAGTGCATTTGTCTTGGTGAGGCTGTTCTCAACAATTGCTGTACACAAGTTCAAAGCTCTCCAGGGTGGACGGCTGCCCGAAACTCCCACTTATGAGACCGGACGTTTTGAACAGTTAAGACGGCGTATTACGTCTTCGATATGCTCTATTTGTTAACTGCATAGAATCAGACAGGTTGGGAGCTTCATTAAGGGGTGGATGTACCTGGCAGAGTTATAGGACCACCCCCAGCCGCCTCCTCTTCTGTCTGCCAGGACGAGCCCAGGATCAGAAAAGTTCTAGGGAATTTTTTAAGGATGACATCTTCCTAATAAATCATCGACTTGACTAAAAGAGAGGAACTAGATATTATTTAGTAGGCAGAAAGCCACTGGAGGCTCAGGGTGATTAGAGATGTTTTCCTTCCTGCGCCAGCTTCACAAATGTACGCTCTGTCACGATTCAGAGAAAGTATCACTGACCAGTGTACCAGCCTAATTTAGAATACTTGGAGGAGAGTGAAATGAGAGGAGCAATGCGGCTGGCCCTGCCTTGGCGCTCTGGAAGCCCTCACTGACAGGCAGGCAGGATTGTGGGCTATTAGGATATCTGACAGCCTTAAGCCTCTCAGCCATAAGACTGTCATCAGCGTCTGATCGGCTAGAAACTAATTTGCTTTTTTGCAGAATTTACCGCCTGCAAGATGGAAAAAAAGAACAGAATGTGATTTTACTATTTTATAAAATATTTTATAAAAACATTTGAGTACCACTTTTAGTGGACATGTTCTATCACAGCAAATGGGGCCGTATTTGTGGCTGCCACTAATTCACATCCCTCATAAGAAGACCAGCGGCAAAGCCAAATGGGTGCCAAAGTCCGATGTCGGCCTGAGTGAAAGCACTGGCAGATGCATGCTGTTTTGGTGCATTAATGCCCCAACAATTTTCTTTAGTTTCCAAACACCTTTTCTTTTATTATTTTTTAATGGATTTTAATGTCCAAAGCTCATTTTCATTTTAGTTTTCATTAGGTGCATTTGTGACATTTTTTGGTTTCCTGTAAGGGCAAACAGGCTTTTGACAGATTGGTGCAGCCAGGTGGCACTTGGTGCTGATGCCACCCACCAGGGTGTGACCATGAAGCCATTGGAATGAGTAAATAAGTACAATGTCTTTCAGCGGGGAGCTGTATCAATCAGTTTTTGCATGTGCCTAATGTTGCTTTGTTATTAGGCAAAAACCAACTTAGGTCTCTGTGCCAACATTGCTGGCCAACTGGCAGGCAGTACTCAAGGTCGACCTTTTGTTTCAAAGTTCACAGGTCAGTCTGCTCGCTTTCAGCTAACCTGGCAGCAAGGGCATGGTCACACTCTCCTGATAGAAAAGCGCCTACTGAGACAGGCACATCCTTTTTGCTAATAGAGTAAGTGGGGTATGCCCAAGAGTCATCCTAAGAAGAATACCATCACCATGCCTTGACAAGAGGAACACTGTTGCCATAGGTCTGTGTGCCAATCGGCACACTTAACAAAACATTTAATTTTACCAGAGGATATAGGCACCAATACTGTGCCAGTTTAGCCCTCAGCAAGAGTTCGAAGAGATAACCGTCTGTCCTGTAGCACTAAATTTGGCTGTTGTTTCAGATCCAGGAGTGTCTATAGTCAAATTCATAAACTAATGCATCTTGTAAAGTAGTTAGTATTGCTCGCACACCACCCACCCAACTGACAGTTTCATACAGGTGGAAGGCAGGCTTCCATGGCATGCGGAGCTGGCTGCCTTGTCATGTTTCCACTCTGGCGACTGGAAGTGCTCAATAGGTGTCTCGCACCTTTCAGCTGAGACCCACCTCCGGCAAAGCTGATTGGATAGTGAAGCAGGGCACTCGTTGGGCAGAATGTCAAAGGCATCTTGGTGCTTGTGCCAGTTCTTTATGAGTGGGTTTCTTTGATCTTTGTAGATCCTCATTAATAAAGCTTAGAAGAAAACAGAAGAGCTGTTAAAGATAACAAGCCTTAGAACTGTGTGAACATGAGTGCTGGAACGGGTTGGTGAGAAGAAATACACCACAGAGAGGCAGGAACTGCTGCCAGAGATCACAGCTTCTGCTACTGTGTTTATGATATGTCACTTTTTTGCCGTTTCCTTAAGCACCTAAAATGGAGTTGTGGGCTAGGGCAAAGAAGAGCCAGGCATGGCCAGGGTCCGTCTTCTTCCAAACTCCCAATTATCTTCTGGCAAAAAACTCCAGCACAACTTACCCGTTAACCTAAACCTGACCACCTTCTCTACAGACTTAAAACGAGGGGAAACTTCTGTGGCCTCAGCACAAATTCTTGTTAAAGTGTAACTGTTCTCAGAATTGGCACAGGTAATGGCACCCCTCTTCACATCTCCTCTGTTTGCCTGCAATCAAACAGGCAGCACATTTCAGTCAGTGCCTGCATGTGCTCAGACTTCTGGTTCACATTGACTGCCTGCTAAGATCCGGGATCAGTCCCTGTCTGTTTGGCTTCTTTAAAACCACAAATGTGTGGATGTGGTTTTGCTTATGTCCTTTACATGGGTGAAAGAGCATTTGCTAGCGGTTTAACTTTACTGCAAACCACAAGAACTTCATGCAGCCAGTACTGGAGGCTGAACTACTGCTGAATAGCCAACATAGAGCTGGCATTCTAAAGGCATTGCAGGGCATCTCTGGATGGAGGCCCATCTAGCCGTGTTAAGTAGCCATGTCATATTCTTGAACAGCACTTGAAGATCTCACCCAAGATACGTTAAGAAATGGGGCCTAGTGATTCAGGCTGTGAAATCTCAGTACACAAGTCAGGGATCAGTGAAGCTATTGTTTAGCAGGAGGATTGTGTTAACTGTGAAAGTGACATGAAATCTTGGAAGTGGGCTCATATACCTCCCTTTTCACTCGTATGGCGTATAGCACAGCTGATTTGATAATCTCCTGCTCTGGATACATCTATGTAGTTCAGTAGAAAGAGTTAAAGGATATACTTGTAGGATGTGGAGAACTTGCAGAGATGATTGCACTGGATAAGGAATCAGTTTCCAGTGAATCTCTTGCATGGACCACATTAATCAAGTTTTGGAATCTTTGGGTTCAGTTACAAAAACTAAGTGAGTTAACTAGGGGATCCATTACTGTAGTCAGTGGACATTATGTAGGATTTGGGTTAATAGTGGAGTTGATTCAACCTGGTAAATGGATCCTCTTGTGTTTAGGTGGCTGGTTGATGTACTCATTTTGAAATTTGTAGATTCAGTTATAGACCTCTGCTATTAGCTAGGGTTTGTAGTGTGTCTGAGAAGTGAACAGTAGGATGGCTTTACATCAGTTCTGGAAGTTGAGCAGGTTTACTGGGTAATCTGTCACTGCAGGTGGAGATTCATGAAATGACTTTGGGTTACAGTTAATAATAGTCAATGGGATTTGAATAATGTAAATCATGTGGTTGATTCAACCTGGAAATTGATCCACAGTTTAGCTAGCTAACAGATCACTAACACAAGCCAGTGGCTCTCTGGGATGTGTTAATTTTGGAATCTCTACAGTTTGTGATAGACTTCTTAAAATAAGTTGGGTAACTATGGGTAAATGTTTGCCTGAAAATTGTATCACAGGGTTGTTTCTGCATTAGGTCATCAGTTACAGGAAACAGTAGAATTAAGTAGCGGATCTGTTACTGTACCTTGGGATCTGTGGAAGAAAAGTGGAATCTGTGGAAATATCTGGAGTTACAGCTTCAATTGTCTGTGTACTTTTGCTAAAGTTTGAGTTGTCAGGTAGGTTAAACTTGCTAAGTGATCTTGTCTTTAGCTACCTTTTGGATCTCTTACATTACCCAATGGAACTCTGAGAAATGAGGGATTGTATTGATACAATTTTGCATTCCTTTTGGTCAGTTACAGATTCCTTATCTACTAGCTAGATATTGTCATAACAGGACATTTGACCACCATTTTGGCCCCATACTGGACTATGAGTTACAGGAATCAGATGACTCGTGGAGTTGATTGAACTTGATGAGCTAATAGGGACTCTTTACTTACCAGTGGGTTGCAAGGATCTGCTTAACAACATTTGAGAAGTTTTGGAATCTGTGGGTTCAACTAGGGATTTGTCCAAGCAGCTAGATCAGTAGGACTACCTGGGGTTATAATTATGTAGTAAATGGGTCTTTTGAAAAATTTCAATGCCTTATGAGATACATATTAGAAAATGACCTGCCTTGTTTTTTGAGGTGCTGTACAGTACCTGCCGCACTAGTCTTTGAACCTGTTGTACTTATTGAACTAATATGGAATCCGTGGGTTCAGTGGCAGCTTTCTACAAGCTGCAGTCTTTTGTTTTATGCTGTATGTTAATCCACAATAGTGAGGTGTTTCTATGTTGGGTAGCCACTTGCAGAAATCCCCTGAGAATGGCATCTACTGGCCCAATCTCTGGAGCTAAATCCGGCCTTTTGCACTGTGTTGCCAGGATTGGCTCTGACCCCCTGCAAGCCTGAATTGGATTAAGGGCTTTGAGAATGAATGAATGAATAAATGACATGAATGTGTGTGTGAGTATGATGTGCAGTGGTCTGATGCCCTGTCCAAGACAGATTTCGGCCTTGTGGCCTGTGCTGCCAGCATTGGCTCTGACACCCAATGACCCCAATTTGGAATAAGTGGGTTTAAGAATGAACTGAAGAGAACTGAGAATCTTTCACAATAAATTGTTATATCTAGAACAAAAAGAGGATCAGTGGGACCCCATACGGGTTCTTCTATATGGACTGAGGAGTCTGTTATGCAGTTAGGACAGTGTGGCAGCCACAGATGTAATAAGCTGATATGTAAAGATGTTTGCGTATAATTTCACACTTCCTAGCAAATGGGGGACATTCCTATGGACTGGCCACTGGATCTATTAAACTGCTATTCAGTGTTGTTCCCAAATGCGTTAATTCCAACCCACTCCATCTATTCCAGGGTCTGTGGGAGTGTGAGAGCCTATCAGAGGCTGGACAACGACCTCAGTCCATCACACACCCACTATCACTCATAGAGGGCCAGTTAATCCTTGTAATTAACAAAGAGAGATTATAGCAAGACCTTGATGACTGTGCATTGTATTAAAATAAGCCAAGAGTCTTAGGATGCCTGCCCAGTCGGGTCACTTATGAAACTAAACAGCTCCTTATTTTCTATAGTTTTAAGGAAAAGGAAGCCTTTGTGGGTCTGACAGGTGCAGCCTGTGGACCAAATATTGAAAAGCCACAGCACTGACGGTGTAAATCTCTTGAGCGATTGTATGTGGCAGAATATTACGGTGGATCTGCAGCACAAGGTACAGGTGTAGGACTGGAAGGGTGATCTCACAGCCATTTATACTGTACAATCTGCAGAGACTCTGTGGCAGTGCATGTGCTTGTTAAAGATCTACTAAGGGGAGCTAGTGCTTGTCGACAATTTTATATGTTCATCTCAGGGGCCAGTTAAGTTAAATGATGCCAATTTGACACCCAAAGAGAATGTTAAACCACCGCCTGTGGACACAATGAACTTGAAAGACTTTCCCGACAACGGGAGCCGTGTGTGTGTGTGTGTATTAGAAAATGCGTGCCATCCCAGAGCTGTGATTGCATCCGAAGAATGGTTTAACTTTTCTACAGCTCCCAATTGACCAAACAGTGCGCTCTGTGTTATTTTTCAAAGGTCAGGATTCTAGTCCTTCTGTAATACACCATCTCGGCGGAAACAAAGATCTAATTCTGTAGCAAAATGTATTTTTCTTGCCTCATCTGGATTATCGCATTTAGTCAGTTCTGAATTATACATGCAGGGTTACTCTTGAGCTGACTCTTTCAATGACACGGTGAGGTGTGCTTTTAGTGGAAAGTGTGGAACAAATTCCTTAATGTGGCTTTCCATTTGCTCACTGATATTTTTCTGTGAAGAAAGATGCAAATGGCTGTGCGTTACCTTAAGCTCTGTAACCCTCAGTAATTGAATGTATTATTTGCTTCTTCACTCCTATATTTAGAATTGTATTAAATGTCTCATTTACATAATTTGCCAGGTATCGGGTGCACCGTGCAGCTTAGCAGGGGATCGAGCCCTTTGTAGCGCAGGCACAATAAAGCCGCCTCACATTTTGTTGTGTGTCCTGTGGATAATTGGGATGCAACCGAATGACCATTGCAAAGGAGAGGGCAGAGGCACTCCGGCTGCCCAGCTGCACTGACAAGAGCGAGGATGTCAGTGATGCAATCTCCGAAGGCACGCTGCCAGGGGGAGCTGCGTCTATAAAAAGAGTTTTGTGTGTTTTGGCAGAACTCTGAATGTTTGCTTTTCTTTTATATAATGACAACTTTATTTTCTACACTTCACCATGTCTTTGACATTATCTTATTGAGCTACAGGTAACCTCTAAGTGCTGATCCCCCAGGTTCCATCCCGGTCCAGCTGAACATCAGATCCTGCAGGGTGGCTTTAGAGGGATGGATCCGTGGTTTGCTTTGTGTTGGCCTGCTCATCTTAACGTCTGTCCTTTATTAAGCACTAATTTGATTTTCTTTTCTTCCCTCTCCCTTTTTGTTTTTTTAAATCAGCACGCAAGTTGAAAAAGATTGGACAGCTGAAAACTCCCGAAGAAATTGTCAGCCAGAATCAGAATGAATCGATGCTGCCCATGAACCCACAAGCCAGCATAGCAAGACTGGAGAAATTCCAAAACCAGCCTGTATTCCTGAACATCCTGGAGGTGATCGAACCAGAGGTGGTCAATGCTGGCCATGACAACAGTGAGCCCGATTCAGCCACAAGTCTACTGACCAGCTTAAATGAACTGGGTGAGCGACAGCTGGTTAAGGTGGTCAAGTGGGCCAAAGCCCTGCCAGGTAAATCTCCAGCTTTTAAGGTTTCACTGGACCCAAGGTGTTCTAAATTCTCAAAGGTGTTGATAAAGGGGGACTCTTTAAATTTAGATGGAAACCAAGAAGAAGAGCTTGACAAAGGGAGTGTGCAGCAGCAGGCAGCTTCTGAAGAACATTGGGATGACTTCCCTGTCAGTTAATCATATGAGCTCAGTATGCCAAATTGCTTGCTCTTATTTATAAATTTCCTGTGTTCATGTTACTAGAAGGGTGTTCATTTTCAATAGGGTGTGGTAATGTTCCAGTGTTTTGTAGACCATGGGTGTTATAAATGACCTACCTGTGCTCCCCCCCTTTCAAGTAATCAACGTGGACCTCCGCGTAATGCACCATTTATTGGAATGTATTTTGTAATGCATGGTATAGTAAAATGCATTGCGTTTGTCATTTCAACAGGTGGCGCATCATAAGCATGTATAGTAATAAAATGCATTACTACAAATGGTTGCAGTGCTCTATCTGTTGGATTGACATATGCAGTGTATGTGTACCTGTTATATGCCATTTTATATGGGATTCGGAAAAGCAGTGTTAATGTTTGTGATGTGCAATCTTTTGGAATGACAAATGCAGTGAATTTTATTACTACAAATATTTGTGATGCAAAATCTGTTGGAATGTGATATAGCAGCCAGACGGACCCACAGACACATATCTTTTTAGTAAGGTGAATAAAATAAGGGAATTTAAAGCAATTTTCTTGACAAATAGAACACGCGTATCTGAGGGTCACCTTGCTGGCTCTGATCAGGTATCCAGTACCCCCCTAGGGCAAGAAGGAGCGCTGTCGCTAACTGTCTTGTCTCTTCCCCCTGCAGTACAGAGAAGCCAACTGACCATACCCTATCCTGCTCCTTCCAGTCTGAAACATGGCGACGTCTTACTTCGTCCCAAACTCACAGCAGGGCAGGACTCCCAGTTAGGCAAATCAAATGTATACTTTGTGTTCCAGCGCCCCTGTGCCCCTGTTTACGTCAGTACAAGTTTTTGATTTAAAATGAATTTTAATCAGTGTGTCCCAGTTGGCACCCCAACTATTTTTGTGACTCTACAAACTCAGTCGTTCTCCACACTCTCTAATGCTGGAGAAGTTTAAAGGGAGGATGTCTGGCCTGTTGGTTAACCATTACAGTAACACTCCCACTTAATCTATTTCAGGGTCACGGGTGTCCGGCGGTGGACTCGAGCCAAGAATCAGCTGAGGAAAGGGAACAAGTCTATCAAGAGGCCAGCTTACGCGCACACACCAACATGCACACTCACAGGGCTAGTGTAGAGAGACGCCAATCAGCCTAACACATGCGTCTTTGGGGCTGTGGGAGGAAAACCCACCCAGACATGGGGAGGATATGTATACTCCACACAGATGCAGGCTTCAAACCCAGGGGGCTCGATCTGTGAGGCAGCAATGCTTACAAATGTTTAGCTGAACTACCTCTGGATTTTATAGCCCTATTTTTGTGGTGAAATCAGACTTGAAATCTCGTGCTGTGCTTAATACACTTTATTACAGGGTCGTGTCCGTGGAAAGACTAATTTGGTTTTGTGCTTAATTTGGAGGAGTATTTAATTTACTTTTGTGCTTCATGTACTGATGTACTTAGTGTGGACTAAGTGTCTAATTTAGCAGAGTATGTAATTCATTGTCGGTATTTTCTGTATGTAGTAAATCAATGCTGACTTTTGCTTAATTCAGGGTAGTTGTTAATTGAGCTTTGTGGTTTATTCTGCATTGTCCATTAAATGTAGTTATTTTTTTGGGCCTGCTTTTTCCATTTGCGGCTCAAGAGAAATGTAGGCACAAGGCGCGATCTAGCCGTTAATGGGATGCCAGTCCCCTGCAGGACCCGCTCAAGCACACCAAGCTAATTTAGAATCATCCATCAACCGGGACACCAGTGAGAGCCAACAGCACGGCCTGGGAGTCGAACCCACATCCAACACGCCATGTTTAAGACATAGGGCTGCCGTTAATAATTATGTAATCGTTTATTTTGTGTTTGACTCTCGGGTTGGCTTTCCCTTAATATTCCTGGAATCCAATGCTCTTACGTGTTACCCTCTCATTTGCACTCTCATGTTTATTTCCTATTCAGCATGATCCTCACATTTAGTATATACTGTACGTTGCGTAAGTTGGTGGAGAGTTTAATTGAAAACAGCACCTTAACAAGTGCTTTATTTCATATGGCTGTTAAGTCAGATATTCACTGTTGGCCTTGATTGGGGTCTCTTTAAATTTGAATTGAATTTGTCGGCTTTCCATTTCGTTCCGCACCAGGCAGTGCAGTTACATTTGTTTCCAGCTCGACGTTTCATTTGAATTCAGGCCGGCCTTTCTTGTCTTTAACTTCCTTCGGCCTCGTGTCTAATTTAGCGCGGTGTATAATTCAGTATTTGGCCTAATCCAGGAACGCACTTCATTTAACTTTGTGTCTAATTCAGATCAGTGTTGTGTCATTCAATACTTTGCCTAATTCAGTGTAAAGTTTAATTTTCTTTTATGTCTAATTAAGCACAGCATTTAATTTAGCTTTGATTCAGCCCAGTGTATAATTCAACGTCGCTATTCCTGTAGGTTTGTGTCTGATTCAGTGCCGGGGGGGAATACATCATTGTGTCTAATTTAGCGCAGTGCTTCATTTATTTTGTTTTGTCCAATACACTGTGTAAGTTAGATTAGCTTCTTAAAGTATATATATCATTATTTTTGCTCAATTTAGCTCAGTGTTTAATTCAGCGTTATGTTTAATTCAACACGCTATATAATTCAGTCTTTTGTCTGATTCAGGGAGCCATTTCTTTTAGTAGACCTACGTTTGCCACAATGAGGTGACAATCAGTATTTTTCCTAATTCAGTGTAATGTTCAGTTCAGGATGGGGTTAATTCATTTTAGGGCTTAGTGTGGTGGTGTTTGAAATTCTAGAAAATCTACAATTTAATGTTTAGGTAAATTCACAGCAGTTTTTAACTTTGACTTAAATATAATTCACCTCAGTATTTTATCGATAACAGCCGAGCGCCTCACCCAGGATTAGTTCCTGCCTTGTGCCCGATGCTGTCCTCTATGATCCTGAATTGGATTACGGTTGTTTCATGATATTATACCATGTAATTGAGGAACCTGTGTAGTTCATTAGTTAAGTCTTGGATACAAAAAGGAAGTTCTGAAATTTGAAAAGGAGATGAGAAGGATTTAGGTGGACTCGACACTATCAACATTCAGCCAGTATTCAGAAGCCATTAAGAATGTTAGGTTATATAGCGACTTGATGTGTGAAGTACAAGCATAAGGAGGTTCTGCTCAAGCTTTATTACGCACTGGTGAGGCCTCATCTGGAGTACTGGGTGCAGTTTTGGTCTACCGGCTACAAAAAGGACATAGCAGCGCTAGAAAAGGTCCAGAGAAGAGCGGCTAGGCTCATTCCAAGGCTACAGGGGATGAATTGTGAGCACAACGATTAAAAGAGCTGAGCCGTTACGGTTTAAGCAAAAGAAGATTAACAAGTGACATGACTGAATGTTTAAATTATGAAGAGAAATAGTACAGTGAATTAAGACTTTTACTTTAAAACAAGTTCATCAAGAGCACAGGGACACAGTTCTTAAGAGTACATGTTTGCCAAAATGTTTGGAGGTTTTTCTTCACACAAAGAACTTGGACACGTGCTACCAAGTAGTATGGCGGTCAGTAAGGCTCTAGAGGCCTTCAAAACTCAACTTGCTGTTAGGTGGACAGGACTGACAAGCTTTGTGGAGCAGAGTGGCCTGTTCTTGTCAAGTGTTTTTCTAACGTTCTGATGTTCATTGCTCTAATCTGCTGTTCCAATCTGCACGATAAACATTCACACAGATGTAGCATCTAATTTAGCTCATATTTAATTTTACTGTTTATCTAATTGAGGAAAAAGTGCAGTTTAGCCTAATATTAGTTGAAGTCACCATCATGTCTTATACTTGACTGTTTTGGCCAGTTCTGCGGACTGTAAACACAGGACTGTACGTTCATCTACTTCAGTTCTAATTATTTATTTTATGATAATTATTAGACTCCACAGTAGGGTTGTGACCTCATAGCTCCTAAACACCAGCTCAGTACATGCATTCTTCATGGACATGGAGGCTTCAGGTTTCCATCCACAGTCTAAGGATATGTGCTGTCAGGCCGTTTGGTGGCTTTTGACTGGCCTATTGTGGGTATGTGTCTGCGTATGCCCGGTGATTGATTTGGTGGTCCTGAATAGGCCTGCTCTCCTTAGCCTTCTGTTCTTTTGATTGGTTTATTGATCCTTCTGTACATTTTCATCATCACACACAGTAGTTGTATGCAGCGTTGACTTCAGCATGATGCCCTGATAATTTATTGAATGTCATGTGTAGTTCAACACAACATCTTATGTATGAAAATGTAATCCTCTCCATTCTACAGAGAGTCCAAAGTCATGTGATGAACTCTCTGTGTTTTATTTCAGGATTTCGGAATTTGCATGTCGATGATCAAATGACAATTATTCAATATTCATGGATGGGCATCATGGTGTTTGCCATGGGATGGCGGTCATACAGGAATGTCAATGCCAAAATGTTGTATTTTGCTCCAGACCTTGTCTTCAACGAGTAAGTACATCCCCTGCACTGCAAATCCTAGGAGCTGGCTTCTAAATTTCACACTTAAAAATCTCCTGGGAATTTTTTGAGAATATTTCCTTGGATACTTGCTTAATTCTGCTTTACATTATTGAGACAAAAAGCCACTTTCTTCATATATTTGTGGTATCAGATATAAAACATGGCCAATGTCACCAAATCCTGGGTTATCCTTTTTATGCCGCATTTCCTCTCAGTTGTCAGTGCCCTGCTGATGGCCCCATGGGGTCCTCTTTCTGCTGCCATTGTGAATTGTGATGGTGCCTGAGACATCTGGATGTGAAGCCCCTGGTTGTCAAAGTTGACTCGCCTCAACTCTGCAGGGGGAGGCTAACTTGTTTTTTATTCTGCTCAAACTGTCACAGTCCATACTTCTCAAATCTTTCTAAATTAACATGTAGGCAGCCGTTCTACTTAGGAGAAGGGCAGAAAAGATTCCTCACATAGAAATGTAAAGCAGAACCGCTAGATAGGAACATTAAAAGCAGATGTACTTGGCCCATGTCTTCATCCAGTCTGATTCAACAGGAGGAACAGACTCAGATTCAGTTTTGACAGACAGATTTTCTTAAATTCTTTTTGAAATCAGACCTGAGGGAGTCCAAAAAGACCAGCGTTTCATGACTTGAATGTTGCCAGAAGCTTGAAGTTAACACTTCCAAACATCATCAGTTAAAAAAAGCTGCCATGGGACCTTTTTATTTTGTTTTTTTATATGCTTGTAACTTTATCTAGCTTGTTCATATCCAGCATGTCTCAATCCTGCTGCTGGAGCTGCACATGCATTCCACAGTTCAGCAAAGCAGCACATGCTGTGTGCCACCCTGTGGGAGGACTCCATCTTAGCAGAGGATAGGTTAACCTTCATGGTGCCCTGCCTCACATCTGCTGCTGGCACCCCATTTTCTAAAATGAGAAGCTGGTATCCCAGGAGGCTTCTGCAATCAGGCCACAATTGGGGCCACTTTTATTATCTGCTTGTTCCAAATTTTGCAATGGAGCTGCTGCTGGCTTTGGCCTTGACCCTCAATCCTAACAGTTCAGCAAGGTCTAAAGATCCTGGCAAAGGGGACTTTTAAGCTCAAGGTATGGACCTTTGCTCCAGAGTCTGCTATAATTGTTTAAGTAACCATTTCCTTAAAGTCACCTGTATTTCCCCTAACACTGGTAGTCATACTGTATTTGATATTCCCTTAAATGAGGAAGCTGTCTTGTGTTATTTTAGGAATGGAGTTTCCCAGAGAGCAGCCACTGTATGTGTTCGCCCCAAATGAACTAACAGCCTTTTCTCCGCCTCCTGTTTTTCTTCCAGGCCGAGGATGCACACCTCTAACATGTATGACCACTGCATCCGGATGCAGCGTTTTGCTCAGGAGTTCATTTCTCTTCAGGTGACACAGGAGGAGTTTCTGTGCATGAAAGCCCTTCTTTTGTTCAGCATCAGTGAGTATCTCCGTCCCTGTGTGTCTTTCCTAGGAACCAGCAGTCCTACTACTGTATATGGTGTTGTCTCCTACAGCTCTAGGCCCATGGCTACACTCGCTTAAAATCAAGAAAGGGGAAAATGTTTAAGTGTTTCAGAGCTTATGTTGAGCAGATATCTTGTGGTGTAATCAGAAGACTGCTTGGCCCTTAGTTTTCTCATCACATAAAGTCACTAGTTTTGCTTTGTGGTGCAGATTGTGGGGGGCTATTTGCAGTTGTTTTGTCCTTGCTGGCATAGACTGGTGTCTGCTATTTTCATCCTGTGCATGTGCGGTACACACTGCCCCACTCCATCTGAACTAGTATGGTGCTGAGGTGTCACCCGTTGCATGGCTGCACTCGAATCCTGAGTTGGTTTGTCGTGTGGTGGGTGCGGCAATGCGCTGTATCAGCGTGTGCTCCTAACCTCTCTCTCTCTCTCATGTGTGGTACAAGTGTATTTTATAGTCTGCAGATCCTGCCTGCTACGCTACAGGAAAGTGATGACGGGTAGGGAAATACAGTACCTCCCATTCCCAGATTCACAGAGTGATTTTAGAGAAAATTTGAGCTGCTGAAATTGAGATGTAAAGTCCAGTGTGAAATCCACGTTGGCTGCAGCTCACATACCCCCTTGAACCTGGAGCATCGATACTCATGTACTGAGGATGAGCAATAAAGACACATAAAAACATGATCTACTGTAGGTGCAAAATTGCACATTGCTTTTTATTTCCAACCACAGTTTTACAAACAAAAATGTAGAGCAATCATTTCTCTTTAATAAATAGCTCAATGAAAACAATGATAAAAATGGAATTCTTAAAAATACTAATAAAATATATGATAACTAAACACACTGTCCAGTCCATCTTTTTAAAAACTACACAAGACACTTTGCTTACTTTTAAAACTGATGTCTTCTCTGCTCTCTCCTTTATGGTTGTCTTCTGTGGTTTTCAATTGAGCTCACCAGTGCATTCCTTCTTTTTAAGAATGTACCAAATGGTTGATTTGACCTCTCCTGGTGTTTCTGCTGTCTCTATAAAGGGTTTCCTTTGTTTTCTTACCTTAGTGATGGACTGTTTTTTACTTTCATGGACAGGTCTTTGGACCTCATATTGAGAGTTCACAGTGACAACTTCTAAATGCAAATTCTGCACTTGGAATCCATTCCAGAACTTTTACCTGCTTTACAGTTAATGGAATAATGAGGGACCTGCTCACACCTGGCTTTGGAACAGCTGGACAGGCAAACAGTTGAGCCCCTAAAAATAGGGGGACCATATATAAAACGTCCATCATTCCTAAACGGCTCATACGATGTTTTTGTAAACCTCTTAAATTAAAGCTGAAATTCCACACTTCGATCACATCTTGACTGCTTTATTTCAAATCCATTGTGGCAGTGTACAGAACCAAAATTATGAAGATTGTGTCACTGTCAAAATACTTATGGACCTGACAGTATGACAGGTGGCTTCACTCTGAGGTGTCAAGCTGCACAAAGCCTTAACCAATGGCGTTTGAATTGGATCGCCTTCAGGTTGAGGGGGTGGCCAACATGAGCACATTTTTCAAAAGTGGGTCTCTTGGGCTTATCCTACAAGCTTTTCCATTCAGAGCTGTGAAAGTGAGCCCCCGCACCACCTCGGCAATATATAACTGTATACATACCGGCTCAAAGAGACCCGTCCTGTTGTTGTGCCATAATTGTGCCTGAAACGTGCTAAACAAAAAGCATGTCAGGGGTTGAGCTAGCAGACTCTTGTCTTTTGTCAATGGTGCCCTCTGCCATTGTGTAGGTGGCCCAGCGAGTAGGTTACCTGTGGTGATAAAGACTACAGCAGAGCTTACAGAGGAGAGGTTTCTACTTAGCTGGTACATCACTGTTATCCCAGCACCCAGGTTCATAATGTCACTTTTTAGCACACTAGCTTGTTATATTAAGGAAAAAATTGAGCGTATCACTAGACCCTTTATACAAACATTTGCATTTTTCAAAAGCACTATGACTGTGTTCTCCAATAACGTAGTAGGAAGGATAGCATAGAAGCAGCAGCCAGGGAAAGAGGTACAGCGCCATTAGCATGTGATGCCCCTAGTGTGTTAGATGGTTGATTTTCTGCTGCTTATTGTAGGCTCTTTTTTCCTCTCTAGTTCCAGTAGAAGGCCTGAAGAGTCAAACCTACTTTGATGAGCTGCGAGTGAACTACATCCAGGAACTGGACCGCCTCATCTCCTATGGGCGGAGGAGCCCTGTGTATTGTTCTCAGAGGTTCTATCAGCTCACCCATCTCCTGGATTCACTTCAGCCGGTGAGGATATTTTATCTCAATTCCAACCAAAAGCTCTCTTGTTCACATCCACTTACAGTGCAAGCCCTACTCCACAGTGCAGTCAGGACCCCTGTCCATCTCCCATAAGTGCCCTCCAGATGTGGAGCCTGGCAGTGGTCACACTTGCTATTGACAGCTATTCATACTTCTGTCTTCTTCAGAAGCCCCATTTAGAGGGAATTGAATGTGTTCTGCAAGGTACGGTAGATAATGCACTCCTTCTAAGGTAACAGCACTAGGATGGCATAAAGGCTTCTTAACAGGTGGCCATCTCCCAGTTAATCTCTCTGCTAAATCTGCTTTCCACTTTTCGTGAGCCGGCAGTCATTAAAAAAAGGTTCTGCTAAGTCAGTTCACGCTGATTTATAATGAAATAAGTAATTCAATGATGTCCTCTCCCCTGGCGTTGCTGGAATTTTGACTCAGCAACATTACCGCATGGCACTAAATGAGTGTTTACTTCGATATTGTTGACCTAGATCAAGACAGCTCTGTCTTATTTCTCTTACTACCCAAGAGGAGGCTCTCAATAATTAAAGGCTTGCTGTCTTTCAGCACAACTATTAGGAGAGGTGGCCACACCCTAGAATGGCCCTCCTCCTCCTCTTCCTCCTCCTGCTGCCGGCTGACACATGATATTATGTATGTTTTTCTTCAAAGCACTAAAGCAAATTAAGTAATTAAGTAGTCACTTTCACAACACCTGTCGGTCGGCTCAACAAAGGCATAAAATGTTTGCAAATTTTCTTACAAGTTTAAATTAAGACAAACAAATAAATGAAACCTCAGATCACAACATGTACAGAATGTGAGGAAAGCCGCAGCTGAGCCAAGCTGTTTACCTGGAGAAAGAAGAGAGTTTTCTCAGAGCGAGCTGCTGCTACATGAAGTCAGGGGAACTTTGGGAGCTGGAAGATTAAAGTGTGAGAAACAGAAGTAGACGCACGCACATCTAATCATTTAGTTGTATTCTTGAGCCAGGTCGCCTCACCTCACCTCGTAGTTCAAAGACTGACTCAAGTTTGACCCTGAGCTATGCCACCTCCCCATCTTGTTCAACATCTGACTCCCACTGTGTCCTTTAAGCCATTTCACATCACCTGTTCTTTAACTAATCACTCCCAGTATGTCAGTCAGTCAAGTCACCTCAACACTGAGTTAAACAAAGACTCCAGTATGTCACTGAGCTATGACACTTTACCCTCAAGTCAATAAGTGACCTCAGTTTTCTCTTCAGCTCGCTTGTCCCAGTTCAATAAGACTCTCAGCATGACCAAGAGCCAAGATGGCTCCTCTCCAAATTCAGTTCCTAACTTCATGACAAACAAAGCACCCCGACAGATAGATAGATAGATAGATAGATAGATAGATAGATAGATAGATAGATAGATAGATAGATAGATAGATAGATAGATAGATAGAACGAACACTAGCATCACACCCAGTGGGTCCCTGATCCCAGGCAAGTGTATTACAGTTGAAAGCTGGACTCCAGTCTGCCAGTCAAATCACCTCATCATTGTGTTAAACAAAGACTCTAGTGTGTCACTGAGCAATGACACTTTTCCCATAAGTCAGTAAGTGACTCTCTTCGGCTGTTATCCTAATTCACCACAACTTTGTAGAGTCACCATGGTGGCTCCTCTCCAAATGTAGTACCTAACTAGCAGACAACCAAAGCACCTCACTTCATAGATAGATAGATAGATAGATAATGAAAGGCACTATATAACGATCGATACTGAAAGGCACTATACAATGATAGATAGATACTGTAGATAGATAGATAGACAGGGAAAGACACTATATACCGATAGATAGATAATGAAATGCACTATATACCAATAGATAGATAGATAATGAAAGGCACTATATACCAATAGATAGATAATGAAATGCACTATATACCAATAGATAGATAGATAGAACACTAGCATCACACCCAGTGGGTCCCTGAGCCCAGGCAACTGTCTTACAGTTCAAAGATTGACTCCAGTACATCACAGAGCTAAGTTACTTTGCCAATAAGTAACCCCTGTTTTCTCTTCAGCTCAGTCATCCCAGTTCACCAAGACTTTCTGCAGGACTATGAGCCAAGGTGGCTCCTCTCCATATTTGGCACCTAATCCCCAGACAACCAAGCCACCTCACCTCCAAGATAGAACTGGCATCATACCCAGTGTGTCCCTGACCTCATGCAGCTGTATTACAGTTCAAAGACTGAGTCCAGAATGTCCTCGAGCTGAGCCACCCGTTTTGAAGGTTCAATATGTGACTCCCAGTGTGCCCTTAAACCAAAACTGTTCAGCAGTTCAAATTAATTTATTTCTATATTTAGTTTTAGCAAGTTTACAGCTAAAATACAAATTACAATTATAAATATGCATAATGTATACACTCAAAAATACATCTTAAGCTAAACATACGGTACAACTGAGCAATTTCAAAATGATTTAACATAAACCGATCCTGATAATATAAATTAATTAATGCTACAGTTGAGCTATGGTTTGTTTACAGCAGCGGAAAGGAAAAGGAAAAACTCTGGCCAGCAACCTCCATGGATGGTTAAAACAGACAAAGTCACAGTCCCGCAGACCTTGGCCAACTGGACGCTCACCCCATTATGGGCATTCTACAGTAGAGTCTGTGCTGGGCCATCAAATATATAATGTAATCTTTATATCCTTTGATTCCAAGGCCCCAGGTGTCTCTGGTGTCTTGTCCATGGGCAGGAGAACGACCAAGTGCCACAGCAGTATAGCGAGAAGAGAAACAGAACAGAGACGAGTCTGGAGCATTTTATAATTACTGTCATGTTTACTGTAGGTTTTTGTACAGATGACTAACCAAGATGACTAATAATACAGACGTGATAAGAACAGCTGATCAGCAGCTGTAATCGGAGTATGCTAGACTAAGGTGGGGAGTCTTCAGCCTGGATTTAAACGCTGAGGCAGAAGGGGGAATCCCTTATATAAGCAGGCAGATCATTCTGCAGCTTTGATGTTCTATAACTAAAAGCTCAACTTCCCATTGTTTTATTAATCCTTGGAATCTTTAGACTTACATCTTATGATCGTAATGCATGCTACAGTTTGTATGTAATGATAAATTGTCATCAGTAATTGGGCCTTGGCCATATGAAGATTTATATGTAAGAAGAAGGATTTTAAAATCAGCCTTAAGTTTAACTGGATGCCAATGCTACAACTTAAAGACAGGGGTTATGTCGTCATATTTTCAGCTCCAGTCATGATTCTTGCAATAGCATTTTGAATTAACTGTAAACTGCCAACAGTCATTCCCGATATAACGTTAAAAGAGTTGTCATAGTTCATCAAGACACCTGTTATATCACAACGCCATGTTATCTCACTTCACAGTTCAAGGGACAGTCTATTGAATGGATTTGTCTCCTGGTTCGGTAACTGGCTGTCAGTATGTCATTGGGCCAAGTCACCTCACCTCCTAGTTGAGTACAACTCAAAGCCTATCACATCACAAACTACCGGTGTGTCCAAGTCACCCAACTCTAGTCTCCAAAATGTCTCTGCTCAAAGACTGCTCCCTTCATAGTTCAATAATGGACTCCTAATGTGTCCCTTAGACATGTCACTTCAAGTCTTTGTTCAAAGACTTACACTCAGTATGACACAGAGCCTTGTCATTCCCTCTCCTAGTTAAACACATCTCCCAATCTGTACCCTAAGCAAGTCCTCCCTCCAGGTCAACAAGCAGCTCCCATTGTGTCCCTGAACCAAGATGTGTCACATTTCAGTTCAGTAAGACCCACAGCCTTGTCCTCTTTGTTCATTAAGATTCCCATTATGTCCCTGTCATTTTATTAGCTTTCTACCAGCAAGTCCTTATGTCACCTCACCTCACATGTCGGCAACTAACTATCAGTGTGTTCCTAAACAATGTCAATGTTAGGCTCCAGTGTAGTTCCTCCACAATCCAGACATTTCCTTCAAATGAAAACTGCCACTCTGTCCTTAGGCCATGTCCCCCCAATTCATCAAGACTCATGGTATGTCCCGTAGCCAAGTCACTTCTCTTCGCAGTTAAACAGAGCTCCCAGCATGCCTCCATATCAGGTCCCCAAGGCCACAGCACACTCCAGGGGCCTCATGTATAACGCCGTGCGTAGAACTCGCACTATAATATGGCGTAAGCACAAAAGCCGAAATGTGCTTACGCACAGAAAAATCCAGATACAGGAATCTGTGCGTACTCCAACTTCCACGTTCTTCCGCTACATAAATCCCGATCAGCGTGAAAACTAACGCTCGTGCACGCGCTTTATGTAACGCCCCAAATCCTCCCAGAATTACGCCTATTTGAATATGCAAATCAATATAAATCGCCCTTAAGTGCAGCCTTCTGTGAAAAGACAATAGGAAAAGCACAGGGAGAAACATAAGAATTTCAGCGAATACCAAGTGGAGGCAAAGGAAAAACATACTATTTGTTCAAATAAACCGTGGTATAATCAACAAAATGAAGTTGATCGAGTGACATAGCGTGTTGGAGAAACATGAAAGCTCACATCCACAAAATCGCACAGTGCCGGAAATAAAAAAGAAGTCACATATCAAAGTCGCCGTGAAAAGCCGAGTTGTAAGCCCACTGTCTGAGTGTCATATGAAAGTTTATTAGGGTACAGAGAAAAAAGGCACACAGTGGGGAAAAAGCGTGAAATGTCAACTTCAATCTCGAAATTTCCACTTTAATCATGTAGTTTATTTTGTCATTTAGTAGAACATCATAAACTTCATCTTAAAATCGTTTAATTAACCAGTTTCTCAAATCACATCGTAATTAAAGTAGCACGTTAAATGCTTTGTTTTGTATTTGATCTTCTATGTGCTCTATGTGTGTGAATCACTACTTGCTTCTTAAACCGCTCTCTTCCTCCAACTGGACACAGAATCCATTACATTCGTGATATTACAGCTCTCTGAATAACTAAAATACTGAGATGTATACGTGATATCATTTTCATGATGATAGGAGTTAAAGCACGTTATTAAACATGTGTTTCACTTCGATGAAATAATTTATTGCAGCAGTACTCAGGGCGGCTCTAGGCTTGTGGTGACACTGGGCAGAGGAAGAATCGGTGGCTCCTTCGCCCGCCAATGTCATGCACGGTGGATGGCCACGTATGTTGCAGACACTAGCCGCCTCGTGCTCATGACACAAGCATTTAACTTTTGCCGAAATTCGTCGCTGCATTTTTAGCTGTGTTGTTATTTTCTCTTTCTGATTTATATTCAATATATATTGGCGTAGCCGTCACTGCAGTCAGTGCTTTTTTTTCCCCAAGTTAACCGATCGCCATACAATCAGCTCTGTAATAGACGTTAAGCCATCTGTAAGCTTAGCGCCGATTCTTCAAAACGTTTAAAGAACATTGAAATATCTTCGTAGTACATGTTTAATTATTCTATCCTTAAAGACACTCCCAGTGAAGAATATAGATTATTTAAATGAAGTTAAAGTTTTATCTGTATAATTTAACAAACATATTTTGCTGCATTTCACCTTAAAAATGATATCGTCATCATATGTAAATACGCGCTTTATAAAGTGGCTCAGGTTGTGAGATATTATAACTGTAGTGCAAGTTTACAGTGGGGTGATTGTACTTATAAGTCATGAAAATAATGAGTACTCACACAAGAACAGTACCATTGCTTTGACGCTGGAAGCGGAGAACTTGCGTACGACAAGGCATGAGGTACCGTGGAAAAGTGCGTGGCTTTACGCCAAGTGTAGGTTTTATACATCACGATTTGAACGTGGAAAAGTTCTTACGCAACATTTCTGTGCGTACGCACCGTTTATACATGAGGCCCCAGGTCTGTATCTGAGTCACGTCATCTCATTCCAGGTGAATAACTGACTTCTTGTATATCCTTGAATCAAGGCGGTTCATCTCCTAGTCTGACTCCAGCAAGTTGGCAAGTGAAGTCACCATGCAGGGGCTTTTATAGGTCCTTCCTCCGTCTGATGCCATTATTGAAGAGCCAGTAGTATAGTGTATCTCCAGGTTTAGTATAGTGTGGTCCAGATCTAATTATGCAATTTTCATTACGCTATAACTTACTAAGTTTATTACATAGAAAATCATCTGAAAAATCGCAGACCATCGAGTAGTGTGAAGAATCGTCTTCGCGCCGAACTGGAATTGTCCCCGCATAAATCAAAGTCATCCAGACAATCTAGATCTGCCCAATTAGATCTAGACCACCCTGTATGTAATTTGTTGCTGTTAAGTTAGGAAAGATGTGTTCTGAGATTGTTCAGGTAATCATGACACCGGATATAAACCTACAAACCTGTTCCTGTCATTGCAGTGTGTCTCTCTGTTTTGTTCCTAAGTTAGCCACCACCTCTTCCAACTCCGATTCCCTGTGTGACCTTAAGCCAGTCACTTCTCGCCTTCTTTAATAAGAGAGAGTCCTAGAGAGTCTCACCATTTCTGAGTTCACAAACAGAGTTCAGTGTGTTCTCGAGCTAAGCCACTTCTTCTCAAGTTTCAATACCTGACTCCCAGTGTCTCCCTGAGCCATGTCACCTCATTATCAAGGCAGTGTACTCTCAATCTGTCCCATTAACATGTCCCCAAGGCCAACAGATGACAAGTCAAGTCACTTCCCCTTCCTCCCCACCCCTGAATCAAGGCCTGAATGGTGTCAGAGCTTGGTCCTGTCCCTGAGCCTATCAAATGACTCTGTGTGGTCCTTTGAATAACGCGATCAAGACCATTTGGTACTCTGTTCATTTTCAAATGAGTCAGTTCAACAGACCACTCGGTTCACACTCCATCTTAGGTCAATAAGCCACATTTCCGAGTGTCCCCTTTTACAGTGTTTGAGTGCCAAAGGTTCATAGAGGCCGTGAGAAGGGGTCACCAGACCCCAGGACAGTTCATGTGCATGTTTCCTTCTCACCAGAGACACTGACAATGTTTTGCTTTCTTTTCTGCTCTTGTTTTTAAGATTGTGAGGCGACTCCATCAGTTTACATTCAACCTGTTGACCCAAGCCAAGATGCAGTCCACAAATGTCAACTTTCCTGAAATGATGTCAGAAATAATCTCCGTGCAGGTGCCAAAGATCCTTGCCGGCATGGCCAAGCCGCTCCTGTTCCACAAACACTGACATTGTCCTAGAGATCTGTCACCTAGTGATGTTGTCCAGCTTCTTGCGGTCTTCACTGTGCCTCTCTACAAGGATGTGTCTCTCCTGCCCAGCTGCCTCACTTCTCATTGCCTTTTTTGTCTGTACATTTCTCAGATGAAAGTCATCTCCTGCTTTTCTCTGGCTGCCGCCACCCACAATCCCTGCTACTTCTGCAGCAATGCCCAATTCTTTCTTCAGAGTTGGCTGTTTACACCTTACAGAGAGCACCTTTGTGCTTCATTCTGTTGTGCGGCCATAGCACCCTCTCCAGCAGCAGACCGGCCTGCTCCTCCATTTCTCTCTCTTTTGTTGATCCCGACGTTAAGGATATGATTTTGACTCGTTCACATTCCCTGTTGCATCCCTGGGATGTGTATTCATACTGAACACTTTAACAACAGCAGCCATTATTTATGTAGCACGCTTGTACTTAAAGGTATTTGGCCAGCCCCTAGCACCTGGTGGGGGCCTGCCAAACTCTAAAAGAGTCTACATGATGCCAAGCCACTCCACACCTAGAAAAGTGAGCAGCGTGGCGTCGTTGGAGACAGTAGCACCCAAGACCCAAGAGGTGTACACACACTCAATACTGACAGGCCAGGAGCTGCCATTGTGGGCAGAAGCATATAAAGTGGAGTGGCAGACATAAAGGCAGGCACCACTTATACTCATTATTGCACCCAGTGAAAAGATGCTGCAAGAACTGAAGGGGGCATTATGGTGCTCTGAGGGCCAATGTTGACTGCACCGTATTCACAGTCCCCCTACTCTTGGGCATTTCTTAGTGGAGGTACTTTAGACTTTGGAAGTGTATAAAGTTATATCCTTATTCCCACCAGCCCAGTTTAAAATAGTGCCAATGGCTATACTGACTGACTGAAGTGTGGGAGATCAGAGGACGGCGGGAAGGAGAGGGAAGGTGGGTTCATTTGACTCCAGCAGAGGGCGTCATGCCGCACGCTGCATAAACTGAAAGATGAGACTGGGGTGAGGGGACTAAGACATCAGCAGCGGCGGACACAACAGCTTTTGTCATTGTGTTTAAAAGGAGCCTCACCATGGTTACAGGTGTCCGTCTCTGATGTCGTTCTGTTGTGCCGACACTCTGGAGCTGCCAGGAAGTGCGATTTTCTGGAGAATATCTATGCATGCCCTGTACATACGATACCCTCTTTATTATTAATAATGAGCAATCAGAACTGGACTGAAAGCCTCTACTTAAGGACGGATATGCAGTCTTTGAGTTTGACAAGATGTGCACTAATAGATGGAGTTTAAGAACCGCATTTGGGAGTTGGGAAACATCCCAGGCCTTACCACACTCTGTTCCAAGCGGACACATTTTTATCAGCATGTGGAATGTGTCCTGCATAGTTTGGGCTCTTAGATTCAAAGCCATGGAGGGATCCAGTCCGTCAGCTTTCGTTTTGTTTTCTTGAGTCAGCCAAAGATAACAGGCTCATCCTCTCTCGTGCCTCACACGGGCGCAGGCGGCTGCTTCGCTTTCCCTCTTTCAGTTTTTTTTCCCCTCAAAAGTTTGTTCCTCTTTGCTGACTCACTCTGCACTTCCTGACTACAGCTCTTCAGACTTTCGCTTCTTGGTGCATAAATGATGCATTTTTTTAATTTAAATATTTTTTATATTGCAAATAAAACATTCAACTTGTTGTTTCATGTTAAAGCATTGTGTATTTGGAAAAGTTTGGTTAAAACAAGGACAAGAAAAAAACTAAACAAAAAAAAAAGGCTGTGTATCAGAACCTGCGCTTGGCTTCTGTTCTTCAGCTTTCTTATTGAGCTCAACATTCAGAAACATGACAGTGGACCCTCACAGCGCTGCAGACCTATCTGGGCATTCGGGTCAAGCCCATCGCACTCCTTTGGGCACAGTGGCACTCGGCTTTTGACACCCTGACCCCTCAATGTGTCTACACCATTTAGAGAACACACAAGAAAAGACAGATGAATAGAGGCACTTTATAATGATGGTGTGAAAGGGGCTATAAAATAATTAATAGAATGAAACGGAGTGAAAGGCACCACATAACGACAGATAGATAGATAGATAGATAGATAGATAGATAGATAGATAGATAGACTTTATAAAGATGGAGTGAATGGTGCTATATAAAAATTGGCAGATACAAAGAATGAATGGCACTACATAATGATAGATAGAGATATATAATTATAGAGATATATAATTATATACAGTATATATTATTAGATTTACTGACACCTGACGAAAAATTAAATGACCCACCAGATGCACGCTCGTAGTGGCCATTTGGATAGATGTTCACCTATTGCTGGGCTGTTTATACCTCTGAACGCCAGCTACATATGCTCGTACTGACCAGCCGGCTACCCACCAACCTCTTGGTTAGTTTAACCCTTTGTGATGACAGGTCGAGCATAAAAGCTCATGTGCATTTAATGAACACCTTGATGTGCAGTGGCCTACTTTGGGACAGTTTTAATTTGGGCCCACCGGATGAAGGGACACGCTCCTGCTCACCTCCTAGCAGACCGTTTTAACATTCCTTACATAAGCTCATACTGACCACCCTTTATAACGATTTTACTTTTCTGGTGACAGCCCCTGCCCACAGACTGCATGCGCTTACAGGCGTAGTGACCACTTGAGTACACATTGACACCCCCTCAGAACACGAGTATACATGACTGTAGTGACCGTTTGGCTGTTCCCGTGGCCACTAGAGGTCAGTTTAACTTTTCTAGCACATTTGTTCAAGTTCAAGCTGACCTTCCTGGTGACAGTCTGAGCCCACAAAGTGAAGGGACAAGGACACCCACAGATGACACTTGAACCTTCCTTATGACCTTCCCGAATATCACACCACAAGTACATTTGCAGTAGTAACCAGTGAGGTACAAGTGAAGGTCCATATTTGGGGGCTTCCCTAGTTACATACTGACCCTTCTTGACCAGCGTATGTTTTCATGGAATGCAGGCTCCTGTTACCTGCTGGCCTCACGATGACCTCGTCGTGCACTTAAAGACTGAGCCCTGTGACCCATGATATACTGACAGTTAAAGACAAGGGTGCACCCTCCCAGTGACCCCTTCGAATGCGAGGGAACTTCAAACCTGCCCCCTTTTGAACGCTGGTGTGACACATGCTGTTGGGAACATCTGTGCCAGTTCAGGAGTTGGGCACAGGCTCAGGGCAGCTGCACCTTTTATCTCCCCAGTCCTCATCCTGCAGCCTTTAAGTGTCACATCGTATCCTCTCCCGAAAACACTTTAAGCCTTCAGGGTCACACTGTTTCCTTAGCACACGGGTGAAACATCCTGGCGACACTGAGCCCCAAGACATGCAAATGCCCCCTTGACTGGCCCCATCTGCCTTTGGGACATGTGTTTACCCCTCTGCCCCTGGTCAAGCCCAGCCTGTGTGCCCAAGGTGTGTCCCTACACATGGCATTAGGTCGGGTTGTGCCTGGTGCCGATGAAATCGATGGGAGCCCATGACTTTGGTCCGCAGCGCTGTCTGGAAAGCAGGCATGTTCTCGCCCGACGCCGCACAGCATGCTGCTGCTTTGTACAATCTCTGTACCCGGTTTCATACTGTGTCTGCTAATTTGTTTTTTATATGAGACTTTGTTATACGTTGTAAAGCGCTGTATCAGTCTGAAAAACTCGTTCTTTTGAAACTGGTCATTTTCAAAATGAGGATTCTTCTTTGTTTTTGTAATATACTGCTTTAAGACAGCAAAAGGATGGATGCATGGTGAGCAGGCCTGGAGACGCTTTGGGGTGGGGGGCTAGAGGTTATGCGGGGGGGAACATTTCTCACTTGAAACGTTCAGTAGCCACATATCTTGCCTGGCACCTTCTGGAGTTGTGAAGCATTGCCCTTATTTCAGATAATTACTGACCACATGAGTTGGCACCTTCTCTCAAGTTATTTCTTGCCCCTTTAGAAAGTAACATATTTCACAATGCCTGCCACCTTGCCCCTCTGTGCGGAGGCCCTTTTTCTTAGTGCAGAGTGTTGATGGCCTTCTGGGATGGAGTGAGGGATGCCTGCCTCCCTTACTTACGCATGTACCTGACTGTATCTGCCTTGGCACTTTAGAGATGGCTCTCGGGGAGCACTTCTCAGTCTGTAGTCACATGGCTGTCCCGAGATGGAGGTCCCTGTCTTAATTGAGTTAGAGTGCTACCCTCATAACTTGTCTGGAACCTCCTCTTGGGGTGCCATTCATGTGTCTGGAGGTAGAGGGCCTGTCACATTGACCTTGTGGACAGAGAGGGGTACATCTCATAGCCACAGGACTTACCTGGAAGCTTGTCATGTCATCAGGGGCTCTCTTGCTTCAGATGACATGTCCTGCCCGGCACTGTGACCCAGTACACCTCCCTTAGTTGAGATGGTCCATGTCCACGTAACCTGCTTAAAGTGCTTCACCCTCTAACATTGGGGGCACATCCCTTACTTCATAAAGCTGTTGGTCCCAGATCTTACTTGGTGCCTTGACCTTCGGCAGTGGGGGGCACCTCCCTTCCTTGAGCAGGTGGCTGACCACTTGTCTTGCTCGGCACCTTGTCCCTGCAGAGGCGTTTCTCTTGCTCATCTCTGCCTGACACTCTTGTCTCTTTCTGCATGGCAGTGTCCAGGGGAGGTGGCAGTGGTGTGCATGAAGGCCTACCTGACAGGAAGCAGAAGAAGATGGCCAGGCATCTGCATACAGGATGTGGCCTGAGCTGATAAAACCATGGTGAGATGCAGAAGACAACACCACATCTGTCTGTGGCTTCTCTGACTGCCTTTGGGGTGTTTCTTGTGACACAAGAGAGCTGAATAAGTGGGACCTCCTGGGTGAGCTTGAGTGGCACACATTTCTGTTGTCTGTGTTATAAAGCAAAATCAGAAACATAAGGGTGAGCTGCCAGGCTGTCTAACATGACATCCACACCACACGAGTTTTTGATAAGATGGACACCCAGACCTTTATGGAAAATCTTCAGATGGATTCTTGCACACGAGTCAAGGCCCATGTTGCCTGGTGCCTAATGAGGCAAAACATGGAAGATGGCAACCACAACTGTGCCCAAGGCCACGGAAACATAACAATAGCAATAAAGAGCCACCTGCGTGGATTTTCCTGGATTGAGATGCCATCTTACTTTCATCAAGTGTCCTTGAAAACCTAAGCTGGCCGTCAGAAGCAACATGGCCCTTAATGTAAGGAGGGCTGAGTCGGCAGGAGCCGAGAGCCAACCGGCCTCTTTGAGCAGGTCCGCTCAGGTCCGTTGATATAGCACCATTTACAGCAAGTACTATCGGGCACGAAATAGGCATAAGGGCGTGAGACAATGAAACTTAACGGGACGTGAGTGGCAACTCCAGTAGCCACACTTGACGTTAGTCTTGGAACATGCTGGAGGAACACAATTTGAGGCAAGGTGAAAGGATTTTGTTTCCCCGGTGAGCTTTCTAAATTCTGAGGCTTTACAGTGCCCACCTGACTGGTGGCTGCTCTTCATTTTATACACCTTTTAACTCATTGATATTCTTTAATTTTCCCACAAATCACAAAGGCTTGACCACACACAATGAATGCATCTGCTGAGCGCCAGCAGTAAGTCAACACAATAAATGACGAGCAATAACGAACAAAGTGAGACGGCCAGCAGGCAATGAAGGGGCAAAGGCCACCAGCATCTCCTCCAAGTGGAGCGCCACTCCCAGTGGACGTGTCCACTTCCCCACCTTCCTGCTCAGCAGGCGGCCGACAAGGAGAGCGCAAACAATCTGTTTCTACCTTATTAATCCAGAGATGCAACTTGGCTTGTACCATGAAATTTGCGATTTTCTTATTATCAGAATGACAGGGGAGCTTTACTGTGACGGGGGTCATTTTAAATCACTGCCGTCTGCGTTGCTAGGAAACATCATTTCAAAATGTTGCATTATAGCGGTGATGTAGCCAAAATAAATGGTTTGGGGAAAATGACTTAGGGAAAAAAAAATCTAAAACGGCGAGCAGAGCGTCCTGTCCAGCCATTTCAGGAAAGTGGAGAGCCGGCGGCTCTCCGCAGCTTAAGGGGGCTTGGTGTGGAGAGAGAATGGTGGCGGGGGGAACTCATGTGGCACCTTCAGGATGCCGCACCATCCCACAAGTACATCCACGGTCCCGAACGGTTGGTCCACTTTGTGGACATCTAAGCCACTCTTGGATCTGAACCGATCTTTGCTTAGTCTCCGGTGACTCACTGGCTTAGCCCCCCAGATTCAGATGCTTCTGCCAGCCACTCCAAATCTGGGGATGCTTTTGGGGGCCTTATGCCCTGTGGTGGGGTTGCTTGGGGTAGCACCTTCTCTCTCTCACTCTTTCTCATTTTTCTGTCTCTTGTTGGCTGCTCACTTGTGTCACTGTATTTTTACAACAACTCTGTTGGGTTGAAAATTCCATTTCTACAATCAGAGGTAAAGAAATTGGAGGGATGGTTTGATTTGAATGTATAAGTCTGTCGCAGGGGTGTTTTTTTATTTTCTCAAATTAAAGAGTGTGATTTTAACCCAGTCGCGTGCTCTTTTTTTCCTTGCGAGTGCTATTTAAGTGAACAGCGTAGGCTATGCCGATGCTCATACGACAGATGTAGCTCACGTTTGGCAGCTTAGAACTGCTTTTCTCTATCACACACATCTGCTTTCCAGGACTGTTTAGCCCCACCCGAGTGCCACGAGTTTATTCTCATCATTTAGTCATGCTAATCCTGCCGACTATACTACTGCAGCTGCGACTGCACAGGAGTACGCTTACTTTGGCAAATGGCATTACCTTGGATTATTAGTGACCCAGTAAACACCACAACCCTGCACCATAAAGGACCACACAGAGGCCCACCCCACTCTCCAGCTGTACTTTGTAGCTTCAGTATCCTCCAAGTGTACGAGCTTTTAAGGTTTACTTTGCATTAATTTGATTAATCTGGAACAGAGCGAATTAGTCCTCAGCTTTCTGCGAAATCACACACACACACCCCCCTGGCCTGGCTCCAAGGACTTGCCCCCCAATCCCATGGTGGCTGATTTGCTATGTTGAGCACGTAACAAGTCACTCCAGTACGAGCCCGGAGGAAATTAAATGTCAAGTTTTTGACAAAGAATAAATGCGTTACCTCCAAGAAGGCCGGGTACCTGAAGATATGAGCCACACTTTCCACGCCAGCAGAAGGCTGCAGACAGGCCAGCCTGTTCTTAATTAGCTGGGTTGTTAGTAGACAAATGATGCTCCTTTTCTGAGCAGACCAGTTGGACGTCATCACACATTTTGCTGGGTGAAGAACCTGCTGACAGAACCATCTAGAAGGGGGACAACCCCCCCAAGCAGGCACACAGTCCAATCCCACCTTCCAGAGATGACCATCTATCTGCCACAGCCAGGTGTTACATGGGCGCCCCCTTGGCCTGGTCTAGTCACTCGGGTCCTACGAGCGAGACCACCCTCGGGGAATTGCGCCACATGGCCGTAGTGCCATAACTGACGCTCCCTCACGATGCAGGTAGTGTGCCTCATTCGGGACTCCAAGAGCAACCACTCATTCGACACAAAGTCAAACCAATGATACCGAAGGATTCTCCGAATAGACAGTACCAAAGGAGTCCAGTCTTCATCTCAGGTCACTGGATAGTGTCCATGTCTCGTAACCATATAGCAAGATAGGAAAAAGGCCTTCGTCTTTTTGCAAAGATATCAGGAGCACCACACACCCCCAATCAGGATGGCCTAATATGAAGGCAGCTACAGCTTCTATCCCAAAAAATAACCCATGGTCCGCACCAGCGTCCTGAACATTATTAAACCCTCAGGCTTCTGAGAGCAGAGTAGTTTGCCAACACATCAGAGGGTCACCAGTGGCAGTGGACGCTCACAATGTTGCTCCTCCATCCTTTGGGCCAGTCGAGTCACCCACCAATCCCACATTTCATCTCTCGAGTCCACTTTCTAACAAGAGGAAAAAGAAAAGCCCTGATAATTCATTTAACAGGGCCTGGCCTTTTAGAACCCATAATGGAAGGTTTGATGGGGCATGAAGCAACCAAGGCAATATGAGAAAGGCAAATCTCCAAGAGTTGGGGTCCATTAAACAACAGCTGGGGTCTTTTCTCAGTAAGGTAAGTGTGGTTTATGTGTGAAGCTGATTGCCTCTGATTGAGCTCACTAGGGTCCTAAAACTGTCATGCCGCTGCGAGATCCTGACCAGGCCTCCTGGAATTAGGCTGCTAAGACTAGCGATTAGTTTCAATTACAGCTGAGCTGCTCGCTTCAGTGGCGCACACTCAAGATATAATGAAAACAAGATGGGCACTACCACGGGGCAGGCAGGCGGACCTGACGTCGCAGTCTCTCCAGTTCTGGCAAACAATGCAGCTATGATGTCAATCCTGTTGTCCTTCCAAGATGGCAGCTGCTAGATCACTAATGAGTGTGCAGCCGGCCGGCTGGCCGTTCGTTCGTTCGTTCGTTCGTTCGTTCGTTCAGACACTCACTCTGTCTTGCTGTCCCTTCCTGCTGGCCACGCATCCTTGGGATTCTGCTCAGAAGTGACACCTGAGGAGGATGGATTGCGTTCCTGTTTGGCGTCCAATTTTCACTTGGATGATGCAGCTGGGGGAAAAAAAAATATTTACTGCACCCTTTCGATACCAGCTGGCTGCCCCCACCCCGGACCCCTTGGCGCAGGCACTGGCACTCTCACACTTCTCTTCCTCAAACTTTGTCGATTGCTTTCACAAACTTTTTTTTTTCTCTCACTCAAACCTGTTTTTTGTGCCTTGACATCTCAGCGTGTATTCAGCTTAACTTGAAGAGAAAACTCCCAGCGCTCCTGACTTGGCAGCCTAATCTGAAGGACGCTTTGATTGCAGATCCCCCCGCTTTCCACGTCTCACCTGCCAGCAGCACTCTGATGTTTAAAGAGCCACTGAATGAGAAAGTCTACTGCAAATATTTCAGCCGCTCACAAATCAAACTGCTCATCCTGAACACAGAAGTCACCTAATTAAAAGTTGGCTAAGAAGAAATCAAACTGGGCCTGCATCAAGAGAATGGCCTTCTGCCATTGGGCTCGGTGTGGAAGAAGAGTCACAGGTGAAGTCAACATTAGCAGGTGCATCTTTAGACCCCCCACGCCCACCGGGCCCTGAGGAAGGATTTGTGTGGGACAACTCTGTAACCCCAGGACCAAACACGATCCAATCAGAAGACCCTGAGGTAAGCCCTAGTACCTATCGAAAAGCTTAACACAGAGGCCATCAGTAAACCCCATCTCATCAGTGACTCAAAAGTCAAAGGTCAGCTCTGGGCTCTGTCTAATCAGGATGGTCTAATGTGAAGCCTGACAAAAGCTCACCAAGATCCACATCAGCCAAGTCCAGCATAAATAGATTTCAAAACAGTGGATCTGAAGTTAAGCACAAGCTTCTGTCCATTCAGAAATGTCTAATATGAAGGTCGATAGCAGCATCCCCAAGGTTCTCACCAGCTCTCTGAACAGTGAACCTCAAGACTAACATCAGTGCATCAGTAAACAGGGGATTTGAAGGTCAGCACTAGGCTCTGTCCAGTCAGGATGTTCTAATATTAAGGCTGACAGCAGCATCCCTGTGGTCCACACCAGAGGAGTACGTATACAATACAATACAATACAGTACAATTTATTTTTGTATAGCCCAAAATCACACAGGAAGTGCCGCAATGGGCATTAACAGGCCCTGCCTCTTGACAGCCCCCCAGCCTTGACTCTTTGAGAAGACAAGGAAAAACTCCCAAAAAAACCTTGTGGGGAAAAAATAGAAGAAACCTTGGGAAAGGTAGTTCAAAGAGAGACCCCTTTCCAGGTAGTTTGGGCGTGCAGTGGGTGTCAAAAGAAGGGGGTCAATACAATACAATACACAGAACAGAACAAATCCTCAATACAGCATAAAAATAAAAATTTTAGAAGTACGGAGCAGAATTTAACAGTAGATGATATCATATAATAAGATTTAAATATTTTTAGAGTCCTGGAGACCTCATCCATCAAACTGCCTCCCCCATTTGGCCATTCCATGGCTGAAACAGTGCTGGGCCGGCCAATACGATGAAAGGACCCCTCTTTCTCATGATTCCCGCGATCCTCCATCAGGGATGCCTTTACAATAGGCAGGCAAACTACTTGGAAGGTGGGCCGTGGCACCAATTGCCACATTTGAGTACCGAGAACAGAAATAGAATAGGTGAGGGTTAGTATTCAATTATAACTGTCATGTTACTTATGTTTTAGTGCTAACGACTAACAACAGAGATGCAGTCTGTACAGTTAATCAGCAGCTCTAGTCAGGATATGCTAAACTGCAGTAGTGAGTATTCAGCCGGTATTTAAAAGCTGAGACCGAAGTGGCGTCTCTTATAGTAGCAGGTAAACCACTCCACAGTTTAGGGGCCCTGTAACTAAAAGCTTGACCTCCCACTGTTATTTTACTAATCCTTAGAATCATAAGCAGACCGGCATCTTGAGATCTTAATGTGCGCTCAGGTTTGTAAGTCATGATAAGTTCAGACAAGTAAGCCGAACCTTGGCCATTTAATGCTTTATATGTTAAAAGGAGGATTCCGAAATCTGCCCTAAACTTAACCGGAAGCCAGTGTAAGGATTCAAGAACTGGAGTTATGTGTTTATATTTTCTTGTTCTTGTAATAATTCACTATTAAAGGTCACTATTAAAACCTCAGTCCAATCAGGGTGGTCTAATATAAAGGACAGCAGCAGCTTCCCAAGTTCCACATGAGCTCCCTGAACAATGAACTTCAAGACCAGTATCAGTTGTAAAAGAGATAGAAGGAGACAACAAAAAGGTTTGGGGTTTTCCGGCCCGTATATTGTCGACACTCCACAATATTTGAAAATACGGTCAAAAATATAAACAAAACAGTTGTTCATATGCGCGACGCTGAATCATGGCGTCGGCGGCCATTTTATGGAGGAGGAGCCGGAAGTGGAGGAATGCTGGGAAGGAACCGTGAGGGAGGATGGGGTCGATGACGTCAGGAAAAGATGGAGGAGGAAGGGCGGAAGTAAGCGCAGTGCGGGCAAAACCGGCTTATGGTGGCGGAGCGTCTTATTTCCTGCAAGAAAGCATAGGGAGAAAGTTAGTACCCCGCCATTCCCTGCTGGCGAATGTCTTTCCAGGTGTGTCAAGATCCTTCTGTGGTCTCCTACTCGCGTGTGCGTGACACGATCCCCCCCCCTTAGCCCAAGACCGTCAGGTCCGACGGACCTAACCGAGAGGTCGTGGATATGAGAGAGGGCATCGGCGTTGGCCTGAAGGGTGCCCCGACGATAAGTGACGGTGAATTTATAGGGTTGTAAATCCAGAAACCACCTGGTGACCCGCGGATTCGACTCTTTATGTAGGGACATCCACTGAAGTGCAGCGTGATCAGTCACCAGAGTGAATTCGCGACCCAGCAGGTAATAACGGAGATGGGTCACCGCCTATTTAATGGCCAAGGCCTCCCTCTCCACTGCTGCATACCGGGTCTCCCGGTCCATCAGTTTCCGGCTCAGGTACTGTACATTACGGGGTGCTCAACACGGCGCCCAGGCCTGTGTCCGAAGCATCGGTCTGGAGAATAAAAGGGAGCCCAAAATCGGGCGTCCTCAATACAGGTGCCGACGTTAGGACCTTCTTCAAGTCACTGAATGCGTGTTCCGCCTTATCGTTCCACACCACGTATAAGGGAGCACCCTTCTTTGTCAAATTGGTCAAGGGTGCTGCTCTTTCAGAGAAACGGGGCACGAACCGGCGGTAGTACCCCGCTAACCCCAAGAAAGCCTGCACCTGCCTCTTGGTATTCGGATGGGGCCATTCCAAAATGTCTTTGATTTTTGTACACTGTCTCACTTGTCCCCGCCCACGAGGTAGCCTAAATACTTGGCCTCCTTTAAGCCAAAAAAACATTTTCGAGGGTTTATGCGGAGGCCGGCTTTAGCTAGTGTTGTGAGGACAGCCGAGACCTGCAATAGATGCTCCTCCCAGGTGCCGGAATAGATGACAACGTCATCCAGGTAGGCGGCACTATAGGACTGGTGGGGCTTCAGCACTCTATCCACCAGACATTGAAAGGTCGCTTGGGGCCCGTGCAGCCTAAATGGGAGGACCTTGTATTGCCAGTGCCCGCTTGGGGTGCTAAAGGCTGTTTTTTCTTTTGCGGATGCCGTTAAGGGAATTTGCCAATACCCTTTCGTCATGTCAAGAGTAGTCAAGTATCGAGCCGTACCCAGCCACTCAAGGAGGTCGTCAATGCGGGGCATCGGGTAGGCATCGAATTTGGAGACTTGAGTCAGACGTCTAAAGTCGTTACAAAATCTCCAGGAGCCATCTGGCTTGGAAACGAGGACGATAGGGCTGGACCAGGGGCTACGGCTCTCCTCAATGATGTCCATATCAAACATTAGTTGTACCTCTAATTCCACTTCGGCTCGTTTTGCCTCCGGGAGTCTATATGGTCTCTCCCGGACGATTACCCCAGGATCCATGACTATGTCATGTGCAATCAGCGAGGTCCGGCCAGGCGACTCGCTCACTACTTCGGGGATGGCTCGGATCACCTGGGTTAACTCCTGCCGTTGTTTGGGCGTTAGCTCTTCACCGAGGTTAAGGAAAGTCGTGCATGAGAAAAGGGAGAGGGACCTACGGGAGTCGGGAGGCTTCTCCCTGTCCTTCCAAGGTTTCAACAAGTTCACATGGTAGATCCTTTCACTTGGTCGACGATTGGGCTGTTTCACCAAATAGTCGACGAGCCCCTTTGTTTCCTTAAACTCGTATGGTCCTTGCCAGTGAGCGAGTAACTTGGAGTGAGAGGTAGGAACGAGCACCATAACTCAATCCCCCGGGCGGAACTCCCGGAGCACGGAGTTGCGGTTGTAACACCGGGCCTGCGCTGCCTGTGCACGAGTCACGTGGTCTTTCAGGAGGGGTCTGATTTTTGTGAGCCTGTTACGCAGTTGCGCCACATACTCCAATATGTTAGAGGAGGGAAGAGCCTCAGCCTCCCAGCCCTCTTTTAGTATGTCCAAAATGCCTCGGGGTTGTCGCCCATACAACAATTCAAAGGGGGAGAAACCCGTAGAGGCCTGAGGTACCTCTCAGTAGGCAAAAAACACGAGCGGGAGGAGCTGATCCCAGTTCCTGCCGTCCGCGTCGACTACCTTGCGGAGCATCTGCTTAAGCGTCTGGTTAAATCGCTCCACCAACCCGTCTGTCTGCGGGTGATAGACAGATGCTTTCAGGTGCTTTATTTTCAGTAATTTGGCCACCTCCCTGAACGTATCCGAGGTAAAGGGTGTACCCTGGTCCGTGAGGACTTCTTTGGGTATACCCACTCTGGAAAATAAACTGACTAATTCCCATGCAATATTTTTGGTGTTAGCGGAGCACAGGGGAACCGCCTCTGGGTATCGGGTGGCGTAATCCACCATAACCAATATGTATTTATGGCCACTGTTCGAGGGCTCGAGGGGTCCTACTAAGTCGACCCCTATTCTCTCGAAGGGAACATCGATCAGGGGTATAGGGACGAGAGGAGCGGTCCCTCCTGGGAATCTGGCGGGTCTGACACTCCGGACAGGATGGCAGAAGCGCCGGACCTCCTCGTTAATCCCAGGCCAGTAAAACCGGAGCTTAATCCTCTCCAAGGTTTTTTCGGCCCCGAGGTGGGCGACAAGGAGGTGAGCGTGAGCTAGTTCGCATATCTCCCGCCGGAAGGTACGTGGAACTAGTAGCAACTTCCGCACCTCGCCCTCGTGGATTGCTACCCGATACGGCAGATCGTTCTCAAGTACAAAAAAGGGCTCGCGTGGTGTAGAACCGTCGGCTTGTGAGCTGTTTGGCAGAACCACCGCATTCCGGACAAACCGCAGGGAATCATCGTTCCACTGCTCCCTCTTAAATGAGGCTGGCGTGGATCGAAATTGGTGATCCAAGCTACCGAGAGAGTCTTGTGACCTGGACACCGGAAGAGTTCCCTGGCTTGTCCCTTCCCTGGCGGAGTCTTCCGGGTCAGGGTCCGTCACTGAGGAAATGTCCCCCGAGGTGCCAGCGGCACTAGGGCCTGCCCCCGAGCACGGCGTGGAGACCGTGGGAGGGGCGCCTTGCCCCCACATAACCAGATCCAACAAGGCCCCGGGAGCGGCGAGTGTCTTACCGCAGTTTTTTTCTGACCAGTCATGTCCCAAAATCACCGGATAGGGGGGTTCGGGCAACACAGCGACCATCAATTTGGTTAACTCCCCCTTCCAGGTGATATAACATTGTGCGGAACGATACGATTTGGTCCCTCCGTGCACACAAGTGACTTGTAGGTGTTGTTTAAGCCACTGTCGTGGTAACAATGGTTATGTTGCTGCCGGAATCAAACAAAGCCACCACCGCGTGCCCATTCAACAATACCACTCCCGTGTTCGGACTCACCAAGGGAAGCGAAGGAGTACAGTACCTCTCCGAAGATGCCCAGGTGCAGTCCATCGGCTCCGCCATGATGTTCAGGGGGCAGGCTGGCAGCAGATGTCCGGCTTCGCTGCACTAGTAACAGCGCGGAGAGGCCGGTTTTTCTTTAGGCCTTGACGGCGCTTCCGCAGCGCGTCGAGGGGGCTCGGGGGTGGCATCCTGCCCCTGTCGGTTCCCACGAGCTGACCTTTCTGACCCCCCCGACTCGGAGAACCGCGAGCTGACGCTCGAGGACTTCCAGGAGACCCGGCATGTCCTTGTAAGGATGCCACCGGACCTGCTGGGCGAGGGAACTGGGCATGGCGTTCACGAGGCCCTCACAGGCCACCTGCTCTAGAACTCTCCGGGCCTGGGGTCCCTCTGGCCGTAGCCAGCGGCCCATCTTGCCCCAGAATTCGAAGGCCTGGGCACGGGCAGGTTTTTCCGGGTCGAACTGCTAGTTCCTCCACTCTGCCGCCTGCTGGCCCGGTATGATGCCGTAGCGGGCCAGGATCTCCAGTTTGAGGAGGTCGTATTTCGCGGCCTCCTCCTCGGGAAGGTCATAATAGGCCCGCTGCGCAGGTCCCTTCAAGTAAGGCGCCAGAATGGACGCCCACTCGGACCACTGCCACTCGTTCCGGGTGGCCGTCCGTTAAAATGCCCAGGTACGATTCCACGTCGTCAGCCTCTGTCATAGGCACCAAAAGGGGGAGGCGGCGGTCTGGGCGGGTCTGGTCTCGCTCTTTGGGCTTCTGCCAGCCGGGCCTTCGTAGCCTCCAACTCCCGGGTGGTAGTGGCTTGCGCTTGCTGCAGGGCTTGGAGTTGGGCATTCATCCCCTGCAGCATGGTGTTAAGGTCCTGTCTCTCGGTCATTTCTGGGGATCTTCTATCCTGCCGACTACGCCAATGTAAAAGAGATAGCAGGAGACAACAAAAAGGTTTGGAGTTTTCCGGCCCCGTATATTGTCGACACTCCACAATATATGAAAATACGGTCAAAAATATAAACAAAACAGTTGTTCATATGCGTGACGCCGAATCATGGCGTCGGCAGCCATTTTATGGAGGAGGAGCCGGAAGTGGAGGAATGCTGGGAAGGAACCGTGAGGGAGGATGGGATCGATGACGTCAGGAAAAGATGGAGGAGGAAGGGCGGAAGTAAGCGCAGTGTGGGCAAACCCGGCTTATGGTGGCGGAGCGTCTTTTTTCCTGCAAGAAAGCATAGGGAGAAAGTTAGTACCCCGCCATTCCCTGCCGGCGAATGTCTTTCCAGGTGTGTCAAGATCCTTCCGCGGTCTCCTACTCGCGCGTGCATGACACAGTACATAATAAAACAGTGTTTCCAATGGTCAGCAGTAGGTTCTCAGGTCAAGTCACTTTCAGGTTGGGGTACAATGCGTTGCTAAACCCACCACATGACGTAACAGCTCAGGACTCTGATTGGCAACCTCCCAGGCAGACACAAGATCCAGTCCCACCTACCGGAAATGACCCTCTATCTGCCACAACCAGGCATTAAGTGGGCACCCCCCTTGGCCTGGACCAGCCTCTTGGGTCCTCAACAATGAGGGGGAACCATGCAACATGGCCGTAGTGCCATAACTGACGCTCCCTCACAATGCAGGTAATGTGCTTCATTCAGGACTCCGTGAGCAACTGCTTGTTCGAGGCAGTCATACCAGTGGTACCCAAGCATTCTCCAAAGAGACAAAAGGAGTCAAGTCCTCATCAAAGGTCCCTAGATAACACCCATCTCTCGCAACCATATAGAAAAACAGGAAGCACCAGGACTCTAAAGACTTGGACCTTTCTTCTTTTGCAAAGATATCAGAAGCACCACACACCCCCCAATCAGGATGGCCTAAACTGAAGGCAGCTACAACTTTTATCCCTAAAAATAACACATGGTCCACACCAGTGACTTGAACAGAACAGCCCAAGACCATCATTAGTACAAGTTAAAACAGTATATCTGAAGTTCAGGACTAGGCTCTATCTAGTCAGGATCATCCAATGTGAAGGCTGGCAGCAGCACCCCCGTGGCCCACACCAGTGGAGTACATATCAAAACAGCAGATCTGAACGTCAATATTAAAACTTCAGTACGATCAGGGTGGCCTAAATTGAAGGCCAGCAGCAGTTTCCCAAGTTCCACATGAGCTCCCAGAACAATGAACCTCAAGACCAGTATCAGTACATAATAAAACAGTTTTTCCAAAGGTCAGCAGTAGGTTCTCAGGTCAAGATACCTCAGGTTGTGATACAGCGCGTTGCCGTACCCACCACATGACAAAATAGCTCAGGATTCTAATAGGCTTGGTGAACCTCCAGAACTTCATTAATCCTATGAACACTTTAGGCTCGTCACTAGTGTCAATCAGTTCCAATGCATGTCAAAATGGAATAATATAAAGGCCAGTGTTGGCTGCTGTTCTGTTAAGATCTACAGCAGCTCCCTGAACAATGAACCTCAAGACTTGTATCGGTACATAGAAGAGCTGACCTAAGGCTCTGCCCACACAGTCAAGTCAATTCAGATCTAGTCAAGTCAAAGTTATTTATTAAAACAACAGAATTTGTACTAAAGTGCTGTGCAACAGAAAATATAAGACAACCGTAAAGCTAACAATTATGTGAAACAGTTTGTTAATGGCTATTTAATTTCCATCCTAACCCTCCCAACAACCTTTCCCACAGTGAAAGGCAGAAGACAAAACGTGGATTCCCAACCAAGTCTTTAAAACCTCAATAGAAGGAGAAGATCTGATGTGAAATGGCGGATTGTCCCAAAGCCTAGGAGCAACAACTGAAAAAGCCCTGTGACCCCTGTACTTCAGCCGTCATCTTGGAACTGCAAGGAGTAGTTGAGCAGTTGACCTCAAAGCCCTCGTTCCCGAGAGGGGATGAAGGAAATCTCAGATGTATTGTGGAGCAAAACCATGCAAGGCCTTAAAAACAAATAATACCATTTTAAGATCAATCTGAAAAATTACCAGCAGCCAGTGGAGAGAGGCCAGTACATCTGAGGTATGCTCTCTTTTTCTAGTGTCGGTTAGAAATGTAGCTGCTGCATTTTGAACCAGCTGAAGGCACCACAGGGCAGATTTGGGCAATCCCACATATAGGGAATTGCAATGATCTAGCTGAGATGTAATAAAAGCACTGTTTCCAAATCCTTCTGTGAAAGAAAGGATTTTAATTTTAAGATTTGCCTCAGTTGGTAAAGGATGGACTTTACCACCATGGAGATCTGTTTGTTAAGTCTCATCAAAAATGATACCCAGGTTCCTGACTTTTTACTGTCAGCGAGCCTAAGTGAGTGCCAATTTCATTAGTGAAAGAAGTAAGGCCGGCGACAATGACCTCTGGTTTATTTGCATTCAGTTGGAAGAGGTTTTGGGCCATTCCAAAGTTTAATATCAATAGACTCTATCAGCTTTTTTATAGATGATGCAATGTCAGGGCTAACTTTAAGATAAGGCTGGGTATCACAAAAGGCTGGGTAGCATAAAAATCGGCATCATGTTTTTAAAATATGGACCCCGAAGGGAGCAGATATAAGGCAAATAATAAGGGGGCCAGAATAGAGCTTTGTGGTACGCCTTGTATGAGCAGAGCTGGCTGGGAGAAATCCTCACCTACATTAACTGACAGATCATCGACCTTTAAGTGGGACACAAACCATTTCAGTGCACATCCTTGAATGCCGACTTCTTACTCAAGCCGTTTTAACAGAACCCCATGGTCCACTACGTCAATAGCTGCACTAAGGTCCAGCAGCACTAAAATAAAACCCAAGGTCCAAGGTTAATTAAAATATCCTTAGTCACCTTCAACAAAACAGATTCTGTACTGTCAAGTTTTTTTTCAAACTTTCAGATAGATGGTTTTCCTCCAAATATGAAAGTAATTGCACATAAACCACCTTCTCCATAATTCTGGACAGGAAGGGGAGCTTAGAGATAGACCTGTAATTTGAGAACATTGTGGGATCCAGTGTAGGTCTGAACAATAGCATGCCGAAAGTTGTTTCCCCCACTTTTAAACAGTTACTAATTATGGCCAAAACAAGTGGACTGACGACTCCAAGAGAATCTTCAGAAAAGCGTTCAGGTAAAACATCAAGAGGATGAGTGGAAGGTTTCAAACGCATCACTAAATCGGCCAACAGGGAGGAGGAAACTGCATAAACCGGCTATGCACTGGCCCAAGGCAAGCTGGAATCTGCACACTACAATCCATAGCTGGATGGTTAAGGCCCGGCCGAATAACCTTGATTTTATTTTTAAAGCCGTTTAGGAATAACTCACAGGTCTTGGGCGGGCTCTCAGGGAAACCGCTGACCGGTGGGTTTAAGAAAGTGTTCATGCTGTTAAAAAGCACTCTAGGTTCTCGAGGCAGCATTTGTAATTAAATCTGATAGATAATTTGATTTTGCTGCTCTCACCGCCTCTTGGTAGAACTTCAAGCGAGTTTTCAGAATTTCTTTTTATGAGTTTATGCCTTTTTTCACCTGCCTGCATTCCTGCCTGATAGTGCGAGGGCTGAACTCTGGCCTTAACCCTGGCTCTCCTTAAACTTAAAGATGCTGTCAGTTTCCAGTGTATGCTTACAAGTCGACTTTAGGAGCCTAAGCAGGCCATGAGCATCAAAACAAACAGAGAGGGCTTCTGTCACGTGACATAGGTGAGCGAACATTTGAAAAAGTATCAGAAAACTGCAGTGCAGATTCAGCATTCATCGAACGTAGGTAACGCTAGGATTGTGTGAAATTCCTGAGGGGACACAAGAGTTTGAATTCAAAGATGACTTCATAGTGGTCAGAAATGCCGGCATCAAACATCTCCACATTATTTACAGGGCGGCCAAGAGAAAGAAGTCAACACATGACGTTTTTGATGTGGAGGACTTGAAACCACCCGATCTAAATTAAAGGAGTCCACCAGACTTAAAAAGTCTTTAACCAAGGGCTTCATCGGACAACAGACATGAATATTTAAATCTCTCAGAGTCAGCCACAACAAGAGACCGTGAAAGATTAAAAATATCGTCAAAGTCCTGGATAAAATCGCAGATAACTACAATGCCAACATAGTCATACGGTCATATACCATATATACTCACGTATAAGTTAGGTCTTGAAACCTGAAAACTCAAACATAAAATCAGACCCCGACTTCTACACCCGTTCAAAAATTAGACACTTAATGTTTTCTTTTTTACATCTTCTTGTCTCCTCCAATCTCACATCATTTTCTCAGACACATTGAATTTTGTTGCAGCAGCACAAGTTACCAATTTCTTTCGAAACTTCAACAACATTTAATTTAAAACCAGCTTCATATTTTCTTCTGATAAGAGATGCTCTTACGATAAAGGTGTATGAGGGTGTGAGATACAAAAAAACACAAATCAGTGCAAACGTCGCTTCAGAATAGTTCAGGTAAGTACCGTGTGGTCACGTAGGCACAATAGAGAGAGGTGAGGAGCACACGCTGATACAGCGCATTGCTGCACCCACATAGATAAGAAAGGCAGCGTGCTCCGTGGTTACTCTCTCAGATGGGTATTAGCAGATCATAATCTCTTGGACCAATAGTGTGAGTTTTCTGCATGCGACTTATATGACCAACATTATAAAATACCAGAAATGATATGTTAAAATCAACTCCCGACTTATCCGCGAGTATATACAGTAGCTACAACTAAATGTTCACATACACTTGTCCAATTGGCTAACTACAAAACAGGTATTGGTTCCTCGGCCTATTAATCAACTTGCTGCATGGATAAGGGGCTGGCTGTAATCTCCTGTCCAATCAACATCCCTCAAAATCAAAATAACCCTCAGACCGCCATCAGCCTCTTGATCATTTATCTAACTCAGGATCATAGCACACCTTGCCAGCCAGCCCCAGGAGCCAAAACAGCTCCCTATGTAATCAGTGAACCTCATCGTCTTCTTCTGATGCCCAGCCATTCAGATAACACTCGACAACAACATTTATTTATTTCCAAACCACATTTTCATACAACGACGTGGCTCAAAGTGCTTAACAAGACGACAAAGAGAAGGTAACAAGAAAAGAAAAACAATTAAGGTTAGGCAATGATATTAAAAGACAAGTAACAACAAAACAAGGTAAGGTCAGATGTGCCTTGAGGACAGAAAAAGCAAATAACTCAACCTAGGCTGGAGAAATGAAACAAAATCTGCAGGGGGTCCAAGGCCAAGAGACCACCCAGCCCACACTCAATATTCTACCAAACATAAATGTTCCTAAATCAAACCTCTTAGTTTTCATGTTTCACATGATAGGATTTGATGAAGCTGGTCTCATGGACAGCAGAGACACCCGCCTTCATTTCGTCATCTCAGGGGGCTGTATGGTGCGTTGATCAGGTGGTGGTGGCGCAGATCGCCACCACAGAAGAACTGGAAAAGACAGCAGAAAATAATGGGGATTAGTAACAGACTGCAGATCCATGAAGAATATGATAATTCGATACCCATACAATCTATGAAGATACGAAAAAGCCAAATTAAAAGAATTAGTTTTTAGCAGTTTTTTTGAAATGCTCCATAGTATTAGCCTGGCAAATTTCTGTTGTTAAAGTATTCAGGATTTTAGGTGTATAACAGCAAAAGGCTATGTAACCTCCTTTTTTAGGCTTGGCTCTTGGAATTTTAAGCAGACCACCATTAGTAGATGTAAGGTTATGACTTGGAAATGTTAGGGAGACAGGCATTTTGAAATATTGGAAGGGGTACGACTACAAGGTGAGGCTCAAAGGTTTTTAGACAAGTGTCATAAAACACAGATAACTTCTTATATGGACATCAATTATTTTTATTCTTCAAACAACATTCCTCCTTGATCAATACACTTGTTTTGCACGTTCCTTCAACTTCTTCATGCCCTCCAGGAAAGTAGTTTTTAAAATGCTGTTTAGCTCCGTTTTCCACTGCACACTGAATTTCTTCCTCCGTTTGAAAATGCCACCCTTTTAACAACAACAACAACATTTATTTATATAGCACATTTTCATACAAACAGTAGCTCAAAGTGCTTTACATATTAAAGAATAGAAAAATGAAAGACACAATTATAAAACAAAATAAATCAACATTAATTAACATCGAATAAGAGTAAGGTTCAATGGCCAGGGGGGACAGAAAAACAAAAACTCCAGACGGCTGGAGAAAAAATAAAATCTGTAGGGATTCCAGACCATGAGACCGCCCAGTCCCCTCTGGGCATTCTACCTAACATAAATGAAAAAGTCCTTTAAGGGAAATTCTAACCTGTGGAAGATAAAGTAGTCAGCAGGTGCAAGATCTGGCGAGTAAGGTAGGTGGTGAAGAACAGCGACGTTCCTGTTCACCAGAAGCTTCTTTACAATTGCAACTTTATGAGATGGCACGATATCGTAAGGAAGGAACGTTCTACTCGTCGAATTCTCTTCACTACCCGATCCAAAACACCCACGTAGAATTTGGCATGTACTTTCTGTCCTTCAGGGACAAACTCTCAATGAATTACACGTTCTTTGCTGAAAAAAGCAATGAGCGTCATCTTCACTCTCAATTTTTGAAATCAGTTTGTTTGGTTGTGGAGAGGTTTGCCCCACCAGGTCTGCAGCGTAGGCAAAACACCATGTTTCGTCAATGGTAATGATATTTTCCCAAAAGTGTTCATTTTATCCCATTTAAAGAAGATCCTAGCGGTAAACAACTCATTCTTGTTTCTGCTCTGTGGTCAAGGCATGAAGAACAAATCTCACGCAGAACGTTCTTTCTCCCAAGTCTTTGGTTACAATCCGGCAAACTGTCTCCTTACAAATATTCAAACAATCAGTAGTCATTTGGAGAATGGCACGACTGTACGTGAAGCGTCAGACTACACAGTTACAGTGTCAGCTGCGAGATGTAACGCACAGTACTCTTTTAAAACAACTCGTTGAAAAACGTTGTATTGAAGGCTTTATACACCATTAGTAGTATTTTAAAGTCAATTCTAAATGACATGGGTAACCAATGTAACGATACTAAAACTGGCGAAATGTGCTCACATTTTCTTTTTCTAGTTAAGATTCTTGCTGCTGCATTCTGCACAAATTGCAGCTGATTGAAGTCTTTCTTAGGTAGCCCTGTTGGGAGTGCATCACAGTAATCTACTCGACTAAAAACAAAAACGTGAACTCATTTTTCAGGGTCTTGTAAAGTCATAAGAGGTGTAACTTTTGCTTTATTCCTTAAGTGAAAAAATGCAGTCCTAGTAATCTGATTAATACGTGATTTAAAGTTTAGGTCAGGGTCGATGATTATCCCTAAATTCTTACCTCCACCATTATTTTTAAGCATAAGGCATCAAGTTTATTTCTAATTAGCAAAATACCCGCGCTTCGCAGAGAAGAAGTAGTGTGTTAAAGTAGTTATGAAAAAGAAAAGGAAACATTTTAAAAATAACGTAACATGATTGTCAATGTAATTGTTTTGTCACTGTTATGAGTGTTGCTGTACTCAAGGATTTGATTATCATTATTTCTTTCAATCAGGTTCGTATTTGGAGGATGTGTTGTGTTCAAGTTACATTCCGTGTTTGTCAACCGTTGTAAAGATAACAGGTTTCATTCATCGAAGTGTTCACTACCCAAATTGGTACTCGTGAATCTAAGATGTTTAACAGGCATTCCCGGCATTAAGTTGTGGATCTGCCTGCGAATATTTAGCAGCAGCGTGTCTATGAACTTAATTTAAACTTAAGCTTTACACCTTGTTTTCCTACTGATATGTCTACAAAGGCTTGTTCAGATTCAGAGGGTTGTTCCTTTCTTACTGCATCAACAAACAACTCATCTTCCTCTTTATCTGAGACATCACACACTGAATGCACGGGTTTACCTTTCCTAGTCCTGCAAACTTTAGCGAAGTGGTTCAATTTACCACATTTTTTACACTGTCTTCCTTTAGCTGGACATTCACTTTTTCCACCGTGTGCTTTGTTTCTGCAGTACCTGCACTAATGAATATGCTTGTATGCATCACTCACTTCATATTCTTTTGCTGCCTTCTCAATTGTGTAATGCGTTTTTTGCTCAGCGCTCTTTGGTGCTCTTGCTTTTTGTGTACGTACTGCGTTCATAGTCAGTTCACGTGAGCCGCTCTGAGAAGGTTCGCAGCCGTGATTGTGCTATCTTGTGCGATCTTGCAATGTCCACCGCTTTATTTAATGTTAGCTCAGACCCGGCGCTTAAAAGTTTCTCTCGCACTTTCGCTGAGTTTGTGCCAAACACTAGTCTATAGTGTATAGACCATCTCATCTTCGTTTGCATAAGCACAGTCCTTCACCAGCAATTTTAACTCCGTTACAAAGTGATCAAAAGTTTTGTTTATACCCTGCGTCTTCTCATTAAACTTGTATCTCGCGAAAATCGTATTTGTCTTAGGCATGACAAACGCCTCGTAGCGGCAGCGTGTCTATTGGATTGCTGGTGATGGACGGCCTCATATGGGCAGACACTCAATTACATTGGAGGCATGGGGATGGTGGATGCAATATAGGCAGGCAGCCAACTAGGTGGGAGGCGTGGTGATGGGTTCAGTTATGACCGTTATGCGTAGAATTTCGAAATGAACCTGCCTAACTTTTGTAAGTAAGCTGTAAGAAATGAGCCTGCCAAATTTCAGCCTTCTACCTACACGGGAAGTTGGAGAATTAGTGACAAGTCAGTCAGTCAGTGAGTCAGTCAGTTAGTCAGTGAGGGCTTTGCCTTTTATTAGTATAGATACCCTTGCAATTTCCATGTTTGCCAATCACTAAGATTAGTTTTGTTTTCCTTATTTAGTCTGAGAAAGTTACTGCTCATCTAATTTGAAATACTGCTAAGGCATTGGATCAGAGAGCATCAGGGTCATCAGGCGCTATTGATAGATAAAGCTGCATGTCATCTGCATGGCTGTGGTAGCTCACCTTGTGCTTTGAGATAATCTAACCTAATGGAAGCTTGAGACCCAGAAGAGTACACCATATTCAACATCATGTGTCTTTAAAGTATAATTACCACCACTATCAAAGATTTTCTACCTTTTAAGTAAGACTGAAACTAATATACGATGCTGCCCATTGACTGAGGCAATAAATAAGAATACTTTGGTCAATGGTGTCAAATGCTGCCCTCAAGTCTAAGAGAATAAGAACAGCTATGTGGCCTCTGCCCGCGTTAACGCACAAATCAGTTACTACTTTAGCCAGCACAGTTTCTGTACTATGGCTTATTTTAAAACCTGACTGAAATTTGTCAAGAATAGAATGTTGAAGCAAGTAATCATTTATCCATCCATCCATTATCCAACCCGCTATTTCCTAACTACAGGGTCACGGGGGTCTGCTGGAGCCAATCCCAGCCAACAGAGGGTGCAAGGCAGGAAACAAACCCCAGGCAGGGTGCCAGCTCACCGCAGGGCACACACACACACACACACCAAGCACACACTAGGGACAATTTAGAATCGCCAATCCACCTAACTGCATGTCTTTGAACTGTGGGAGGAAACTGGACCACAGCCACGAGGAGAACATGCAAACTTCACGCAGGGAGGACCCAGTAAGCGAACCCGGGTCTCCTAACTGCGAGGCAGCAGCGCTACCCACTGCGCCACCATGCCGCCAGTAATCATTTAACTGCTTAATAAGTGCCTTTTCTGGAATTTTACTTAAGAAAGTCAGGTTAGAAATTGGTCATAGAGGAGTTGAGATTACTTTTCTTGAGCAGGGGTTTTACCACTGCGGTCTATAGAGAGACAGGGAAGACCCCCGTATCTAATGAGTTCACTATGTCATCTACAATATCAATAAGGACACTGGAGACTCTTTAAAAAAGCTTGCTGCTACTGGGTTAAGGACTCAGGTGGAGGTTTCTACTGAGAAATTACATAGTTTGGGTCGATCTATTCCATTGAAAGAATTTAACTCACTTAAAAGGGGATGCTGGGATTCATTTAGATTAACTTACTGTACTAAATTGTACATTCAAAGCCCAGATCACCTTCTACCCTATCAGAATGTCTCATGATCAACCCCGGTCCATTTTCAAGCAGATGACCTACTGTACAAGCCTGTATGGCTACGACCAAGTCCTACATTGGCCTTCTGCCCCATTAACTTACCCTACAACAGCAGCTGTCCAATGGGGCAGCTCCAAGATCTGGATGAGCAGGCACCAGAACATCTCTACAGACCTCTGTCTAATTAGATAACCCAGGACCAACACTATCTGCACATCCAATCAGTTAACTCCACTACTCCCAAGTTCAGACCACCATCTCATCACCAGTTCACCATGAGCACTGCATTGACTTGACACACACCTTTATCACTATCGTGTCAACCCACCTTGATCCCAATGCCCATTCCTGTCCAAACTAGTGCTCGCCATTAACCCACCTGGACCCACTTTATTCAGTCAGCTGTGGGGGACTTTAATGTATGGCAGGATGCGGTAATCTTCTCAAACTCTTGTAATAGCAGTTAATAAACTTCCACATTCAAGAAATTGAATAAGTCATTTGAAGAGAGCCTAGAGGACAAGTGACAGTGTCAATGTGACAGAAGAGTTAACATTTAGGGTGCTTAGCCTGGCTGAGGGTGGCAGAGTCTGTTCAGACCTCTTCTTATAACTTCCTACTATTGACTAACCAGCTCTGAATAGAAAAGCAGCAAGGGGGCAAAGGCGTTAAACTACATGGACACCACTGCCACCCCCCACCAAAGCCCCCTGCACAGCAGCCAGCTATCCCATTAGACGTTAGCCATTAGCACAAGGCATTCAACAGTAATAATGCAGAGCAGATTAAAATCGTTAAATGTCCAGGAATCCTTTACGTGTGTTTCCACTTCTCAGATATTTATTTATTTCTTTTAGAGTAACTGAAAAGTGGCACTAATGGAAACGTCCTTTCTGAATCAGGTGTTGAAACACCGTGACGTTCTGTTAAAACCTGACAGAATAGGGCAGAAAGAATGGTGTGTGTGTGTGTGTGTGTGGTTTATGTCTCCAGATCCTTGTGCGTCTTTCAGTCTGTCGCTCCCCATCCAGCTCAACATATGGGATTCATACGAAATTCAAAGGAGCACAAGCCAGTGGTGTGGGGCTGGCATGGTGGACGCCCATTGGTCACTGGAAGTGTGGACAGATGGGCCTCCTTCTCTTACCACTGCTGGTGCACAGACTCCTCTTCAACTGGTGTGACATCACTCTTTACCACAACTCTATCACGCCTTCAGCTGGCAAAAATGAGCCATAGACAAGGCGACGAGGAAGCTCAGGGGTCAGTGGTGCAGACGCCAAACCAGTGAGGCATGGAGAATCATGGTGCTTCATCTTCCAAGATAAAGGTTTCGTTCATTACAGTCTATTTATTTTTGTATAGCCCAAAATCACATAAGAAGTGCCGCAATGGGCTTTAACAGACCCTGCCTCTTGACAGCCCCCCAGCCTTGACTCTCTGAGAAGACAAAGAAAAACTCCCAAAAAAAAACCTTGTAGGGAAAAATGGAAGAAACCTCAGGAAAGGCAGTTCAAAGAGAGACCCCTTTCCAGGTAGGTTGGGCGTGCAGTGGGTGTCAAAAGAAGGGAGTCAATATAACACAATACACAGAACAGAACAAATCCTTAATACAGCATAATAATAAAAATTTTAGAAATACAGCGCAGAATTTAACAGTAGATGATATCACATAATAAGATTTGGATATTTTTAGAGTCCTCGAGACCTTATCTATCAAGCTGCCTCCCTTCATTGACACCTGCTCTCTTGTACAATGCAATGGCAGTAAAATGTTACTGTGGCATAAACTTTTCCATCAGCTGAGCATAAAACAAAATCTAATATAATAGCCAAGCAAATCGTGTACCTCTATTAAATGCCATTTTGTGTTGGATTTGTAAAAATAGTTTTAATGCACCATCTGTTGGAATGAGAGAAGCAATGCATATGTCTCTGTTATACTGTATGCCATTTGCTTAAGGATTCATAAAAGCAGTGTTAATGTTTGTGATGTACCATCTACTGGAATGACAAAGGCAGTGCTTTATTACTAAAAATGTTGGTGATGCGCCATCTTTTGGTATAACAGAGACATGGCAGCTGGATGGACACACAGGCGCACAGACACGTAACCGTTTATTAAGGTGGATATTTAATCCACAAGTTAAATGCAGAAACCTTAGTTACAGTGTAGTAACTAGAAAGTGCTAATGCTGCATAAAGTGATATAATTAGCATAATTGAAAGCTGACATAGCCCGAGTAGCACTGATGCAGAATAAAATGACAGTGATTAAGCAGATCGATTGTACAGTAGATATCTCCCAGGCTTGGCAGTGCCTTCTGGATGATCCACTCAGCACACCAAATCGCTCTTTGCAGGGCTTTGTGCTCCTGAAAGTTGCAGGTACCAAACCAGGCAGTAATGCACCCAGTGAGCTCGGACCCTCTAGTAGCACTGAAGAATGCTTTGAAGTATGGCAGACGAGATTTTGAAGTTCCTCAGTTGCATGAGGTGATACTTTCTGTACCAGAGTAGAGGTGCGGTTACTCCAGGTCAGGTCCTCAGAGATTTACACCACACAATACCTATAGCTGCTGATCCCAAGTGGGGTGCAGCTCCTTCGCTTCTTCAGCGTGAAGTCCACAATCATCTCCTTGGTTTTGGAGACGTTCAGGTTCAATTTGTTAGACTTCCATGCAAAGTGTTGATACTAAGAAATCCGAAAGCACACAAGTCCCAAAAAGCACTACAAAATGCCCACTAGAGGGAAACCATCAAACCCAGCGCATAACAAGGGCAAACACAGAATATTATAAAACTGGAAAAATGATTTTCACAAGAATGTTCTGCCAAAAGCAAAGCTCTGTAGATCACAAATGGCATAAAGGATTTTCGACCTCATCTAGAAAAATCAAAGCTCAACAGGTGCATCAGACAAGTCAACCCGTGCCTCAAATGATCACACCACTGTGAGAGACCTCTGCAGTCGACATGTTGCTGTATGCTTTTTCTTTTGTACTACAGGACATGCAGAGGAAAGAATGGTAAAGACCAGTAACTTCGGCGCTATATGCAATCATCAGACACTCCCCATCTGCCCGTGTCGTTCAAGCACAGGAACATATATTAGTGTAAAGTATAACAAAAGTGCACTTTTATTCAAGTGCACTTTTTCCATCGCCTTTTCCTGTAAGAAGCAATGTACACACTTCTCTCTATGCTGTGGTTTCTATTACACACCTGAAAGAAAGAGACAATATATGTGAAAATATAATCGCACTAATGCAATATTATTTGAAAACGAACAGCGTCAGATCGGGTGTGAATTTATGCAAGAACTGGAAATTCTCTGATGCGGGACCTTCCCCCAGGGAAGAAAGTACAGTGTCAGGTGCTCATTCAGTGTAATAGAAACCATAAGCACAGAGAGGTGTGTACACGGCAACAAGTACACGTGTCGTAAATGTAGGAAGGACGGTCCTTGGGTGTGTGGGAACTGTTAATATTTGAATGTGATGATTTCATATAGCACGGAATGAAAATCTGCACTTCTTAGCATTGCACCATGCAAGGTGTCGTATCAATCGCCTACTGTAACTTGCTTTCTTTTTTCTTCGGTTATACAGGTAGTTTTGAATAAAAGTGCACTTGTTTTGTTTGAGAAATGAAGTGTCTGCGTGCACTTTTCGTGGCATTACACGTGTATTTTTTGAGCATGCCAGTTTGAGCAGTATAAAAGTATTGAAAAGTATAACAAAACAACGGGCAGATGGGGAGTGTCTGATGATTGCATATAGCGCCGAACTTACTGCTCTTTACTATTCTCTCCTCTGCGTGCCCTCGAGTACAAAAGAAACAGAATACAGACGCGCTATAGCTCTGCGTTGTACCACGATGCATACTAACGCCCCCCCCACCGTTCTGACACACAGACGCTGGCGAAGCTGCCTTCTTCGTATCTCACCGTCACTTGATTTTCTTTTTATTCAGTTTTATTGAGTGTTCCTGCCAGTCCCGCATGTTGCTGTATGCTGGATAGAGAGAAGTGTGTACACTGCTTCTTACAGGAAAAGGCATGGAAAAAGTGCACTTGAATAAAAGTGCACTTTTGTTATACTTTTACACTAATATATGTTCCTGTGCTTGAACGACACGGGCAGATGGGGAGTGTCTGATGATTGCATATAGCGCCGAAGTTACTGGTCTTTACCATTCTTTCCTCTGCATGTCCTGTAGTACAAAAGAAAAAGCATACAGCAACATGCGGGACTGGCAGGAACACTCAATAAGACGAAAAGCAAGTGACGGTGAGATACGAAGAAGGCAGCTTCGCCAGCGTTTGTGTGTCAGAACCGGGGGGGGGGTTTAGTGAAACAGCCGTGTCAGATGGGGTTGTATGGATTGATTCTGAACGCGACTGAGAGAGTGAAAAGTGAAAAAAAAAAAGCTAACCTTTACAAGGATCATAAACTGCACGGCTGTTACAGACTGAAATCAAATGTATGCTTTTATTGTAAAACAGTAAGACAAGAGCAGTTTACTTCTCAAAACGGAGGGGCAGGATCGAACCCACGACCCTTGATTCCCAAGCGGGGGCTGAGTCTATTGAGCCACGGAGTCAGTTACAGTAAACTGGTGTTAATGTCGCATGTTAAGGCGGCTTTTTGTTTCTGCAGTTATATGTTTGAATAAAAGTGCAATTGTGTTATTCTTGTGAAAATGTTTCTTTGCTATTTGGACTTCAGGCTTCATACATTATATAGTTTATGCCTACATTTTGTCATCTACTACTAGAATATAAAAAGTTTCTGTTTTAACAATGTGTTGACACAGATTACTGTAGAAACGGAACAGACATGAAATGCGTGTGTTCCAAACAACGATCTATTATTTCGCTCTAAAACTCCACTTCACTCCCAGATACTCAATCAAGGCATGAGCTGAGAGAAGTCAGAATTTAAAATTCATATGGCCTGCGGGCAAAAATACTTCTCCTCAGCCTGCCTCTCATCCTAGTAATGTAGCTACAGAGGCGTTGCCTGAATACAGCTTCTGAAAAAGTCCATGGCTTAGGTGAAACATGTCTGCCATTGTCTGTTTTGTCCTGGATGTACACAGATCGGTGTACAGTAGATATCTCCCAGGCTTGGCAGTGCCTTCTGGATGATCCACTCAGCACACCAAATCGCTCTTTGCAGGGCTTTGTGCTCCTGAAAGTTGCAGGTACCAAACCAGGCAGTAATGCACCCAGTGAGCTCGGACCCTCTAGTAGCACTGAAGAATGCTTTGAAGTATGGCAGACGAGATTTTGAAGTTCCTCAGTTGCATGAGGTGATACTTTCTGTACCAGAGTAGAGGTGCGGTTACTCCAGGTCAGGTCCTCAGAGATTTACACCACACAATACCTATAGCTGCTGATCCCAAGTGGGGTGCAGCTCCTTCGCTTCTTCAACGTGAAGTCCACAATCATCTCCTTGGTTTTGGAGACGTTCAGGTTCAATTTGTTAGACTTCCATGCAAAGTGTTGATACTAAGAAATCCGAAAGCACACAAGTCCCAAAAAGCACTACAAAAATGCCCACTAGAGAGGGAAACCATCAAACCCAGCGCATAACAAGGGCAAACACAGAATATTATAAAACTGGAAAAAATGATTTTCACAAGAATGTTCTGCCAAAAAGCAAAGCTCTGTAGATCACAAATGGCATAAAGGATTTGTCCAGACAACAATGCAATCCTAAGCAAACGCAGTCCCAAAAATCACAAATCCAAAGCAAGGTCAAAACACAGGGCAGAATCTGGTCAAAAATCCAGGAACAAAGAAACTCACCAAAACTCCCAAGTGCACTCAAATGACCCACCAAGAACTGTGAGAGACCCTCTGGATTTATGGGCAGGTGGGCAGTTCCTGGCAGTGATCGGCAGGTGGCCCTGCATCTTGGGAGACTGTGCCCAAAAAATACAGGCATCGATACACAGAAGCAATGAAAAACATCCATCCATTATCCAACCTTCTATATCCTAACTACAGGGTCACAGGGGTCTGCAGGAGCCAATCCCAGCCAACACAGGGCGCAAGGCAGGAAACAAACCACGGGCAGGGCGCCAGCCCACCGCAGCAATGAAAAACAAAGGACACATATAATTACTACAGGCAATATTAATTGTGGCCTGCAGGGGGCGCTCAGCTCCCCAAACCCAACCCAGACAGATGCCGGACACAAGTTCAGTCAGACATGTTTTTTTATTTTTCTTGTGGGAAATGCTTTTCCAGCGTTTCCCACCTGCCCAGCACAGAGCACAGTCCAAAGCACAATAAAAGCCCCAAGCCCTTTGCCTTCTCTCTCTCTGTCTCTCTCTCTCTCTCTCTGTCTCTCTCTCTCTTTCTCTCTCTCTCTCTTTCTCTCTTTCTGTCTCCAATCCTCTCCTTGAGCAGTGGCAGTGGGCTCCTTTTATCCTGCACCTGTGATTAGTGCCGGTTATCCATTAACGTAGTTCAGAAGCACTTCCTGGTGAGGTGGGAGCCTTGACAAATTAGGGCACCACAATTCCTGGCAGCACCCACAGAACCCAACTGGGCTGACATACAGAACTCCAATTTCCATGACAGCCGGTGTGAAACTGTGGCACTGCTGCAACCCAAGGGGGCTGCCATGTAGAGCTGCAGGGGAGACAATGCCCTGCATGGTCCCTGGTCCTTCCAATAAACAGACGGGGTAGGAGCCCAGGCCGTCCACCACATAAAGTAAACAAAAGAATCAAAAACAGGCAAAAAAGACATAAAATAAAGATCTGAACCCCAGCCAGGGAATGCAAAGATGGCCGAATGAAGCACAAGCTGGAAGTTCAGAATGAGAATCCCAGCAGGAGGCTTCTGGACTTCATTAAGAAGAGCTGAGACTTGACCGGGACCCTGCTTGTGGCTCAGAAGAGGTAGCCGACCCCATGAAGCACTTCTTATGGCTCTGACATACACAATCTAAATGCTACATTTAGAATTCATTTACTAGACGATTTCTAACCCATGTTCCCTGCAAGGCAGTGATAAAAAACCATTAGCTGCATTTCGTTCAGGGCAGAAACACAAAGGCTTCGTTTCTTCAGCGCCAAGTAATGGATCAGTGAGTCACTTTCCTCCATGTGCTGAGTGACTTTGGTTTGGTGTTGTGGTCACTCTGAAAAAATCAAGTGCCTAGTGGGAAAGTCAAAGAGGAAATGACCAGGAGGTGTAAGAAGTGTAAGAATCTTCGTCTAAAACAGAACCGATCATCAAGGCCAGAAGCACAAACCCCCAGTCAACATGATGTTGTAATGCCCCTCACACAAACTACATTTATTTGCCCCTAACAAACTCTAAAGCTACTTACCTGTTTATTTTCTACTAAATGCCAAAGCCTGGACGCTAGAACCTATGTGCCACCAAATTAAAAAGGTGCAACCTGATGACATAACTTGTGAGTCACGTGCCCAGCAATAGGCATAGCGACTATAAACAACATGGCCATGGCCTTGAGAAACAAGCAGAAAACAGCAATGTCCACAACTTGCAACCACACAAAACGGAGCTGTGGCAACGTCACCATCAAAACTATATTTACTTCATAATAAAATGCTAAACTATCCATCCATACATCCATCCATTTTCCAACCCGCTGAAACCGAACACAGGGTCACGGGGGTCTGCAGGAGCCAATCCCAGCCAACACAGGGCACAAGGCAGGAACCAATCCCGGGCAGGGTGCCAACCCACCACAGGACACACACAAACACACACTAGGGCCAATTTAGAATTGCTAATCCACCCAACCTGCATGTCTTTGGACTGTGGGAGGAAACCGGAGCGCCTGGAGGAAACCCACGTAGACACGGGGAGAACATGCAAACTCCACGTAGGGAGGACCCGGGAAGCGAACCTGGGTCTCCTAACTGCGAGGCAGCAGTGGTACCACTGCGCCACCGTGCCGCCCTGCTAAACTATTAAATTATAAAATAAAATGCTACTGCCTGTGTGTGCATCCAATCCATTCAAGCAATCTGATTGGTTGGTTCTGCTTTAGCTGCCCAATCAAATGCAATTGAGACAGGAAGAGCCGGACAAGAGAGGCTGACGCATAAGGAAAGGCATAGGAAGAACACTGAGAGTCACCTTCAAACACAGGAGCTGGTAATCGGGGTTCTTCCACCATTGGTGGTAGTCAAAAAGAGGACAGGAGGCTAGCAACCCACCTCAGCATGACAGAGTCTGAGAAGCAGGCTTTACAGGAACACAATTGAGAGAAGAAGCACTGGACACACGAGGATATTAAGGAAAGGTATAGGAGATATTTTTAAAATCAATTCTATTCCCCATCTTTGATAGGTACGTAGCTAGTAAATAATAAGACATGAGAAAATAAGTGTGGTCAATCCAAAAAAGTAACAAAATTGAAGACCAAAAGCCAGAACCATAACATTTAGGACCACAACAAGATTAGCATCTCAGTTTCCTTTTGGACAAGCCAGTAACAAGTGCTCTGGCACAGTTCACTCCATGACAGTTTGTAAACCCCAGAAACCATTTCAGAAACCATATTCTTTATCCTTCAGGGTGCAAAGGTCCTGGGCTGCCTTTTATTCAGTACAAGTAGATTAAGGATTCGCTTTCCTATAAGGCAACATTGTGTTACAATCTCAAACCCACTCAATCCAATTCAGGGTCATGGGGTGCTGGAGCCAATCACAACAACATTCGGTGCAACGTAGGAAACAGCCCTGGACAGGGTGCCACGCCATTGCTTGGCCCACCAGCATATGCCATCACACTCACACACAGCCAGCCAGAAGTGCCAACTAACTTAGTCTGTACAACTCAGACCAGGTCATATCACTTTTAAAAGTTCTCAGATGATTCTACACTTATGGGGTGTATTGATAATGGGGATGAGAGAGAGAGACAGAGTACAGGAGGCAGGTGAAGAAGTTTGTTTGTTGGTGCAAAGGCAATTGTCTGCAACTTAACAACAGTAAAACCAAGAAACTGCTTATTGACTTTCACCACACCAAAGAGCCTCTATGTCTGCTCATTATTCAGGGTGTGGATGTAGAGGTGGTCCACTCCTTCACACAAACAGCAATGTGTCTGCATAATGCCTCACTATGACTGGGACTGTCAAGTCAGAAGTTTTCATTCTTTTTAAATTCCCTACCTTTTGAATCATTCTGGTGTGTGTTCAGGCCATAGTGTGTGTGTATATTTATTTATTGAACTTTTGTTAAAAGCCAGATTTTCCCCTGGGAACAAGTTAAGTTCTCTCTAACCCCTAACCTAATCACACAAAATGTTTCTGATCATCAAACACATTTAACCATTAGTCAAATATAACACAAGTAAACACAAAATACAGTTTTTTAATGATGGTTTTTATTATTTAGGGAGAAAAAAAATCCAAACCTACAGGCCCTGTGTGAAAAAGTAATTGCCCCCTTGTTAAAAAATCACCTAACTGTGGTGTATCACACCTGAGTTCAATTTCCGTAGCCACCCCCAGGCCTGATTACTGCCACACCTGTTTCAATCAAGAAATCACTTAAATAGGAGCTGCCTGACACAGAGAAGTAGACCAAAAGCACCTCAAAAGCTAGACATCATGCCAAGATCCAAAGAAATTCAGGAACAAATGAGAACAGAAGTAATTGAGATCTATCAGTCTGGTAAAGGTTATAAAGCCATTTCTAAAGCTTTGGGACTCCAGCGAACCACAGTGAGAGCCATTATCCACAAATGGCAAAAACATGGAACAGTGGTGAACCTTCCCAGGAGTGGCCGGCCAACCAAAATTACCCCAAGAGCACAGAGACGACTCATCCAAGAGGTCACAAAAGACCCCAGGACAACGTCTAAAGAACTGCAGGCCTCACTTGCCTCAATTAAGGTCAGTGTTCACGACTCCACCATAAGAAAGAGACTGGGCAAAAATGGCCTGCATGGCAGATTTCCAAGACGCAAACCACTGTTAAGCAAAAGGAACATTAGGGCTCGTCTGAATTTTGCTAAGAAACATCTCAATGATTGCCAAAACTTTTGGGAAAATACCTTGTGGACTGATGAGACAAAAGTTGAACTTTTTGGAAGGCAAACGTCCCGTTACATCTGGCATAAAAGGAACACAGCATTTCAGAAAAGAACATCATACCAAACAGTAAAATATGGTGGTGGTAGTGTGATGGTCTGGGGTTGTTTTGCTCCTTCAGGACCTGGAAGGCTTGCTGTGATAGATGGAACCATGAATTCTACTGTCTACCAAAAAATCCTGAAGGAGAATGTCCGGCCATCTGTTCGTCAACTCAAGCTGAAGCGATCTTGGGTGCTGCAACAGGACAATGACCCAAAACACACCAGCAAATCCACCTCTGAATGGCTGAAGAAAAACAAAATGAAGACTTTGGAGTGGCCTAGTCAAAGTCCTGACCTGAATCCAACTGAGATGCTATGGCATGACCTTAGAAAGGCGGTTCATGCTAGAAAACCCTCAAATAAAGCTGAATTACAACAATTCTGCAAAGATGAGTGGGCCAAAATTCCTCCAGAGCTGTAAAGACTCATTGCAAGTTATCACAAACGCTTGATTGCAGTTATTGCTGCTAAGGGTGGCCCAACCAGTTATTAGGTTCAGGGGGCAATTACTTTTTCACACATGACCATGTAGGTTTGGATTTTTTTCCTCCCTAAATAATAAAAACTATCATTTAAAAACTGCATCTGTTCTTAACATAATTCTTTTTTTGTAAAAACTTGATTGCTATGTATGGATTGTAATAAAATTAATTAAAAAAAATAAATAAATAAAAACTGCATTTTGTGTTTACTTGTGTTATATTTGACTAATGGTTAAATGTGTTTAATGATCAGAAACATTTTGTGTGACAAACATGCAAAAGAATAAGAAATCAGGAAGGGGGCAAATAGTTTTTCACACCACTGTATCTCTGTATCACTGTATCTCTGGTATCCCATTCGTCGCCTATTAAACAAATTATGGTGGAGCCAAATAAATTAAATTCTATAGATAATTGGCAACCGAATTATAGTCATCCCGCCATATTTATAGGTGATGTGATGTATTGGAACTTGGGGTCGGTACTGGCGCTGGGTCTTCAGATAGAGATTATTATGAAATTAAATTTGATTGGGTTAATTAAGGCGCTGAAAAAGGTACCACCATAACCTCATGTTAAGAAATTATGAGGAAAATGAAACCTGATTTACATATATTAAGACAACTTATACAGTTTTTTTCTTTTCCAGAAACATATGTAAATCTTTTATTAACACCTAGAATACAGCCATTTGAGGAGCTTAGAGCTGAACGGTTGGACCTCATTGATAAGGAATAGGAGAGCTTAGAGAAAGTGAAACCGATAGGGGCCACAGCATATTACTTTTTCTTGGATCAATTTTATGAGGAGAATAAAATTCTCAAGTTTTCAAAAATGAACACATCATTAGCATTTGAGGCTTTGGTGGATTTGGCAGGATATTTTGAGACTTCTCCAGTGCGTCCAATTAGTAATATTAATTAGACCATCTACCCCTCGCCCAAAGACTAAACTTAAAGTTAGTAGAAACGGTAGCCCTGATGTTAAGATAGTGTTGTTAGAAATAGTTCTTTGAAGTAGTATGTACCCTACTGATGCCTAATGTTAAGATTAAAATGGGTCCCTAATTTTAAATATTTATTTGGGTGTACAATGGGCTGTAATGTTAAATAGTGAAGACCAAGTTGCATCCATCCATCCATTTTCCAACCCGTTGAATCCGAACATAGGGTCACGGGGATCTGCTGGAGCCAATCCCAGCCAACACAGGGCGCAAGGCAGGAACCAATCCCGGGCAGGGCGCCAGCCCACTGCAGGACACACACACCCACACCCACACACTCAGCACACACACGGGACAATTGAGAATCGCCAGGGCACCTAACCTGCATGTCTTTGGACTGTGGGAGGAAACCCACGCAGACACGGGGACAACATGCAAACTCCACGCAGAGAGGACCCGGGAAGTGAATTAATAATTAATTCTTATTATCCCTTTTATCCTAGATTCATTTTTTGAAAAGTAATTTTTACCCTAATATATAATGTCATTGGAATGGGACTAGGATTTTACCTCATTTTTAAAGTAATTTATTAATCAATCAATCAATCAATCAATCAACATTTATTTATATAGCACATATTCATACAAAAAAAATGTAGCTCAAAGTGCTTTACAAAATGAATAGAAAAATAGAAGACACAATAAAAAATAAACATAAGTCAACATTAATTAACATAGAATAAGAGTAAGGTCCGATGGCCAGGGTGGACAGAAAAAACAAAAAAAAAAACTCCAAAGGCTGGAGAAAAAAATAATTTATGGGTTGGATATGGTCTTATCTTAATGATATTTATTAAAGGGATTATGAATGACTAATTGATGGTATAGATACTTTAGAATCTTTATGTATCTTAAAATTGAGAAAATTAGTATTAATACTCGTGGTTAGTGTACCTGCATAATAGCCCTCCCCCAATAGAGGGGGAGTATTCTCCAATAACCCTAACCTAACCTAACTATCACACCTTTGGGTTAGGGGCGTGAGACCGGTGTACCCGGAGAGGACTGTGCAGACTTCACACGCACATTCAATCCAGGATGCATATGGACGATGCGCTGCTCACCACTTCAGTGTGCCACCACCACTTCAGGTTCAGATTAGTTTATTGCCAGTATATGAACCATGCAAGAATTAGTCTTGGCATCAATGCTATGATATAAAATGCTAGCAATATAAAAGCCAGACAAGAGAAGGAGCCAGCAACAGTGTGGGCTCTGCTTATGGCATCCAACAAACTAACCACACTGAAAGCACTCCATGCCATACTGTAGAAATACAGATGTACAATCAGGTCAAGTGTCCAGTGGGGGCAATGAGCAGGCAAGCCAAAGAAAAAGAGAAATGGACCGTGAAATGGAAATGTTAAGCAGAGCAAACACAAAACGAGAAGTCTGACAGGCAAAAGTCAAAAATCCAGAGGATTCAAAGCCTGGCAACAAAATAGAATTTAAATCAAATTAAACTGGCAAAACTTCCTGAGTATATGAATAACTTTTCCCCAATAATTCACTAATTAAAAGCTTATTTTTCTTTGTTCTCGAAATATCTTAAATACCAGCAGCATGATAACATTGTGCAAAGTGGTTTCTGGTGACCATGTGGTAGCAATGGGAGACTACCACCAAAAATAAGAAGCCGGTGGCAGCAGCGACGGTTCACAACGCTACCAAAACTGGGACATGATGACATAACTGTCATAAAAATTGCCATGTAACATGTGATAATTATTAATCATCACAAAATCACAACTGAAGCTTCATAATCTTAGTAGAATCACAGCATACAGTGGATTTGGAAAGTATTCAGACCCCACTTTCGGCACACTTTATGTTGTACGTTTAATTTTAAATGGATAAATTTGATGTTTTTTACCATCAATCTCTCCTCAATTACCTATAATTCATGTTAGGATTCAGACCCATTGCTGTGGCACTCCAACCTGTGGTCAGTTGCATCCTGTTCGCTTTTATTCTCCTTGAGAAACATCTAGAACTTGATTGGAGACCACCTGTGCCAAACTGAATTGATTGGACATCATTTAGGAAGGCACACACCTTTGTATTGTAGGCCCTACAATTCAAACTGCATGTCAAGACAAAAACCAAGCTTTGAAGTTCAAGGGTGTCTCTGTAGCTCTCTGTGATCAAATTGTGGTGAGGTACAAATCAGGACAAGCTGATGAAGCCATTTCTAAATCTTTGAGGGTTCCCAGGACCACAATGGCCTTAATAATTGTGGAATGAAAGAAGTTTGGAACCAGCAGGTGTGACGATGCAGGTTCTGCTCCATGTTACTATCCAGCTTCTGGGAGCTCTCGAACCCGACACCATCGGTAATGTCACCGATGAGCTAGGCAGTGAAGACATCAACCATGAAGCAAGGGGATGGTGCAAAAAGTGCAAAGTGCTTTGATTAAAAAAAAAAACAACAAAATCAAAGTGTTCAAATAAATAGTGCAGGCTTCAAATAAGTCATTAAATAAATAATCCATAAAAACAAGTGAACTGTGGAGGTTAAAAAACATAATAGAAAAAAAAATCCTTTAAAAAGCGAGATTAAAATAACGGCTGGAAGCAGTCTTTCTTTAAAACTAAAGCCAGGTGCGTTCCTCTACTGGCGGCTCCCCTGCTTCTCCCCTACGGGCCCCGCAACATGAGAATCGCCCTTCCAGCTCCTTCTTTTCTGGTCTGGTAGCCCTCCGATCCCCGGCTAGTTCGGGCTCCAACTAGACAGAGACTTGGGTTCCTTCCCCAGCGGCCAGAGCGCTCATGCTGGGGCTCAACACGCCCAAAGCCTCCTCGGCTCCGCTCCCTCCAACGGCCAGTTGACCCCTCCTTGAAACTGCTCAGCTGGAGCGACCGCTTCAATCTGCCCCCTCCGAGAGTTGGCCAAACACTCCTCCAGGGCTCTCCTACCAGCTGCATTGAACCTTCATGAGCCAGCTCACGCTCTCGCTCTTACTCTCCTGCACCAGCTTTCTCCTTGCTGCCACCTATTTCTCCATTAGCCTCCGTTCTTTCTCACTCTTCTTTCCTTCCTTTTTTTCTCTCCCAACCACCTCGCGCTTCTATTATATGCTCCAGGGACGTGGATCAGATGTAGCAATCAGCAGCTCCAGGCAACAATTACGAATGCAGATGACTCCTCACCTGTGCACTTAAGCGAGGACCGTCCGCATCACGAATTCACCGGGGAACCGCTCCAGCCACACTACCACACCCTCTCTCTAAGCTGCGAGGGTGACGATTATTTATTTAAGAAGTGGCCTTTGATCTGAGCTGTGGACCCGCTATACCACAGCAGGATTCCTGCTAGAGCTGGTCATCTAGCCAAACTGAGTAACCAAGTAAGAAGGGTCTTGGTCAAGGAGATAACCAGAAACCCAGTCCTCTGCTTTGTTTTTCATTGTTTCCGTGTATCAATGCCTGTTTTTTTTGGGTGCAGTCTCCCAAGATGCAGGGCCACCTACCAATCACTGCCAAGAAGTACGATCAACTGAGCAGCACTCCATCAATCAGATGTTTATGATAGACTGGATAACTTCCACTTGGAGTTTGCTCAATGGACTTTAAAGGACTCAAAGAAAAAGTAGAGGGAGATTCTTGAATATGATGAGACAAAAACTGAAATCATTAGGCAAAACTCCAAATACGAGGTGTGGTGAAGACCTGGCACTGCTCATCACCTGTCTAGTTCTGTCTCTGTGGTGAAGCATGATGATGGCATTATCACACTATTGGGGTGCTTCTCAGAGGCAGGGACAGGAAAGCTGCTCAGAACTGAGGGAAGGATGAATGCACCCAAGTACAGAGAGATCCCGCACTACAGTGTACGTGACCTCAGACCGGGGTGATGGTTCACCTTTCAGCACGACAATGACCCAAACCAGAGAGCCAGGACAACACTGGAATGGCTTTGGGACAATTCTCTGATTGACCTTGAGTGGCCCAGCCAAAGGACCCAACTTAAACTCCAAGAAACATCTAAGGAGGTACCTGAAGATGGTAGTTTAGAGAAGCTTCTCATCAAACCTGATGGGGCCAGAAAGAATGGGATAAACCGCTCATTTCTGGTGAGCAAAGCTTATAGACACTTAACCCAAAAAGATGTGAAGATGTATTTGCTGCTAAAGGGGCTTTAGTGAATTAAGGATCTGAATACTGACGTACATGAGAGATTTCCAGTTTTGTTTCTTAATCTATCCATCCATTATCCGACCCGCTATATCCTAACTACAGGGTCACGGAGGTCCGCTATAGCCAATCCCAGCCAACACAGGGCGCAAGGCAGGAAACAAACCCCGGGCAGGGTGCACACACACTCCCACACACCAAGCACAATTTAGAATCGCCAATCCACCTAACCGGCATGTCTTTGGACTGTGGGAGGAAACCCACACAGACACGGGGAGAACATGCAAACTCCACGCAGGGAGGACCTGGGAAGTGAACCCGGGTCTCCTAACTGCCAGGCAGCAGCACTACCCACTACACCACTGTGATGCCCGTTTTGTTTTTTAATAAATTTGTAAACCTTTCTGAAATCAGGTTTTCTTCTTCTTTTTGTCATTATGCATTTTTGAGTGTAGTTTGATGGGCAAAAGTGCCAAATTTATCCATTTAAAATGAAATCTACACCACAAGTATGCAGAAATTGAAGGGGTTGGAATACCTTCTGATTCCAGTGTACAATACAGCTTAACAAGTAGTGACATTAAAAACCTGGACGTTGTAGGGAGGGAAAAGGCATAGAAGAGTACAACTGACCACATGTGTTAGGGAGCTGAATGGCTACAGGAAAGACGCTATGGAGATGACGTGTAGTCCATGTGGCAATGCAGTTTCACTCTTCTGGGATGATATGCTGGTGAATACATGGCTGCCAGGCAGAGCAGAGTCTGCAAAGAGCTTCCTCGCTCTGTTGTTAATCTTGGCAGTGAACAAAATTTCTTATTGATGGAAGCAAACTGCCAGTGATCTTCTCAACAGAGCAAGCCACCTGCCTTGGCCTGGTCTTGGAAAGGAGGGAGATGGAAAAGAACCAGACAGCAATGGTGAAACTGTAACACTCCTTGAGGCTCTTTTCTCACCCCCTGATCCAGCACAATTGTACAGTAAGCTGTTGACCACCAAAAGTGAGTAGCAGCAAAGCAACAACCAGGAGCTGCAAATAACTGACTAACCGTAGTCTCAAATACAGAACACACCAACAGATGTAAATGAAAAAATGCAAAAGAAATTACTGTAAATTTGGAAAACACAAAAGCGTAATATATCAACAATGCACAAAATCCTGCACAGCAGCACATCTCCCCCAGACAACATGAGATGATTTACAACAAGACATTAATACACCGACAACAATTCTACAGTGAGACTGCAAACATAGCAAAGAAGTTCATTAAAAGTGGGTGGTCTGAAAATTGAATGTACACCTTTAAGAGGGACATTGGAGTCTCAGTGATGTCAACTATCAACTGCCAGACAGTGTTCAGAAGTTGTTAAGAAGGCTAACAGAATGTCAGGTTATATAGCGCCTTGATGTGTGGAGTACAAGTCACAGGAGGTTCTGCTAACTACAAATAGGACTATTTTAGTTATGTTAGGTAGAATGCCCAGAGGGGACTGGGTGGTCTCATGGCCTGGAACCCCTGCAGAATTTTTTTTTTTTTTTCTCCAGCCGTCTGGAGTTTTTTTCTGTTTTTTCTGTCCACCCTGGCCATCGGACCTTACTCCTTTTCTATGTTAACTAATGTTGTCTTATTTTAATTTCTTATTTTGGCTTTTATTTTTCTTTTCTTCATTATGTAAAGCACTTTGAGCTACTTTTTGTATGAAAATGTGCTATAGAAATAAATGTTGTTGTTGTTGCTCAAGCTTTATAACGCACTGGTGATTCCTCATCTTGAGTACTTTGTGCAGTTTTGGTCTCCAGGCTACAAAAAGGACATAGCAGCACTAGAAAAGGTCCAGAGAAGAGCGACTAGGCTGATTCCAGGGCTACAGGGGATGAATTATGAGGACGGACTAAAAGAGCTGAGCCTTTTTAGTTGAAGCAAAATAAGATTAAGAGAAAACATGATTAAAGTGTTTAAAACTATGGAGGGAATTAGTATAGTGGATCAAGACTTACAGTATGCTGAAATGAGTTCACAGGGAACACAGTTGAAAACGTTTTAAGGTATATTTCGCACAAACATTAGGGAATTTTTCTTCACACGGAGAAGCATAGACACCTGGAATAAGCTACCAAGTATTGTGGTAGACAGGAAGACTTTAGGGACTTTCAAAATGTGACTTGATGTTATTTTGGAAGAATTAAGTGGATAGGACTGGCAAGCTTTGTTGGGCTGAATGCCCCGTTCTCGTCTAAATGCTTCTAATGTTCTAATAGTCCATCAAAAGCATGTCTGCATCTTAATGTTCCTCAAATCAGAGAGACTGACTAGAAAAAGAAGCAACCCCCAACCAATTTACCACAAGAAAAAAACAAAAAAAAACCGGGTCTCTTCAGGACCCTTTAGTTCTCTAATAGGCACAGGTTCAACAACAACAACAACATTTATTTATATAGCACATTTTCATACAAACAGTAGCTCAAAGTGCTTTACATATTAGAGAATAGAAAAATGAAAGATACAATTATAAAACAAAATAAATCAACATTAACATCGAATAAGAGTAAGGTTCAATGGCCAGGGGGGACAGAAAAAACAAAAAAACTCCAGATGTCTGGAGAAAAATAAAATCTGTAGGGATTCCAGACCATGAGACCACCCAGTCCCCTCTGGGCATTCTACCTAACATAAATGAAACAGTCCTCTTTGGATTTAGGGTTCTCACGGAAGGGCTTGATGATGATGATGGTCACGTAGACTTCTGCCTTTTAATCCGTCCATCATTGTTGGAGCATCATGAAGCTTTGAGTAGCGCCACCACCACAAAGAAACCAGAAAAAGAAACAGAAAAGAGAGTAAGGGTCAGTACCGATTTTAGAGCCACCATGAATAGTTATTTTGAGGAGATTGAACATATAGAGTATCAGGATTAAGTTAAATTAAGATTAAAATGAAGTTATAAAAAGGCCATGTTAAAGTAATGTGTTTTCAGCAGTGTTTTAAAGTGCTCTACTGTATCAGCCTGGTGAATTCCTATTGGCAGTCTATTCCAGATTTTAGGTGCATAACAGCTGAAGGCCACCTCACCACTTCTTTTAAGTTTAGCTTTTGGAATTCTAAGGAGACACTCATTTGAGGATCTGAGGTTATGATTTGGAATATAAGGTGTCAGACATTCGATATATAAGATGGGGTGAGATTATTTAAGGCTTTATAAACCATAAGCAGAATTTTAAAGTCAATCCTGAATGACACAGGCAACCAGTGTAGTGACATTAAAACTGGAGAAATGTGTTCGGATTTTCTTTTCCTAGTTAGGATTCTAGCAGTTCTAGGTTCAGTGGTCATTCAGTGACATGCAGGTGGGATAGTTTCATCCAAATTGTCCTCTGCCATTGTTCCTCTCCTCCTTTCCTTGTTCACCACTCCACTTCCTGAAGAGCACCTCTTAGACTTGTACTCCCTTCTGTGCCATCCGTAGGCTACTCGTACCTTGACAGACTCTCTTTATCACAAACATTGAGAAGTTACAGACAGACAATGGGTAAGAAATTCACCCTTCATCTTTTACATAAGATCAGAACACTCTCGATGATGGCTGAGAAAAAATTAATTACAAATGCTAAGCTTCCTGAGTCTTGTGCTCTACTTTTGTAATAATGAGGGTGATGTTCTTGTCTCAATTCAGAGTGTTGTTAAAAATTAAGAAAGTTAAGAATCAACCTGGCGCAGCTGACTAAAAGAAAAATTGAGGATCCCTCCAAAGGATTCCCCTTCAGTGGGCAAGCAGATGCTAGATTTAGATCACAGTGTTGCTTTCTTTAATGCCTAAATGATCAGACAAAAATAACTTGAAACTCTCCAAGACAAAAGTCACACCACAGAAGCAATTTTCAAGTGATAAGATGATGGCAGATTCTCGTTCTTGCAAGGCAAGACAACTACGCAACCACTACACGAAGGACACTGGGAAACATTTGGTACTACTAAGCTGAAGACATTCTTTGCTACCAAGACCAAACGCAGTTCGTATCACCAATTTTTGGGACCCTTAACCTCATCTGAGTGCAGTGAGGTTCATGGCTGGTGAGGCACTGACTCCTTGTCTGATTTACAAATATATGAACCCAAAAGAGTAGTTTATATGCTGACTGCAGGCTTCTTGGTAAATTTTTCATGTCACAATATCGCAAGTTAGTCCAGGCATTGTCAGAAGTTGAGAACAAAAGGCACGGAAAGCAGTAAAGACAGTTTCTCGTAGAACAGCCACACAGCCAGTCTTTTTGGGTGTATCACTCCATTTGAAAAGAACAAGTTGTCTTTTGTCTCTTAGTTTGAAGCAAACCTTTTAGCTCTGTCGTTGGTCTTCCGCTATTTATCACTTCCTGTTTTGACTGAAAGTCCAGTTTTCAGAAATTTTTAAGCTTAGATATATAATCGTCCATTTTGGCAGATAGTCGGAACAAAAAATAAAACTAAATAGACCGCTGCAGTGCACTTGAAATTCTGATATCGCTAACTTATTGGCGCCCAGATTGTCTGCGTAGAAGAAAAGCAGCAACAAGCACCTGTTGGGCTCACATGTGCCCCCTTCGGTGTGGTCCGATACTGTCTATCTCAACTTGTGCTTTTTCACTGCGGTTTTATGTCTGTTCAGCAAGACTAAATATGTCACATACATTCATTAAAGATATTAGCCTGAATGTGAAAAGTCAGGGTGTATAATAAACGTGTCTACAAACATTATATTGGAGACATACAGAGAGACAGCAATAGGTCTGCGACAACTGCATGCATCAACCTCGTGTGTGAGGGAGAGCACAGTCTGAGGTGAGGTGAGGCTCATCGCTGCTGCACCTCACGTTTCTCCCCTGTATTTTAACAGGAAATGAGCAAAGTCAGCGATTTTCATTATAAAACGATCAAAATTATTGGAATCATACAGAAAACAAATTTATAGCACAGACCAGAGGATACATTTATTTTATGTTATCATTATTGTTTTTTTTTACTTTTCATGATGACAGGTGAGGCTTACCTGACCGCACGTCCCTGCGTCATCTTTATATTTAACCAGATTTTCAAAAACAGAAAAATGAGTCTGTGTACAATGAGAAGGTATGTAAAAATCATGCAAACCTATAGTATGCGATGAAACTCATTATGGTAATACATATGTACATGTCTTAGACTGGCCAAGAAACTACTTGTAAGGTTACCTGGGTATTCATTTTAATTACCGTATATACTCGCGGATAAGTTCTTCCACGGAATAGTCTGGATTTGATTTTACATCATAATTTCTGGTATTTTATAATGTCGATCATTTAAGTCGAATGCGGGAAAACTCATGCTATTGGTCCAAGAGATTATGATATGCTAACACCCACCTGAGAGAGTAACCACGGAGCACACAGCCTTTTGTTCTCTGTATTGTGCCTACGTGACCACACGGTAACACCCGAACTATTCCGAAGCAACATTTCAACTGTTTTGTGTTTTTTTGTATCTCACACCCTCATACATCTTTCTCGTAAAAGCATCCCTTATATATGATGGAGCATTTGATCAGAAGAAAATATGAAGCTGGTTTTAAATTAAGCATTGTTGAAGTAGAGAAAGAAATTGGTAACTGCGCTGCTGCAACAAAATTCAATGTGTCTAAGAAACGGATGCAAGATTGGAGGAAGTAGGAAGATGTAAAAAAAAAAATAATAAAATATATGTCACATTTTTGAACAGGCGTATAAGTCAGGGTCTGATTTTATTTTCGATATTTTGGGTTTGAAGGCCCGATTCAGCCATCCATCCATCCATTCATTATCCAACCTGCTATATCCTAACTACAGGGTCACAGGGTCTGCTCAAGCCAATCCCAGCTAACACAGGGCGCAAAGCAGGAAACAAATCCCGGGCAGGGTGCCAACCCACCGCAGGACACACACACCAAGCACACACTAGGGACAATTTAGAATCAACAATGTACCTAACCTGCATGTCTTTGGACTGTGGGAGGAAACCGGTGTACCTGGAGAAAACCCACGCAGACACGGGGAGAACATGCAAACTCCACACAGGGAGGACCCGGGAAGCAAACCTGAGTCTCCTAACTGCGAGGCAACAGCGCTACCAACTGCCCCACTGTGCCGCCCTAGGCCCGATTCATACATGAATATATATGATAGCTTATGAAAACAAAATATCAGATTAGAGTAAATTATAAATAAGCAGTGATACAATATCAAGTAACAAGGGCTTCTACGTGGACTTCTAGAACACAAGCTTGAACACCACAGGTTTGGGTCACAAATCTCTCCTCTGGGCACTCTAGACATTCTGTAAGTGGATTGGCTAAATTCCACTAACAGCACACCTGATTCTGATTAACGAGATAGGGATGAAGCAAACCAGGTGTGTTACTGGAACAGATTAATAAATTAATGGCAACCAGTGCAACAAATACCAGGGCGTCTCAAGGGGAGAGTTTTGCAAATGACTAAGTAAAGATACCTTCACAGGTATGAAAATCACAGCTTCGTATTAATAGCACACCAAATCGCGTGCTCAGGATGTGGTGTTCAAGCTGGAATAAAGAAATTAGAAGAAACTGGACACATTAAAGACTCAAAACACAAGAAAAACAAAAAAAATATTCGATAAGTAGTGTTTAAGTCATTTCCTTAAAGGAGAGAAGGACAGTATATGGAAGGTTCATCTGGCAGGGAAGTACATCCTTTGACTATACAAAGAAATGATGGTGTGGGATGTGCTGCAGCTAAGAACCCAAAGCATCAAACAGAAGAGGTCCAAATTTCATAAAAGACCATCAAACACGGAGTTATAACCGGTGCCCTATGGAGTGAAGCATCTCACTTTAGATCTTTAGTTCACAGAGATACCAATAAGAAGAGTTGATGAAAGTAGTGGCTCGGTTTTCTTGGGGCACATTGTTGGGGATCTGGTCAAAGTCAATGGAATGATAAACTGCAGTGGAATATAATCAAAATTTTGTACCTTCAGGAAAAAGCATTTTTCTGCATAATAAGAACTTCACACATATTTAAGCCCTACTTGGCGCAGATGTCTACAGACGGAAAACTAACAGTAGTGAACTAGTCACCTCAGAGCCCTGCTCTTAAAACAACTGATGCAAAAAGAATAAAAAGCAGCCAAGTCATAAGAAGAGGACCGAGAAATCCTAGAAGAAGCATGGAAGAATTCATCATGGAACTACTTGAAAAAAATATACAGTAGTATACCAAAGTGAATTGCTTCAGTTTTACATTCTGAAGGAGCCCACGCAAAATATTGATTTGTTTAAGGGTACCAAACACTTACTGCCCAGGTAACTAGCTCTAGAAATCATTTCATTGGGTAGTGTAAGACATTATATAAAGAATATTTAGAATAGAAGACTTTATAGAATGGCAACTCAAAGAAGGACATTTCCACAAAGTATGCAATTCAAGTTCAACAACTGAGTGCCAAAGAAAAGAAAGGATTTCCAGTGCAGTTCTGCACTCATTATGGTCTTGAGTAATGAAAACAGGGAGCAAGCTTCAATGTCAGTCCAACATGAGAACAAAACCCCTTTTTAGATTTCTAATCCAACAAATGCTGTAGAAGCGTTCCTTTTCAAGGCTCTGACCTCCAATTTGTCTCGCGGCTGACATGTTCTCCAAACTCTTCGTCCAGCACACGCTCCTGCTGGGTGTGTTTATTAGATTTCTGCGGACTTCAGCTACGGATTGTAATGATTTGTAATCCATTGAAAACTCAAAACAGGTTGGACTAAATTAACAGCAACCCAAAGTCTACAAGCTCTTGGCTTAATTGCTTAATCTTAACTGGGAGCAGAATAGCACTAAGCTATACACTAAGTTTCAATGAAACCTAAACCACAGATCAATAATTAGAATAGCCAAATTATTAGAATTGCTTAAGAAAACAAAAAGGTAATTACCTTAAATGATCAATGTGAGAGAAGTGTAACAAAGACTTGAATTACACAACTCCTTATGTAACAACTGAAATGGTAATTTTAAAAGAAAGAAAAAATGACAAAGAAATTCTAAAAGAAAGGAAGGAGTGAAATACTTAAACTAACATAAGAAATGTTGAGAAGCCCCTCTATACAGATGTAACCTGGGCTAGGTTTAAAAAAAGAAAAAGAAAAAGGAAAAAAGTGAATATCTGAATGCGAGTTTGTGTTAATAAAGTTTATTGACTGAAATGGGGTACAAGTTGTGGGGGTTGGGTAGGATTAAGTGTGATATGTAAGTGTCCTCTGATTGGCCTAGACACAGTCGAGGTAAGGTAGTTGAAGAAAGGGAAAGAGGAGGAAAGAAAGATAGTTTCAGGCAAAACGCAGAAACAAGGAGGAAAGAAAGATAGTTGTGGCAGAACGCCGAAACGAGACGGAAAAAGAAAGAGGAAATAGTTTTAGCAAACCACTAAAACATAAAATGAAAAGACGGGAGAGGAGAACGATTTAGCAACACGCTAAACTGATTAGACAGAAAGAAGCGATAGAAGAACGCTAAAGGGAACGTGAAATATACAGTGTATTGAAAAGCCGAAACGAGTGAGAAACAACAGTCTAGCAAAGCGCTGACGCGCAAAGCAACGCACCGAGGCGATAGATATTTCAGAGAGGAGAAAGCAAGTGAGGAACACTGTAAGGGGACTACCATCAAACAGAGGGTGTCTATAGCCAATGGAAAGGACAAGTAAGTGTGCCGCTGCAGGATACGAAGAGGGTTGAGCGAGGAGAGGGACTGACACATGGTGGATGGAGTGATTTGGTGACCTGAAGAAGAGAAAGACGGCCGCACACGAGTTCGGCACTGGTGAACAGTGAGTGAGGAGGTTGTTCAAGAGAGAGGAAGATGAGAGGCCCAAAGGAGGTACCCGAGGATAAAGGAGATTACATTCAAACGAGGTCTGTGTGGTTGTTGTTTTTTTGTGCTTGTTTTAAGTGGCTTGAATTAAACCCTCAAGTGAAGAGGCCAGTTCTGTTTTGTTTGTTTGGCCACCACACACCCGAGCTACGGTTTGGGGCCCCCGACTTAGTGAGTAAACTTCACTGACTGTGCTAATTAATAAGGGTGAGCTCACCAGTAGTATCGGATCGACGATATATGTATAGCTGTAAATAATTTAGTGTTTGTGTTTTATTATCCATCCATCCATCCATTTTCCAACCCGCTGAATCCGAATACAGGTTCACGGGGGTCTGCTGGAGCCAATCCCAGCTAACACAGGGCACAAAGCAGGAACCAATGCCGGGCAGGGTGCCAATCCACCACAGGTGTTTTATTATGTATCTATATATACAATTCACTAAGGCAAGACAACCATGGAAAGCATGTCGGAAGGGGTGTGGATTCACTAAGCCGCCGACAAGTGAGACACCGGAGGTGAGTCGCCATATGCAGCGTGTTAAACGGTTTGCGAGGGGTATCCCATGGGATCCTTAAAACAATCCTTTACAACTGAGGGTAAAACACAATAATGTAAGCAGTCTTTAAAAACCGAGTTTTCGGTTACGATGCACGACCGCGTCCACCATAGCAAGCTGTTTTACACGCTACATACAACAATTCGCATCCACGACAAACATGCATCTTTTTAGATGTTCCTGCAGGAACATGAAAAGTCTATGTGAGTCACAGGTGCATGTGGAATGTGCAAAGACGACAACGACTCAAGTGACGAGTTGGAGGTGGGCACATGAGCGATGGCGGTCCGCCAGTTTTCAGTCACGGATGATTGTGTGTTGGTTCATTCCGTGCATTGTTATAATGTTGCTTTTCTTGCTGATTTATTACATTACCGATTTTTCAAATGTTAATTTTCTCCCTGTGCTTAAAAATCATTAAAAAACCGGCCTGATTATGCGGTGTAGGGTACGCCGTAGGTTGGCTAATTGTATATATTTGTAAAACGCCAAGTTTGGAAACCTGTTCATTTTGCATTTAAGTAAAGAGAGTTTTTTTTTTAGTTAAAATATGAATAACTGTGATTTGGTTATGTGTTCAAAGGCTGAAGTTGTCATATATTGTACATGCCAACAATAGAGGTGTCAACACCATAATAAAGGTTCTTACACACTGATTAAAGGAAGGGTGGTGCAAAGGGGTTACGCAGATTAAAAGGAAGCAATTTCTAATACTAAAAAATACAACTGAAATTAAATTTAATTTTTTAAATTCTACTAAACCAGAACTGAGCAAAATCCACATCCAAAAGAAAGAGGCAAAGAAAGAAGATTAAGTGCAAAAGGAGCAACCAGGCAGCCAGGAAGAGTAATGAATGGTCATTAGACATACAGGACCTGGGACTGACTGACTGACTGACTGACTGACCGACTGACTGACCGACTGACTGACTGACCGACCGACCGACCGACCGACTGACTGACCGACCGACCGACCGACCGACTGACCGACTGACTTAGAGCAGACCGCCTGAACGCCCGTAAGACGTCCTGTTAATTACCTCAAAAAGTGAATAAGCACAGCGGGTGGAAGCCAAGGAGGAATTCAGAACCAAGAGAGCAAAATTGAGACGAAACACATGCAGGTCAAGCCCTGACGTGAGGCTCATCATAATAACTGGTAGGGTCTGCATTGCTCTCATTTTTCATTCTCCCAAAACATCAAGCATTACAAGAACACAAATACTAACATATGAAAAACCGTTACGAAATTCAGCGCAATGATTTTATATCAGATATATGTACTGTTCCTACAACTCACTTTGTTTCTTACAAGGCAACCCAATTAACATCCATGCTGCTGCAGCTCACTCCCAGATATGTGAGACACATATGAAACAATTACCACCAAGGCTACAAGAAGACTGCAAAGCAAGATCATGAAACCACCTTCTTCCAAGACAACAAAAAGGTCAAAAAGTCTATTCCAAAGAAAAACTAGAAAATCCTTGAAAGGATTTTCATCAAGACTACTCCTACTACTAATTTTACTTCATCTTCTTCTTCATTATCCCTTTAGGGTCTGTTGTCAAGATGACTCTCCTCCATTTTTGTTGATCCTTCACATCCTACTTGCTTAACCCCCCCCAGCTTTAAATGGTCACATCATCTGAGCCTCTGTCCCCCCTCTTTCTCCTTGTAACAAGACTTCTTCTCCGGACTCTCTCAATCATCTCCTTCTCATTTCTCTTCCCTTTACCATGTCCACATCAGCTCAATTTAGTTTTTCCAGTTTTCTCTCTGATCTTTGCCATTCCTGTCCTACTCTTAACCTCCTCCTTCCTCAGTCTTTCCATTAGTGAGACCCCAAAGCCCACCTCAACATTCTCATTTCAGTTCTTTGAAGTTTGTCTTCCTACCTTTTCTTCAATGTCCATGTCTCTGCACCGTACAACAATACTGACGTTATTACGGAGTAGGGAACACCACAAGTGGCTTACTAAACGATTCTGTGCCCCACGCCACACTTGTGCTTTGGTGTTTTACTCTCACACAATATGAAGGTCTGTCTGTTTTAGATGGGACTCTCTATTTGCATTGTTCTTTTTGCTAGGTGTGGAGTTGAATGCCGATTTCTGTCTGAATTGTTCACGAAGCATATTGTACTCTAATTGCCCAATCAAATTACATTTTGTTATAATGTTTTTGTCCAAATAAACAAAATAAAATAAAAATAAAGAATTTCATAGGAAACACATTTTATGTAATTACTAGGGAGCCTGGCAACATCAACCACTCTACAGTACTTCCTCGTTATTCTGTCTTATTATTGGAGCCAGAGAGCTAATGTTACAGCTTTTCAGAAATAAAAAGCACATTTTATATCACACAAAGTGAACACCAATGCAATCCAATAATTCCCTTCCTGTATGTAGGGCAAAAGAGTGAAAACCAAAAACAAATCCCAACAGTTCTGATGCATGGAAAAAAAAGTATTTGATCAAATGGCAGATAGTCTAAATCAGAAGGAAGATCTGTTGTTTTCCAAAGAAAAGTAAATAGCTCAGTCCTACCGCCGTATGGTGGATTTAGATAATAACAACGGGCGAGCCAGGCTCCCTCTCGATACAGAAAATGCAGGCTGTCACGTCCTTTATTAATCCAAAAACAAACTTCAACTGAAAGGTCGTTTGGCAGAAACATCAACTTACTTACTTCCTTCCACCTCTGTCAGACTGTCCCAGCTAGCGATGATGGAATTATGATGATAATCCTCCCCTCGAGGGTCTCCGTCTGGTTAAGAAAGAGTATGCAAATGATAACGTAAAAAACCAAAACACCAAGATGGCGTCATACTGACTTAAAGTAAATATTCCACCTAAATATGATTAAAAAATGTTTTATTTGATATTAAATGTTGTTCAGCCACCAGCATTGTAAATGGACAGAATATAGAAGGACCGGGAAGCGGCAAACAAAGCGATTATCAAAAGAAAGAAAAAGAAAACAACCCTTTTCCCTACCCACAGAGGTGTACTGGAAATGAAAAACAGATCAGTAGTCGTTACACAGATCAACAGAATCACATGGAGGAAGTTACCTTGGCATCCACTGAACTGCTCCGGGTAGAATTCCAAGGTGGCGGATTTTAACTTGTCTTGTTGATGATGAAACACACCCAACATCCCCTGCAGCGTTTTAGGAACTGGCAAACAAAGTGGTACATAATGAATGTGAAACAAGAATAATAACGCAGAAGAATATAAACAAGTAGTGTGGCAGACACAAGGGACCGTCAGAATTTGATTGATGTTATTCTGGAGGAATTAAGTGGGTAGGACTGGCAAGCTTTGTTAGGCTGAATGGCCTGCTCTCATCTAAATTTTTCTAATGTTCTAATATAAAAATGGCAAAAATTCATTCTGAAAATAATGCACACAGATTCTTTAAAACAAAAAAATGGATTTTCCTGCAAAACATGCATAGAAACATATATTAACGTCACAAAAAGGAAAATGTAACAACATCATGACACAGTTTTTTAGTGACGGCTGACAAAAAATTTGTTCAAAAAATGTTTTCATCAAGAATGGATATAACAAAGTTTCTGACAGAACATGCGTCTATGGAGAGCAATGCTGAATGAAAACAACACAACATCAAAAATGTCCCTGAAAAATTCTCATGTTATTTGTGGGGCCTAATCCAGGGGTCATCAGCTCTGGTCCTGGAGGACCACCGTGGCTGCTGGTTTTCATTCTAACCCTTTTCTTAATGAGTGACCCATTTTTGCTGCTAATTAATTTCTTTTGAACTCATTTTAACTGATGTTCTTGAAGGCTCAGACCCCTAAATTGTTTCTTTTACCTTAATTAGCAGCCAGACAATAATGAGATACAAAATGAACCAAAACAACTGCTGTCCATCATACAATAACTGAAAATAAAGAATGTCAATGTCAATTTATTTATATGGCACATTTAAAACAACATAGGAATGCTGTGGCCAAAGTGCTTTACAATAATAGAATAAAAGAAAAACATACAATTAGCATAAATAGGAATAAAATAAAAGAACATAAATAAAATACTGTAAATAGTAAATAGAAGTCAGATTACATAATCACAATGAGGAAACCATCAGTATTACTGAAGCAATGCAAGTGACTAGAAATGAGTCTTTAATCTCGGTTTGAACAGTTCAGTTGTAGACGACTCCTTTATGTGACGAGGTAAAGAGTTCCACAGGCGAGGAGCAGCAGCTGTAAAAGCCCCGTCTGTCCCCCTTAGTTTTACACTTGGTACGAGGGACAACAAGAGACAACTGACCAGAAGATCTAAACACTCTAGATGGCTGGTGTAAAACACACAATTCAGATAAATAGGCAGGAGCAAGGCCATGAAAAGATTTAAAAACTAGCAATAAGATTTTAAAATCAATTTGAAAACTGACAGGCAGCCAGTGTAAAGAAGCTAATATTGGAGAAACAGAATCCGAGTTTCTTCCCCAACCAGAAAGTGAGCGGCAGCATTCTGGACCAACTGTTACCTGCGTATCAGGGATTTGCTAATCCTAGAATACAGAGGGTTGCAGCAATCAAGGTGAGAAAATATAAAAGCATGAGTAGCTTTCTCAAGATTCCTAGAAGATAAAAAAGGCTTGATCTTACCTAAAAGACGAAGCTGGAAAGAGCAACTCTTAACTACAGAAATAATCTGTTTCTCAAGAGAGAGGTTACTGTCAAAAATAACACCAAGATTGCAGACTTGAGGTTTGCAAAAGACAGAGAAAGAGCCAAGAAGTCCAAGACCAATTTGGGTTTAGCCGATGGACCCACTATAAGTACCTCCATTTTAATTTGGTTCAGATCAAGAAAATTATTAGCCATCCAGGATCAAAAAGACAGTTGTGCAGTTGATTTATTGCAGGGTTGCAATGAGACAGGAATATAAACCTGAGTATCATCAGCATAGCAGTGAAAAGAAATGTTAAATTTCCTAAAAATACCTCCAATAGGATGAATGTATATAGAGAATAAGAAAGAACCCAAAATGAATCCCAGAGGAACACCACATTTAAGAGGAGCAGTAGACGAAAAATAGGAATTTAAAGTCACTGAAATGTGTCGACCAATTAGATATGACCTGAACCAGTTAAGAGCAGCCCCTTTAAGCCCAACAAGATGTTCAAGCCGCAACAGCAATATCTCATGGTCACTAGTGTCAAAGGCATCGGACAGGTCAAGGAAGAGAAGGACTGCAGCGTCACCTGAGTCAGTAATAATAGAGATGTCATTGAATACTTTTAGGAGGGCCATCTCAACACCATGATAACGCCTAAAGCCAGATTGGTAGATCTCAATTAAATTATTGGAGTTATGGTGATCAACCAATTGATTATAAATAATTCTTTCTAGAATTTTAGCCAGAAATGGCAGTTGGGAAATTGGGCAAAAATTGGCTAAAACTCCAGGATCTAATTTTGCCTTTTTAGACCGCAGCATGTTTAAAAAACATTTTACCAGTGCCCTTAGAAAGAGAAAAATCAACAGTGTCAGAAATGTCTGCTAATGCACCATGAGAGCAGCAACAAGCCATGGAATTAAAGAACGGGTTTAATTAACGGCAAGAATCGGCATCTTGTTAAGTAGCTGGTTGGAGGGAAATTGGTTGGAGTTTGAGGCCCTCACTGAGTTGGTTTTCTGTTGGCTCACTCATTTCATATTTCATTTCTGTTTGGACGCCATTTACAGAACGAAACAAAGCAATAAAGAGGAACAATAAAGAAATTGAGAAATTATTAACAAAAGCAATTCAAATAAAATGAATTCACAAGAAGTTAATTAGCAGCATAAACAGGGCACTCATTAAGAAAAGGGTTAGAGTGAAAACCAGCAGCCACGGTGGACCTCCAGGACTGGACTTGGCGACCCCTGGCCTAATCCACATGACAAGTCATCTAGTTGCTTGAAGAGAAAGATGGGAGCTGAGGAACCCCCTCATTCATTGAAAAGAATCCAGCTGCAGTCAGGACAGTTTTAGGCCTCCAACAGATCCAAGCACTTCAGACACTATGAGGCCTTTTTGTATTCATGTGAGAGACGCAACATTTATTTTTGCCTCTTGTGTAACTGTCCAATTAAATAATTTACTAATTGGATTCCGTGGATACTTTTAATGCTGTAATGTGTTGCTCTACCTGGAAAATCGATTCATTTCAATTTTTTAAACATAAATAAAATCTGGCTTTTTAAACCACATATATATCTCTCTATTATAAAAGAAAATCTTGAGACGAGACGAGACTATTGCCAAGAGATTTTTTCAGCTCTCAACCATTTCCAGTTAACGGCCCACACCCGCGGTCCTCTCACCTCTTATTTGTGTGAATGCTTTTGTCAGACACAGTTCCTGCGCTCTCAGCTCTTATAAATTTTCCTCACTTTAAGTTCCCAATAAAAGAAGGTGTATTATGTCAAAATCTTAATGAAGAATTTCATCCCGAAGGGCTATCAAAAGAAGAAATGAGTACACGGGCAATCCTAGCACTGAGAAACGTGGAAGTCAAATGAATTAATGCAAAAATTGTTGATCGGTTACACGGCAAATTGATTAAATGCATATCAATAGACTATGCTGAAACAGTTGGTGGTGATCGTGTGGAAGATAAAAACAACAACTTACAATATCCCGAAGAATATCTACAGCCGTTAACACCGTCCGGGTCTTCCACCAGCCGAGGTACTGTTGAGAGAAGGATGTATCGTAATGTTATTGCGTAGTTTATGTGATGGGCTATGCAATGGGACAAGATTAGTTGTATTCAAAAATTTTAATAGGTAACAATAAAGGTAATGTAGGAAATCTTCCACAGAAAACATTAGACACCGAAGGAGATCTTGCTATGCCATTCGTAATAAAACTATAACAATTAATAAATCACAGGGACAAACATTCGAAAAAGGCACTTTGTTTATTAGAGAAACGATATTCACTCACGGGCAGTTATACATTGCTCTGTCACGATGTAACTCCAAATACGGAATCAAAATTCAATGCGATATTGACGAAAAGTTAATTCCAAATATTGTTTTGATTGAAGTTTTACAGTAAAAATGTAAGTTTAAAAAGTATTTGCATGTTAATTTCAAAGCCAAACAGAACGAAAACGTATAACACAACGAATACCAATGAAACATAACTTTCTTTCAATTTATTACGTTTCACTATTTTCTACTATGGTTAATTACTCGCTATAATGTAAAATAATTAGGTCTGTTATGCATTTGTAACAATTCCCATGATAATAACAATCTGTTTAAATTGTCCATCCACTGCCCCATACATGAGCGGCAGAGCCCAGGGGTTGGCAAGTGAAGCGAGCAGGCGGCAGAGCCCACCTAGTATATAAAACCAATAAAAGAAAAAGACATCCATTCTGTGGTTTTGCTTCAGATGCGGAATTGAGAGATCTTGATGGTTAAGAAGTTTAATAAATGCTAAATACACAGGCCTCAAAACTACCGAGTCCACTGGTTTGAGTGTGTGTAATATATGTGACGGAACCTCAGCAAAACAGGGGAGAGACTCCTGGCAAGTGGGCGGAGCCAAAAGTGACACCACTGACAAGGGTGTCAACTTATGGGCTTCAGAATGTCTCAGGTCACTGAATCTGTCTGAGGCTTCAGGCTGTCTCTTCTGCAGCTGGGCTCTGTTACGTTCATTAGTCAGGAGTGTTGCCTTCCAGTCAAAAGCTCAATCTCGCTTAAAAGCTGTCCTTCTGGAAGCACTGATGTAAGAATATCCAGTCATCCATTATCCAACCCGCTATATCCTAACTACAGGGTCACGGGGGTCCGCTGGAGCCAATCCCAGCCAACACAGGGCTACAAAAAGGACATAGCAGCACTAGAAAAGGTCCAGAGAAGAGCGACTAGGCTGATTCCAGGTCTACAGGGGTTGAATTATGAGGAAAGATTAAAAGAGCTGGGCCTTTACAGTTTAAGCAAAAGAAGATTAAGAGGTGACATGATTGAAGTGTTTAAAATTATGAAGGGAATTAGTACAGTGGATCGAGACTTGTATTTTAAAATGAGCTCATCAAGAACACGGGACACAGTTGGAAACTTGTTAAGGGTAAATTTCGCACAAACATTAGGAAGTTTTTCTTTACACAAAGAACGATAGACACTTGGAATAAGTTACCAAGTAGTGTGGTAGACAATAAGACGTTAGGGACTTTCAAAACTCGACTTGATGTTTTCTTGGAGGAAGCAAGTGGATAGGACTGGCGAGCTTTGTTGGGCTGAATGGCCTGTTCTCGTCTAGATTGTTCTAATTGTTCTAATTGTTCTAATTGTTCTAAAGCAGAAACAAACCCTGGGCAGGGCACACACACACACACACACACCAAGCACACACTTGGGACAATTTAGAATCGCCAATGCACCGAACCTGCATGTCCTTGGACTGTTGGAGGAACCCGGAGCACCCAGAGGTAACCCACACAGACACGGGTAGAACATGCAAACTCCACAGAGGGAGGACCCGCGAAGCGTACCCGGGTCTCCTTACTGCGAGGCAGCAGCGCTACCCACTGTGCCACCATGCCGCCCGATGTAAGAATATTTTAGCAAAAAAATGCACATGTTTTGTATCGTGGATGACTAGAAATGAGGATGACGAGACATGAGCAACGTGGGATTTTTTTCCTTGAAGTTTTTAATATCATTTGCTGTTGTTCAGCATTTGCTCCATAGACGCCCATTGTATCAGAAACTGCTATCTCCATGAACACATACCATTAACATGTATTCTCAGTCATCACTGCAAAGGACACGGGATAAATAATACAAAACAACTTTTTTTGTGTGAAGTATTCCTTTAATGTTAAACTATTAAACCACAATTATTCATCTCAACTTAGATAACATTACGTTTATAACAGCAAAATAAAGAACATTTACAGAACAGAGGAAAAAAAACACTATGTGGCATTGTCGCTACCTCTGTTTTAATTACTTCTGTGTTGCCCTTATTCTCTCACCAGCTACCACTTCTCAGCCCCTCTTGAGATATAACTGACCCCCAGTATGTCAATGTCTCTAAATTCCTTAGGGTTAAGCCCACTCTGTGTAACTCAGACTTGCTCACCTTCACTTCGACAAGTTCACAGAGTCTTTCATGTAGGTTCATGGGAGGATCCCCGACTTCTTTTCTTGAAAGGTAACACAAAAAGGTCCAGTATGGCTCTATGTCCTCCTTAGTTAGTAGAAAACCAAGTAAGTAACTCCCAAGTAGATAACGTTAAGAGACTGGACTTATCTTTCTTCAAGAAAACATCGAGAATGCCAGCTTGGCAGATTTTCAGGCCTTGAATGTCAGCACCACCAAATACTACAAAGATCTGGGATATGTCTGAACACTGAGTAAGTCATTCTTGTTTTCCAGGAACAGTATAAGATCTCTGATGGTCTTCCTTTAAAGGCAACACAAAAAAAGTATTCTCCATGGCTAGCAGAAGATCTAAAATTATTTTCCAGAAAGATTGTGAGAAAATCCTTCAAGTCAATAACTGACTACATCATTTTTTAAAGAACAAAGAATGGACCCCTAACACACTGAGATGATTTTTTTGTCCTTAAGCACTGTGTTTACTTTACTGGTCGCTCTAAATTGTGAGTGTGCAAATGTAATAGTGATCAGAAGACGAGAGACATAATCAAATGATGAACCTAATTTCGTAACCAATATGCCAGTCCTAATGTTGGTTAAACCCTAAAGAGAGATCAGAAACTGTACTTGTTTATGCAAAGCAGGAATTCTTTGATCCAAGTGTCTAACAAGGCAAGGCAAGGCAAGGCAAACGACACAGCAGCAAGTGGAATTGTTTTTAACCTGGAAGTGCGCAGCGCTGACCTTAATACCATCACACAGCTATCCGTGGGTACGACATACACAATGTGGTCTGCCAAGTATGTACAGGGCTCTCAGGGAGAGGGTGCTCTCGCTAATCACTTCTCCCTTTTCCATCCTCAGTTCCAAGGTTCGCTTGCTATAGGACATGTGACCCAGTCTCGCTTCTGCCAACAAACCCCACCCTTCCATGTTGGTGATATATAAGCACAGAAGCTATCGTGTACCGCCCTCTGAGTCGGCATGATTATAATATGCGACAGCATGAAAAAATTGAAAGACATGATCTGGGGCGCGAGCGACCAACACTACTTCCCTACTACACCACCCCAAGTACAGAAACACACAAGTGAAGGTAGAGTTAAGTTAAATGATTTTTATAAGAAATTGGACACATCGAACAAAACCCCCTATATACATATTATCGCGCTGCATCGATTTCCACCGACACAAATCACAACACAAAACACTCAGCCACATACGCTACTAATACATAAATATGGGAAAGAGAAAAGAAAAAATGAATGCAATCAGTGTCCTTTAAATCTTCCCTGTTAGAGATGAACATCGACAGTCTGTTACAGGGAAGGATGCGCCGAACCATACCTCCTTTTCTGGGAAACGTACTACTAAACAGTCCCTTGTGCTGGCCCGTCAGGTCCTCTCCCAAATGCCTTCACCTCATTCACAAGAAAAGGAAAATAATTTGTCCCGAAAATGAACCCGGGTTCACCTAGATACATAGATAGATAGATAGATAGATAGATAGATAGATACTTTATTAATCCCAAGGGGAAATTCACATAATCCAGCAGCAGTATACTGATACAAAGAAACAATATCAAATTAAATAGTAATAAAATGAAAAAAAATTAAAATAAAATTAATGTTAGCATTTACTCCCCCGGGTGGAATTGAAAAGTCGCATAGTGTGGGAGAGGAACGATCTCCTCAGTCTGTCAGTGGAACAGGACAGTGACAAAAGTCTGTCATTGAAGCTACTCCTCTGCCTGGAGATGACACTGTTAAGTGGATGCAGTGGATTCTTCATGATTGACAGGAGTTTGCTTAGTGCCCGTCGCTCTGCTACAGATGTTAAACTGTCCAACTTTAATCCTACAATGGAGCCTGCCTTCTTAACAAGTTTGTCCAGGCGTGAGGCGTCTTTCATCTTTATGCTGCCTCCCCAGCACACCACCGCATAGAAAAGGCTTTTGACTTTTTGACTTTTTCCACACCAGCTGAATAGCTTTTCCTTTTATTGTGTTTCCTTTATATCCTGCCACACAATTACATAAGGTTGGCTTCCCTCCGTACATTGTTTGGCCCTCCAAGTCATGTGCTCCCATCCCCAGGTATCATTGGCTGGCCTTACACATTCAGCCATTCCAGCTTTAACAGGAAAGGGGAAAGGTGCAAACTGCCAGGGACACTCGCACATATCCAAGATAACCGTTACAACCGGAAGTCAGGATTCATCCATGGATATGATATCCCTACACCTGTCAAGAATGAGTGCACAGGGGACATCTTGAGGGCTCTCAGAAGGTAAGCAATACCACCCCAAGCAGAGAGGGCGCGTTCTCTCTAATCACTTCTCCTTTGTCCGTCCTCAATTTCGAGGCTTGCTGGTCATAAGACTTGTGACCCAGTCTCCCTTCCGTGTTGGTGATATATAAGCACAGAAGCTACCGGTTTTGTCTTGGTTAAGTATTATATGGCTTCACTTTCCCCTTTGTATTATTAATATGTAGCCTTTGCCAGAATGCCTAATCTCACAGACTTACCACTGTTTAGAAGGTATTATAGTATATAACTTCTCCCCACCTTCCCTTCTATATCTATAACCTCAGGCAATTAGGTATAGTAAAAAGACAAACAGGAGTTAAGTTACACATAAATGAATGTATTATTGATAATATTCATAAATAATAACAATATGCAAAGTACATTTGAATATTGCCAATCATACAACCTGATTAAATGGTGATATGTAGTTTCAATTGGCACACAGACTTATTAGTTATTTAAAATGTCTCTAATTAAGGCATCATTGGTGCTCAGCTTTCTTCAGAACAGGCCGCAAGCCTATTCAATATGGCTGTAGAGCTGTGCTTTTCATTGTGTTGTCTTCTTCATCACATGTTAGTAAGAGAGAGATACTTCTTCATCATCAGAGGTTAGTAAAAGAGATAGTGTGAGGTTAAGCAAGTACATTTATAGATGTTCTGTCCAACCCCTAAAGCCAATAGGACATCATGGTACTTAAAGGCTTCTGATACAAGCCAATTCCAAACAGCCATATTTCAGACCAATGGGGGAATGCTACATCTTAAAACTTGCCACCCCCCAAGACCAGAGGTTAGCAAGAGAGATGTTTCTTACAGGGGGTTGAAAGACTTTGGCAGAGAAATAATCACCAAACTGGTTTTACTCTGTCGTAAAATTCAATAATGTAACACATAATGTAACACTAAATTACATTGCTTTGCCTAAATTACAAAGTAGTACTAGGGTGTTGTACCGTGTTAGCCATTATGAATGTAGAGAAAAGCCAAGTAAAATGACACCTTTTATTGGCTAACTAAAAGGATTACATTTAAGATTTTTCATTTAAAGATTTACCATTGTTGTTTCTTGTCCTAGTGTGTGGATATAAACACAGGGAACTCCAGTTTCTGTATTACATCTTGCCTGAAGAAGAGACCTGAGTTGCCTCGAAAGCTTGCATATTGTAATCTTTTTAGTTAGCCAATAAAAGGTGTCATTCTGCTTGGCTTTTCCCTAAATTGCAAATAAAGACATACAAAATATTCATCAAGTTATATGCAAGATCTTACATCACAACACTACCAGAGGGTCAGCGTTCAATCGGTGACGTATGTCTAAAGATGACAGAGCCTCTTCAGCTGTTTCATCCTTCTGGTTTGGCCTGATGCCCATTTTGCACCCATGAATGCTATTTTACTTTTGCTCTTTTTGACACCACAATTAAAGGGGCTACTGGCTGGTACCCCAACCCTTGGCTAACGTATCCTCCTGTTTGCACCTTTACAGGCCACATACAAAAGAAAACAGTCATGGTGTTTTGTGGTAGCTTTAACAAAGACTCACTGAACCAAAAATAAACATAAATATTTTGCACAACACTGGCCCCCCAAGTGTGGCCGATTCCTGTTCTAATCTGATTCTGTCAGGATCTTTGTACCAAGACCCCCAAGTTGTTCTCATCATTTTACTTTATAACCTCCTCATTGTGTCCTTGTGCTCTACAGACATTTCCACTGGAACCTGCTCACATTGCACATCATTTGCCACCCATGTGGTGGCACCACATTCAGCTCCAGATTGTCTTCATTTTGATTTGTTGTTTTACATGGCTGTACCTTTCCTATATATCTCTGCCTGACCCTTGATGTTTGCCATCAGATGTTGCTTCTTAAAAGGCCAGAGACGAAAGCGTTAGCCTCTCTAGAGATCAGTGATGCCACCATTGAATGTGCAGATCCGGCCATGATAGCCAGGATGAGGTCTCATCTTAAACTGAATTACCCTCCACCTACAGTTCGAACTTCTAGAGTCAATTGTGGTCATGATGGTTGCCACTGTGGGAAAACACCTTCAAAGACAAGAAAGCATATGCGTCATGCCAGGCAGCAAGGCAGGATGATGGAAATCTTCACGGAGGGAAAGAGGCAGAAATGCTCCTGACCAAGGGTGGCAGACAGGAAGCCAATAAAACAGAAGGCAAGTACTGTAAGTAAAGATTATTTATAAAGCACGTTTTAATAAAGTGCTGTCCATACAAAAAGACAATAACATTAATAATAATAATAAAAACATTTTGAAAAATTACCAAAAATTGAAACATACCTACAGTCAGTCTACAATGTCCTCCCCAGCCCAACTAATCTCTTCTCCCTTCATGCCAGCTGTGCCAGGGAAGAGGATCCCTGGAACATATTCTAAGTTGTTGCCCAAAAGCCCTGGGAGAGGGGCATTGTCGGTGGCACCACAAACAGGTGCTGAGGGTTATCACAGAGGCCATCAGCGCGGTAACCAGTAATGCACGCTATTGCTTCTGTCAAGGCCGGAGTGAAGCCGCAACAGCACACGTACCCTACTGGGGGGGCTTCTGCCTGGGACCAACAGCTAATGGTTGACTTGGGGAGACAGCTGAAATTTCTAGAAAACATCGCCACACTCAGGCCTGACATAGTTCTTGTATCACAAGTATCAAGGCAGGTTGTCCTGCTGGAATTGGGAAGGCCGGATGGGAGAGACGTTCGTGAGGAACAGACCTAAGTATGAGGAGCTCATAGGCGAAGGGATGGAAGACCCGTTGCTAAGCCTTTGAGGTCTGCTGCCGAAGATTTGCCAGCCAGTTGCTCTGCAGAGCCATCAAGGAGCTGGGAATCGGGGTTACTGCACAATAAGACAGCCAACAGGAACACGACTGTTGCTGCTAAGAAAACATCAAGATGACTGTGGATGAAAAGGAGTGATCCATGGACCAAGTCGGCTGGGTGGCCTGGGTGAGGGTGTATGACGTAGAAAGACCCGTAACACCCGATGATCCCACATTACATCACTGATGATGTGTCCAGGTTGCACTATAAGGCGTGTGTTAAATCAATCATTAAGAATCTAAAAAGGCCTGAGTGTACAAGTAAGTCCTAAGCCTAAACTTCAGAGCAGACACGGAGGGAGCACACATAAGATGAGTGTCTCATGTTCTGACTCTACAACAAATGAGTGAAAGCTGCCGCTCCGGGCTGATTTCATGAACTTAACACAGCCTGCAAAATTGCGATTTGCACGGACACAATGGTGCCAAGTCAGATGCCTGCAAAAATCTGAACTCCATTAAAAAGGACTTTTTTGTGGGTTTGGAGGCCTTTCTGATCTGCAATGAAGCCATTAGCGTGTCTGCAATACTTCAGATACACTTGAGCGGGCTCCATTCCCAAACTGTTGAAGGGGGGAGCGTGAGGGAGCAGGACTCAAGAAAGTCTCACATGGAAGGCCCCTCTAAACTTCTAAGATGTGAAGAGTGACTGACGTCAACAGACCCCTGTGACTTGAGAGAGCTCCCAGTAAAAGAGCCACAAGTGTGTCTGTCCTGCTCTATCGGTAGGATGTCTCGAATTGTGTCTCAATCAGCACAAGAAAGATTTGTCTACAACCAACTTCACCCATACACGAACATATTTGAATCAACTTTACACATCTCCATCACTTTACACAGAGGAGCACCTCAAGATCAATCACTCACCTCCTAAACATGGTCACGGCAAGCGTCATTTACCAGTGATGGTGGAATTCTGAAACAGGAAGGCATTGGGAGAGAGCAGCAGGCAAGCAACCTGGGAAAACACAGAAAGACTGGGAAATGCTGGAAGAGAGGCATCTCAAGGACAAGTTTCTACAATGGCGGAGGGCTTAACAGAACAACAGGGGCTTTCTGTAATGGGCTGCAACAATGACATTCCTCTGCTTTGGTGATGGACTTGGAGGGGACATTGAAAGTGACTTGAGGTAATCCACTGTCATAATGTGTTTCAGAAGAAGCCAGTGCCGTCTTAACGTATGAGTACAGTGGCCACTGATTGGGAGCCCCGGGATAAGGGTCCACGATGTTTCTGATGTATGTTATTGCTTTGCTGTCAATACAGGGGCTCCAGCATATTACTTGGCCCGGGGGCTATGATGTTGTTAAGACACCCCTGGAACCAAGGACTTAAGACTCCATCTCTACAATATATAAAATTATTTTACAATCCCTCCCTTTCAAAGATCCAAGAGGACACTGGGAAAAAGATCTCTTATTCAATATATCAGAAAAGGAGTGGAAAGTAGCAATGCAAAGACTTCACTCGAGCTCCATATGCAAAAAGCATACAATTATTCAACTCAAAATTATATATCGAGCACATCTCATCTATCTCGCGTAAAACTGTCAAAAATGTTTCCAGGGTGAGATCCAACCTGCGAACGCTGCAATCAAGCCCCAGCCTCACAGGGCCACATGTTTTGGGCCTGCACCAAATTAACATCATTTTGGACCAAACTTTTTAAGTGTCTTTCAGACAGCCTTGGCCTCACAATCCCTCCTAACCCATTAACAGCTGTGTTTGGGGTTCTTCCAGAGGGGCTTAAAGTGGAGAAGGACAAACAAACTGTGATTGCATTCACTACACTTTTAGCACACAGACTTATCCTGATAAACTGGAAGAACCCAAACTCTCCTCTTTTAAGTCAGTGGGAACCTGATGTGTTATACTATTTGAAATTGGAAACAAATCAAATACTCAGAGGATCTGTACAGAATTTTTTCAAAACCTGGCAGGATCTAATTAATAATATTTTACAATAAGCTCTTAAAGCACCAAGGAAGCAATTCTTTCTGCATTTCTTTTTCTTCTCCATTCATCTCTATTGGCCTATTAAACTCATCAATTTAGATATGTTTAAAAGTCTTATGTTTTACCCCGTTGGCCATGCTCTCTCTCTCAGGTGTGGGGTGGGGGCTGGGGCGACTTGCTTTCAATCCTATTTTTTGTAAAAATTGATCTGTTTGTATGGAATGATTACAATAAAATTAAATTAAAAAAAAAAAAAAGCCCTGGAAGACGCAGCACCTCAAATCAATGAACCCGTCCAGTTTTCCTTCACTAGACCTGTGTGATCCAATTGAGGGTCACAGGCACAATTTTTTTTTTTACACTTTTCTAAATGTAGGCAAGCTGAGCAGCCTGATCTACAATGAGGACTCTGAACCAGTGACTTGTGGTCTAAAATGTTTGCCATTAGACCTTAGCCCTGTCATGCTGGCTGACTCTGCATTGACTGCTGGTACTTTTGGCCTGTGGTTCAACGTTCTTTCTTTTCTGAGCTGACAGTTCATCCCTGTTATCTTTTAGATGTCCTCTCATGGTGTTAGCTGAACCGAAGCTGGCCCAGCATGACTGATATTGACGTTGTCATGCTGTTATGATTTTGGATGATCTTTCTATTAATTTCCCTTATTGTTTATTAATTTTGAACATTACTATATTAACATCGCTTTGTGAGGTTTACTGTTAGCAGCAGCACCTCAGTCACTTCCGCATGGTCCCTCAGCAGTGATAACAGGGTGGCTCTATCTCTAGGGGGCTCCACTCACAAAATCCAAGGAAAGTATTCAAACTTGAATGCACAGTATAAAAAATCAAAAAAATAAACATTAACAATATTAACAGAAACAGATAGACAGATAGCAATTGATTTGTCCCCAGTTTTAATTTGGCTTTTCATATTTCTGATGTTAAGTTGCAGACAATTCTGTCTGCACTAAGAAACATAAAAACAAAATAAATATATAAAAAAAAAAAATTTCAAGAACCACAAAAACAGCAGAATGAAATGGAAAGAACACACCCACTTGGTAAATTATTAGGAACAGCTGCTTATTCCTGCCATTGTGTAATGAGCCAATCGTGTGGCAGCAGCACAACACATTAAATCATGCCACTCCAGGCCAGGAGCTTCAGTTCATGTTCACATCAGACACCAGAATGGGAAATAACGGGACCTTAGTGACTTTATTGCAGAATTGTTGGTGCCAGAATTCCTGTAACTGCTGATCACTTGGGATTTTCATACACAACAGTCTCTGCAGTGTACTCAGAATGCTCCAAAAAATAAAAACTAACATCCAGTGAATGGTAGTCCTGTGGATGGAAACACCATGATGATGAGAGAAGTCAGAGGAGACTGGTTCAAGCGGAGTAAGATAACCACTCTGTACAACCATGGTGAGCAGAAAGCACAACCCTTCGAATTTTGAGGTTGATGGATTACAAAAGGAGAAGACCACCATGGCGGGTTCCACTCCTGACCAAGGACAGAAAGCTGAGGCTGGCCAAAGAGGTGAAAAGCATAGCCTGGTATACAGCTGTTTCGGTCAGAATTTGACGGCAGCAACACAAATCTGTGCACCCAACCTGCCTTGTGTCAACAGTCCAGGCTGATGGTGGTGATGTAATCGAGTGAGAAGGTTTTCTCAGCACACTTTGGGTCCATGAATACCAACAAAACCATTGCTAAAATGCCATGGCCTATTTGAGTATTGCTACAGACCATAAGCATCCCTTCATGACCACAATTTCCCCATCTTCTAATAGCTACTTCCAAAATGATAAGGCACAAAGCAGAAGTTGTCTCAAACTGGTTTCATGACCATGGTGATGAGTTCAAGTGTTCTTTATTGGCCTTCCCAGTCATCATATCTGAATCCAGTAGAACACAATCAGGATGTGGCAGAACAGAAGACTCATACAATGAAGATGCAAATCTGCAGAAGTGGCGTGATGCACTCATGTCAGCATGGATCCGAATCTTAACATCTTGTGGAATCCATGCCATGAAGAACTGTGGAGGCCTGAGCCAGTATTAGTACAGTGGCCCTCAGAATTTAATCAGCGAGTGTACTTAAGTCAGGGAAAATAACCCAGGCTGAAACTTGATGTTCACTGTTGTCCTGTTAGTTAGTGAATGTGTGGACTTGATGGCGCATTCTTGATGCTGCAACGACAATTCTCAGGTCCACTTCTCTACTTAACACATTTTTGCTAACTAGATGACTTTGACAGCGAACGTACAACTTAATATTTTAAATATTACTTCTAGGCTAATCAGTAAACATTACATAGTTGGTTACAACTAATGTGGCTTTTCAGGAGAAATTGAATTGATTGAACTTGCTCATTGATAACACAAAAATGAATTCAGTGCAACGTATGCTTAAGAATTTCTAATGTCATGTCAAGTCTGAACTGACTTAACACGTGTTTGATGTGAATGAGTGCGACTGTCCGGGAGTGAATAAGAGAGTGTGATGCTAAAGTGTGTGTAGCCAGGCAAATTATGGTGGGTCCAGGCTCGAGGAGTGTTTGCTCTGGGACAATTTGGACAGCTCTGTAGGAAGGCTCCTGCTTTATGTATGTATTGGGCTTTAGCTGCTTGGCTTTTCAGACTCTTGCTTACGACAGCGGCCCGTCTGAAGTCACCAATGCTTCTTTCATTTCCTGGTCCAGCACTTTTTTTCGTGGTCAGTAAAAAACAAAGGCTGTCCTCATGTATTGCAAGCAATTTTTGATTCTATTCGGGAAATGGCCGTCAACCGAACTGACTGGAAAATGGGATTTGTCATCCTTATCTGGAAAGGAAGGAGTGATCGCCTGGATTGTGGCAGCTACAGAGGGATGACACTGCTGTTGGTGCCAGGTGAGGTCCTTACTAGGGTTGTCCTCAATAGGATCTGTGATCACTTGCTCATCTACCAGAGAAGACTGGATTTACACCTAAGAAGTCTACCATCGACCACATCCTGGCACTGAGACTTCTCATGGGGTGCAAAGGTGAATATTGACAAAGTTTCTTTACAGGCTTTATCGATTTTCATAAAGCGCTAGACTCAGTTGATCAAGTTCCCCTGTGGGACACCCTGAAGGTTTGTGGGATCCCCTCAAGGTTGCTGGATATCATGGCCAGCCTGTACACTGGTTCTGTGCGTGCTGTGCAGAGTGGAGGCAAAACCTCTGCATTTTTCCCAGTTGATTCTGGAGTTCATCAGGGGTGTGTTCTGCTCCTACTCTGTTCAATGCTTGTATGGACTGGGTGTTGGGCAAGGTCATGGGGTCCAGCGGCTGTGGGGAATCTGTTGGTGAAGAATGATTCACGGATCTTGACTTTGCTGACAATGCTGTGATCTTCGCAGAGTCAATGGAGGCTCTGATCGGGGCGCTCAAGAGACTGAGCGAGGAGTCTGAGTGTCTGTGCTTGTGAGTGTCCTGGATAAAAACCAAGATCCAGGCCTTTAATGACCTCTTGGGCACAAACATCAGCAGTGACAGAGTGTTGACCTCATTGAGAGGTTTACTTACCTTGGCAGTGACATTAATGTTTCTGGTCACTCTTCCTCAGCAGATGGATTGGGAGAGCATGCGGGGGTTCATGAGGTCACTGGAAAGGGGTGTGTGGCACTCCTGATATCTATGCAAAAGGACGAAGGTCCAAATCTTTGGAGTTCTGGTGCTGCCTGTCTTGCTATATGGTTGCGAGACATGGACGCTATCCAGTGATCTGAGACAAAGACTGGACTCCTTTGGTACTGTGTCTCTTTGCAGAATTCTTGGGTACCGCTGGTTTGACTTTGTGTCGAATGAGCAGTTGCTCATCCAGTCCTGAATGAGGCACATTACCTGCATTGCGAGGGAGCGTCAGATACGATACTAAAGCCTTGTGGCTCGATTTTGCGAGGGCGATTCTAGCTCACAGGACCCTCATTGTCGAGGACCAGAGTGGCTGGACAAGGCTAAGAAGATACCCATGTAACACCTGGCTGCAGCAGATAGAGGGTCATTTCCTGAGGATGGGAATGGACCATGTGCCTGCCTCTTTGGGGGTGGTGGCAGAATCGTGCTGTACCAGTGCATGGTCCCCAACCTGACCTGACCTGATATAAAACACGATACGAATAAGGTTAAGTTCACACGACATAGACCTGCAAAAAGTCCATTTCTTCTGTTGATTTACTGACTCACTTATTCAGTTTGGAGGAGGGGGCTACAACCACTCTGATGGTGTCCCAGTGTAATATTCACGTGCTTCTCTATGTGTATTTTTGCGTTGTTTATTTTTTATTATACTGTACTTTCTAATTTTAGGTATATATTCTTATTTTTAGGTCCTTTTGTATTATGATGTGAATTTTAACAAGTTGGCATGACTTGATTTTATTTATTTGACACTCACAGAAGTGATTATGTGACAGTGCTGTCATGCTTGACTTCATATTTTCAAGTTATTCTACGGTGGATGAGAGAACCTCTTTGTCCTTAGTGCTGGTTAGCTTCGTTTTCAAGTAGACCCTAACATTACATTTTCTGCCTTTGACCTAGGGGTGTGCGATATTGGAAAAAAAAATATCTCAATATTTTCTGGGACTTTGACGATAACAATAATTCCAAGATAATGTAATGTATTATTTGAAATTATATTGAATTATATTCTTGTCATCTATAGCTTTACTTATCGGGTCTTTTTGTATTTTTAAACGTCATAATAAATTAGATCAATTTAACCTAAACTGCATTTTATAGAGGAACCCCAAATTACTCACCAATCGCAATATGAAGCCTATGCCCAAAACAAGGTAGCCTCTTCCAGTTATTAATCCATAGTGCACTGACAACGTTAGCCCTGCTGTCTGTTGTCATGCAAACCATGCGGTCTTCTCGCAGTGACCATGATGCCAGCGCATCTTTCAGACTTTGCGCAATGATGTCGCCGGTGTGATCTTCTGGGAAGTAGGATGTTTGCAAACAGAAGCTTTGCAGTTGCTAGTTTTCGTCAATGAAATGCGCCGTCAGGGAGAGGTATGGCTCGGATGTTCGGCTTGGCCATAAATCCGTTGTTGTGGTAAAATGTGAAACCTTTTGCAGTTTATGCGTCAGAGTTTGGCCACACGAATCATACAACTTAGGCAGAGCTGTTTGACTGAAATATTTTCGGCCAGGCAGTGTGTACCTTGGGTCTAAAGTATTCAAAAGTTGTTTAAAACCATCTCTCTCAGCCACTTGAATTGGCACCATATCTTTTGCGATGTAATTGGTGACGGCGTTTGTAACGTCATGCCATCTGTTGCGTTTCTTGTCGTAAGACTTTTTTTGCAGAATGAATCCGCTAAAGTTTGCTGAGTGTGTTTTTGTGCTTATACCTTGGTTAGGTTAGACTTGTGCTGGACAGTTGACTCCTCAAGCTTTTCGTATTCTGTGCGGTGGTTAGTTCGCAAATGGTGAAACAAGTTAGAGATGTCGAGCTGTCTTTAACGGCAACCGATTTACCACATAGTTTGCAGATTGCCGTCTTTTGAGCAACATAAGTCTTTTCAAAACCAAACCACTGCCATGCGAGTGAGAATGAGCCACGTCTGTCAATTAACTGACGACGTAGATGGCGAGGCTGTTTTATCATCTGGCGCTGTTTGTTCACTCATTTTGAGGCAGGGAGCGAAGCTAACTTGCGACTTACTGGACTGCTCGGCCACGCAACTTGCTTTGCGCACGCGCAGTGGTCTATACTGTTGCATTAGTGAATGAACTGTTTCTTTTTTTTTTTTTGCAAAGCGAGTTACATACTAGATTAATTTAATCTCGCACATCGTTAAAACAGCAATTAAGATATAATCATAAACGATGTATATCGCAAACGCCTACTTTGACCTCTTTCAATATATATTTATTTGTTTTACTTTTTTCATTCTGTTGCTCAATGTGTTTTGACTTCCTGGTGTTTTTGACTGGTAGCGACAGTCTCTTCTCACTCCAATAACCATCAAGCCCGTTGCAAGCCTCAGATGTGCCTATGGCCAATGACCCTAACATGTTTGTGAATGGGAGGTAGAAAGAAAACCAAGGTGATGTGAGGTGAAAGAAAAACCCAGAGACTCGGGAGGACAGGCAAACTGCATACAAGCAGTATGATATACAGTAACACCGTGTGATCCTGACAAGGCTGGCAGAGACCTCTGCCTCCAGTAGGCCCCGGTGGCCACTTTTTTCACAGGACCAGGACCTTTCCTTCTTCTCTCCACTTTCACATTTCTGCATTCAGTCTAAGATTCAGAATGAGCCAGCAGCATAAATTATGGCAGAGAAGTGCACCACGCTGGTGACTTTTCATGACTCTGCTCTGTGACCCGATTTTGCTGTCTTACATCTCTAAATGGCTTTTTAAAAGCAGATAATTTGCATCTAGCAGGCGTAGGTGTGAGTGCTTCTCTGCCGGACGTGCAGTGAGTAATACTGAACAGTCCGACTGTCCCCCTGGATTATCTGTATCATCTCACTCTCTCTGTCTCAGGTTTTCACCAGCAGGGGTATCGGATGGACTAATAGGTGGGAGTCAAATGAGGGCACAGAAATAGTGCTAGAGTAGAATTGAATGTCACGAGGGCCAGGAAATGAAAAATCTTTGTGCTGTTGATCATCTGTAATATTCGGCTTCAAAAAAAGTCCAATTGAGAGGAGGGCTTCAACTCATTTTTAATATCCGTCATGAAAGTCATTGCTATTTCAAAATGTCTTCCCCTCCATCTTTTCTGAATGTGTTTTTGTTCCTTGCGCTGCCAGAGGATGCCTTGGTGGGGGATGCCAGTCCATTGTGACCCACACACACACTTCCCCAGTTTAGATTTGATAATTATTCCAAGCTACATAGATCTGGGGAGTAGAAGAAAACTGGGATACCAAGAAGAGCAATTACAGGGAGAACATTTACACATCAGACGGTCAATGGGTGGGCAACCAAGCTCGGGATCCAGGAGGTGTGACACAACAGTACATGGAAGTCTGCCATCCTCATTCAAAAAGTCTTAACAGCTGTTGTTTATTTCCCTTGAGGTTTCAGAAAAAGGATGGAGCTTCACATCTTTTGCCCGAGCAGATCAAATGAGTTCAGTTATTAACAGAGCACACAATACAATAAGTTCAATAGAGCCCATCAGCGGACTTTCACAATACTCTTGGAGCAGGAGGAAATGTCATGTCACTTCTGTTGTTTAACTGAATGTGAAGCATACCTGACAAATAATGCTGGGTTTAAAGGGTCCAAGTTGAGTCATGGTGTCTGTAGAGACAATTTCCACGACTTTCCGGGTCCGTCAGCAAGTTGGGCCTCTCACACAATGGAAAGTTAAGGAGACCCCCCCGAGAGTGGTCACGGTGAACTTTGAAGTGTGAAGGTCTCTAAAGACCCTGTCACGTTAGTCGACTTTTCCAGCAATTTGCAGTCATAGATTTCATTTACACAATCTTAGTGAGTTGGAGGCAGTTGTGGTGCACTTCTGTGACGGCTACTCACGTAGTCTGATACATCCAGTTACAGAGTCCAACTTGACTGTGACTCACCCCCAACAGTCAAACAGGTTTGATATTGTCTTAAGTCACTGGGGTGACAGCCAACGGGCACTCACTTAGGATCGTCTTACCAGCATCATAGCCCCCCGGGCAAAGTAGTGTGCTGGTAATAGCAAAACAGAAACGTATACAGTATAGGCATCAGAAACATCATGGGCCCTGCGCCCACCTGGAAGTGCAATGCATAGATAGCATCTGCAAGGAATAAGCAATGAGGGTGTTTTAGACCTCACAAACGGAAGACTAGTCTGTCTGACGTCTTGTGTTTTATGTACTGCAATAGAATGAAAACAAAAGGCCAAAGACTGCAGCTGTTCTGAAATATAAAACTATGCTGTAAAGTCCTCACGTGGCCACATATTTTGTCATCCCCAATGACTTATAGCCATGTAAAATGACATACTGCAGCTCTCAAGTTTGACATCCGCTCTGACTAGAAGTTGTGTTATTCTGCCCGAAAACTGTCAGGTGGACCTGGAGATGAAACACGGTGAAAACAGGAAACAAGTTGAAACCGACCAACCAATCTAGTCTAATCACTAAAGTCAGAGGGAAAATCAAATGTTCAGTAGCTAGAAATTCAAGATGGAAATTTGTACTATGTTCCTTTGTGTTATTTTTTTTATTTTTATTTAAATCATGGATACAAATAAATGCCAGTATTTAAGGGGTTGCGTTGATAATGTAAGATGAGGACTCACCCAAAACGTTTCTTGGTGACCTAACATGGCAAAGCTAAATAATGTTGCGGTACCATACAATAAATAACCACAATGATCTGGAAACAACATGAACTTAACTCTATAGAAATATTCCAGAAATAAAAAAAACAATATCCTGACATATACTTTGGCTTGGAAAAATGAATTCTAAGAGAAATACAATTTTGAAACGAACAAGTCATAAAAAAAGTGCTTAATGAGAATAAGGAACCTGTGAACTGGTTGAGGATACTTCATAGCAGCAGGGAAAGAACCGCTTGTGGGTAGTTTCAGGTACAGAAGAACCCGTCTTCTAAAGTGCCGAGGGACAGTGTGGGGATCGATTGTTTTTTAGTAGGACAATGGAATCCACCGGTTATTAGACCAGTTAAGGGGTTCTGCACAGATTTATCTGGCAACAGGGGCACATGGCAAGAGCCAGCATTGGGTGGGACACCAGTGCAGTGAAGGGTACACTTACACGCACAAATCCACCTGTCCAGCAGATGTCTCTAAGAAGAGCATAGAAACCAGAGTACCTAGGGAAAAGGGAAAAAAAAAAAAAAAACATGGGCGAATGTGTAAACTCCATAGACAGCGAGTGAGCCCAGAAACTACAGACGTGGAATCTGCATCACTGACCCCATACCATCATGTTAGCTTTTCTAATTTTGGTAAAGTCTAAAAGGTGAAGTAAAAAAAATAAAGAAAGTCAACAAATGCTGTGAGCTTCTGTGAGCTAAACTATTTGAAATTGGTTCGTTTCTAATAGATTTTTTATAGTTTGCACATTATTTGGGTCAGCATGAGAGCTATTGCTTAGGGTTCTTAACAGTTGAGATCTCCATTTACCTCCGATGGCTGAGCAGGGCTGCTTGTAATCTAAAGGTCCTGAGTTTGACCCCCTCTGCCCAAGAGGAGCAGTTCCCTGAGTGAACTCCTGAGCAGACGGGCTCTCACATTCCAAATACATGTATGTATATTAGGTTGACAAGTAAGGTTGACAAGTGACCTGGCCAGGCCCGGCCCGGCCCGAGTGCATGTTAAAATGTGCCCCTTTTACGGGATTGATTGGCAAACAATTCACAGTTAGCCCCTACATCTCTCCCAGTATAAACTGTGAGCCTGTAATGTAAAGTATGGGATTAGAACATGGACAGGTAGAATGAAATACAAATGCGGGAGCCATTGTGCATTCAAAAGAAACCTGCAGACATTTCTCAGTCTTCTAATTATATTATCAAGGAAGCCCCGAATGTCTGTGTGAAGAGTGAAGGTACTAAGCTATAGTAATTGGGGCCTATAGTGGAAATCATAGGCCACAAATCACCATTCCACTTCAAACCTGACAAGTGAATTATTGGCCATCTGGATCAATTAGGGCCCACAAAGTATGCTGAAAACAGATGTGCTGAAAAAATGTGGTCTGCATAATGTGGCAGAGTGGTGGCTCTGAGGATAGAGATCTGCGCCGTTTGAATCCCATAAATGCCAGATGTGATTTCACTCTGTTGTGTCCTTGAGCAAGGCCCTTAACCTGCAACTGCTCCGTCCTGGGTATGGCCTGGGTAGGGGAAGGTCCTTCAAACCGGCAGCAAAAACTCAGGGTCTAGTGGCAGGACTGGCACTCCAGGCACTGTAGAAAACCTCACACTGTTCCATTCCGTTCAAACTAGTGTGGTGGTGAGAGGTCATATGTTGCACGGCTGCATTCGGGTCCTAATTTGGGATCCTGAGGTGGTTCATCGTGTGGTGGGTATGGCAATGTGCTGTGTCAAGTGCATGCTCCCAACCTATCGCTCTCTCTGCATAATGATAAATTAAACACCCTAGAATGCACAGACTCATAACAAAATTAATGGACAAGCTTTACTGTGTATACTTAGAAGTAACATGTGTAGATGAGGAGACCCCAATGAACCTGAGAATGACTTGATCAATGTGCAAATGTGTTAGCTTTACTTGCTGATGTTTCATAAAAAAAAGGTGCCTACAGGTATTGCCCACATAAAACCTTAAACCAAAGGACATCATCAGCAAACAGCACCTGAGAAGCACATGGTCCTGGGTCACATGAGAGCACATCAGTAATATTCTAATTTCAATAAGGTGGAGAGCTAGAAAATTCATCGAGAAGTCAACACAACTAGTCGCATTACACAAATCACTCATGTAACAGTGCACACTGGTCAGGACAGCGGTGCAATGAATTACAGAGCACTGGGAAAAAGTCGCAAAGTCAGATAAATCATCTTTTAGCACATCCACAAAACAAAAGTGCTTACCTTGGTAATGCAGAGGGGTCCTATAATGGTATATGGTATGTTGCATGGTTTGGATACATGTACTGCTTTGCAAGCTTGAGTCAAAAGAAATCACTCTTTACAGCTTGGCAGTGATCTTCAACTTTATCGCATTCTTCTTGTTCTATCAATGTAGTAGCCTTTGTTTAAAGTCCTCAGACACTGGTGTCTTCCAGAATGACACTGTCACTGTCTACAGAGCATATCACAAGTATGACAACACTGTTATATTGCTTGGCCTTTTCTAGTCATCATGTCTACAGGTGCCGGTCATAAAATTAGAATATCATGACAAAGTTGATTTATTTCAGTAATTCCATTTAGAAAATGAAACTTGTATATTAGATTCATTCATTACACACAGACTGATGTATTTCAAATGTTTATTTCTTTTAATTTTGATGATTATAACTGACAACTAATGAAAGTCCCAAATTCAGTATCTCGGAAAATTAGAATATCAATTAAGACCAATGCAAAAAAAGGATTTTTAGAAATGTTGGCCAACTGAAAGGTATGAACATGAAAAGTATGAGCATGTACAGCACTCAATATTTAGTTGGGGCTCCTTTGGCCTGGATTACTGCAGCAATGCGGCATGGCATGGAGTCGATCAGTCTGTGGCACTGCTCAGGTGTTATGAGAGTCCATGTTGCTCTGATAGTGGCCTTCAGCTCTTCTGAATTGTTGGGTCTGGCGTATTGCATCTTCCTCTTCACAATACCCCACAGATTTTCTAGGGTCAGGCGGTTTTGCTGGCTAATCAAGAACAGGGATACCATGGTCCTTAAACCAGGTACTGGTAGTTTTGGCACTTTGTGCAGGTGCCAGGTCCTGTTGGAAAATGAAATCTGCATCTCCATAAAGTTCGTCAGCAGCAGGAAGCATGAAGTGCTCTAAAACTTCCTGGTAGACGGCTGCATTGACCTTGGACCTCAGAAAACACAATGGACCAACACCAGCAGATGACATGGCACCCCAAACCATCACTGACTGTGGAAACTTTACACTGGACCTCAAGCAACGTGGATTCTGTGCCTCTCCTCTCTTCCTCCAGACTCTGGGACCTTGATTTCCAAAAGAAATGCAAAATTTAATTTCATCAGAGAACATAACTTTGAACCACTCAGCAGCAGTGTTGTCTTTAGCCCAGGCGAGACGCTTCCGACGCTGTCTCTTGTTCAAGAGTGGCTTGACACAAGGAATGTGACAGCTGAAACCCGTGTCTTGCATACGTCTGTGCGTGGTGGTTCTTAAAGCACTGACTCCAGCTGCAGTCCACTCTTTGTGAATCTCCCCCACAGTTTTGAATGGGTTTTGTTTCACAATCCTCTCCAGGGTGTGGTTATCTCTATTGCTTGTACACTTTTTTCTGCCACATCTTGTCCTTCCCTTCGCCTCTCTATTAATGTGCTTGGACACAGAGCTCTGTGAACAGCCAACCTCTTTAGCAATGACCTTTTGTGTCTTGCCCTCCTTGTGCAAGGTGTCAATGGTCGTCTTTTGGACAACTGTCAAGTCAGCAGTCTTCCCCATGATTGTGTAGCCTACAGAACTAGACTGAGAGACCATTGAAAGGCTTTTGCAGGTGTTTTGAGTTAATTAGCTGATTAGAGTGTGGCACCAGGTGTCTTCAATATTGAACCTTTTCACAATATTCAAATTTTCCGAGATACTGAATTTGGGACTTTCATTAGTTGTCAGTTATAATCATCAAAATTAAAATAAACATTTGAAATACATCAGTCTGTGTGAAATGAATAAATCTAATATACAAGTTTCACTTTTTGAATGGAATTACTGAAATAAATCAATTTTGTCATGATATTCTAATTTTATGACCGGCACCTGTATAGTCAAGTGAGCTCAAAAGAACATCTACATTGGTATTTTATACCACACACCATCAGGAAAAGATTTTTCTATGGAAGAAGAATACTGTGACCCAAAGGCAGACATCCTATCACAGCTCATGCCAGCTGCTCTGGTGGTATAGGTCACTCAATTCAGCAACTTGGTATGGTTGTGTCCATTTCTTTAAACACTATTTCAGACCATAGTTGCCCAAACAATACTGACCCCAAACTAAGACATCTGGGAACTGAACATCATCTCAGGCTATTTTCCTTTTTTTTTTTTAATACACAAGCAAAAGCCCGTTGCACAAAAGGCACTATATGCAATTAAAGTTGAGTGACAGACAATACCTGCACTAGAACTAATCTTTTATTCTATTTCATTTTTAATAAATGTGTCACGGAACGCCTGAGAAGCCAAGCTCCAAATGATGGACGGTGCCATGATTGAGTCGGCCTGGCTGGCAGCTGTCTGTACTCGCTCTACATTGAAATTCTACAGTTTGGACTAAATATGCTATAAAAAAAGGTCAATGTAATGGCTGTAAATAAATTACTAAAAGACGACAAAAAAAAAACAACTTTAATTTAGAAAAGTGTCGGCTTCACTAAACAGTGAAGCTTTTAACTAAAATTGGCTGATGCGTGCAGAATTAAAACCTAGGAAAGAATAAATCATATTGCAGAAAATGAGGTTTGAGCTGTAAACAGATCCATTTTAGTATTGTAAGGGGCGGCTCTGCCCACTAATGAGCTGGACCCACAACAAGGACGCCAACAAAAAAAAACAGAAAGCCTGTCTGGTTAATTGTGTATTTATTGGAAGTTCTGAACGGTACAGGACTTACTCACCATGTAGCACCCATCCTAAGCAGCATACAATAAAAAGACCACAATCTGAACATTAAAAAACGTACCAACATCACAAGACAGTCTTACAAGAACACAGCTGTCGTCTATGAAAGCAACATATTCACTTTTTTTCTTTAAGTAACATATGGCCAGCAGGAAGATAAATGTGGATGTGTCACATTTTGTGCTTGTAACTCCCCTTTCCCCCAACGCTGACACCAGTTGTACAAGCTTGACATCTCTCTGGCACTGCAGCACAAGACAGCCAGCCAGAAATGTTGAAGTGAGACAACATGAGAGAGAGATCTGTTGTCTAGTATAAAAGGCATTGGGGTTTGAGGGAGTAGGACAAGTAAACAGTCGGCCAGCGGCATCTCTGCAGGGATGGTAAGAAGCAACAGGTCATCAAGCCCCTAGCAGTACTCCTACCAAGTAACCAAAGGAACAATCAGAATAAAGCTGAACGTGAAGGTGCGAGTGAACCAAGATCGATATGTCTCCATCAGAGAAATGCAGCCAGTGACAACTACCAAAACAAACATGGGTGTCAGCCTTCCAGCCATGTTTCCCCCTCCTTACCAAATGATGTCACTGAGGTGACAGGCCATCAGCCCGACAGTTGTCTCTACCTCCACCCCACGTTCATTAAGAGATATTAAAAGAAAAGAGTCGGACAGATTATTGGACCGCTGATAGTTCAAGTATCAGGAAATGAAAGCTGAAGGGTGGGGAGGAGGCAACCACATCTGGAAACTTCTGGCAGAACAGCTCATGCAACAAGCCTTTGACAGACACATGTGACAGTCAGTGCGAAAAAAACAGGATATTCATGACAGCCTAACAGCTATGCCTCTACTGGGGTCCTATTGGCATTACAGAAGGCTGTACGGATGGGACAAAGTAACAGGTCATAAGGCTGCTAGTGGCACTTGCACTTGGGAGCTAAGGTCTAAGAGGGACTCCTGGGGAGAAGATCATAAGAAACAAGTCTCCAGTCCAGCTGTAGCACTTCACAGGAAAAGTAGGCAAATGGCAGCCTTCAGATGCGTAGGGTATGACAAACACTCACCCCACCCAAGCACTTTAGATTTGACAAAGCATTTGCATAACAACACCAGATTGTCTGGGCTGCTCTCTTTGTGAAGGAACACCTTGCTAACACAATAATAGTGGTGTGATAGCGTTCACCACGTAAGAATTGTGATGGCCACAAAAAAAAAAAATAGCCGGGAGCACTTCACATTTCACATTCACATTAAGGGAGACATAAACAGTTAAGAAAAGCACGGGAGTCCATGTGACAACAAAGCACAGAGGTACAAAGAAAAGGCGAGCGTCAATAACAAGAGACCAAAATGGCACCATCAATATGAAGAAAGGCAGCTTTGTACGACACGGAGAACAATCACCACTGGCTGTTAAGTGAAACCTTTTCAAATGCCAGTTGTGCACTGCAGAGGAGTAAAAAGTTCTTTACTGGGAATGGGTCTTAAGAGATATCTTAGCACAGTTCTCATATCTCCACTTGGAAAACAAAAGGCACCAAGGAGTAGTGACATGAGGCCATTAAACTGACAGATCTGGGATCCTACAGTTCTGAAAAGCAAATCCACACTTTAGCAGTGTCCTTTGTGCAATATTCTCTTAATGGCGACCACAGGTGACAATGAGGGATTCAAAACAGAAGGAGAAGGCTGCAGTTTCTCTTAAGTGCCATGCCACAGAGAGCTGGAGTGGGAAGATGGTTCCTCAGCATTGCTAACGGGTTGACTCCTCCTGGCACAGCAGAGGGAACATGAGGAACTGGGTGGCAATGAGAGAAGAGCTACCAGCCAAAAAGTCTCTTCTTTTAAGTCTGAAAACAACAAAGCACAAAAGAGGTAAGCAGGATGTCATTATCATTGTGTAAAGGAAGAATGATTTGTGCCACAGAAAAACAACATTACCTCATCTCTCGCCGAAGCTCCAGTGAATGAAGAAGATATGAAACTGCTGAAATGAGAAGAAGCGCAGGTCAGTGTGGGAAAGTGACGGTGACAGCATTAACTGGTGTGGAGGGACCTTAAATCAGCTTCATTCTCACCCTTTTGTGTGTCACTCATCATTTTCTATGTGTTGTACCGTGTTAGCCATTATGAATGTAGTGAGAAGTCAAGCAAAATGACACCTTTTATTGGCTAACATATGCAACCTTTCGAAGCAACTCAGGGCCCTTCTTCAGGCACGATACATCTTCAAGTTGCCTCGAAAGCTTGCATATTGTAATCTTTTTAGTTAGCCAATAAAAGGTGTTGTTTTGCTTGACTTCTCACTATCAATATTTGTTAAAATGACTGTTCACACTGAGAATAAGGCTGGGCCAAAAAGGTGCTTCTTAGTCTCATTATTCCTTTACCCCCTCTCAGATTTGTCTTCTGCTATGAAATAAACAGATGACAATACCATAAACAAAGAGACACCTTCCTTCAGCTTTCCACCATGAACCCCGGCCAAAAAATATGAATCTGATGCCCAATTTGTATTAGTGCATCAGCCATCAAAGTGTGACAATGCTTAGGTACACCTGCTTATTGAGCGCAGAATTCTCTTAATTGTTTTCAACGACTGTTTTTCTTGCATGCGTCAGAGTATGGTTCAACAGTAATGGAACCAAGCAGGTAAATAATGAGGCCTGTGGAATGCAAAGCAGGGCCAGGAGCAAGAGGCACACATCCAACTTGGTACAGCCTGCAGGAGATGTTGGGAGGTTGGGCAGCGATGTTTCATTTCTGCCTTGGAGCCAAGCATGGTTGAAGGGGAGGGTAGAGCATGTTCTTGGCAGCCAACAGTGGTTTCAAATCCTGTCCTTCTACCTCAGAAGAAATATGCAGAATTAAAAAAAAAAAATTTTAAACCGCAAACCTTCTGTTTGCTGTTTTTCTCATCTCACCAATCGACCTATGTGCCAAATACGTGCCCTGGCTTCCAGGCAATAGGGCATTGTGTGTCATATCTTGATCTCTCAGCACTCTTGCCAGTAGCACTATGGCTGTATTGGGTAAATTGAAGGAATGCATTCCCAAACACAATTCAAACTAAAGCCAGAAACTCAAATGTGGAATTTCCTCCAGAAATCAACTTACTCCAGACAAAGAATATACTGGAGGGTGGGTTTATCTGCCCCCAGAGTAGAGTAAGACTGGGCCCACACAAACCCTCCTTGTGCCCTAGTTGTTAGAAGTACTGTACTGATGTGTTACCCATATGTATACAGACGTTAATATGTACTGAATGAATGAAATGAATGAAACTGATTGATCTCCATGGACTGACATCCCACTGCCTAACAAATTCTAGAATACCTTCAGTTTTTGACTTGCTGGCAGCTCTCACATGTTTAAAAACCGAATACTTCCAAAATCATAGCTAGATACAATCAACGTTTTCAGACAACTCCTCATATGGGCCATTATGGCAAAAATGCAATCTTCTTTCTTTAATTTGTTTCTGCATTTCATCTGCATTGAAACAGCGTATATACCAACCAAAAATAAATCTTTCAAAATTGTTCTCCAAAGTGTATAAACTTGTAAAAGCTGGCCTTGTGTGGCAGTGTGGATAAGGGAAAACTGGTGTTTTTAAAATGCTGACATCTGATTGTCATGAAATCCATATCCGGTCATTGGCTTCATTTACTTAATATTATGAGTTGTGGACAGTCAGAGCACACGCCCATGACCATCATTTCTGGTTTGGCGAGTTCTTCAGGTGCTCTTTGTATTCCTTCTGCTTTTGGCCATTTGATTTACTCCACATCTGGTCCATCAACAAGCACTGAAATATGATGGAATGCTGCTTGGCAGAAATGGCCACGTGCTCCTGGCTGACAAACCACATATGCCTAATAGAATTTACCCATTTCAGAAAAACATCTGAAAATACAGCATGGAGAGCACATTTTTAAAAAAGGAAATGAACTTGGAGAGGCATCAGCTAAGTCTTAAGAATTACCCAGTGCGGAGGGTGGACCCACCCGTGCTAGCTGCCCTGTTGGTGATACCATATCTTAGCTGTATCACTGGCATATGAGTCCTATTAATCTTTGTCTTGTGAAAATACCTCCAGATAGACAATGTTTTTAGTGCCCTCCTTTGCTGAGGTGTTTCACTTGCATATTGCTAAGCTGCAGTGATTGCTTCGTTTCAACATTGTCACTTCATCCATAGTTACGCGCCACTGTTTTCTGCACACAGGTTTTTCATAGTGAGAAGTGAGGTGCATGCAAATGCTGAAAAAAAAATCCAAGTGCATGCATTCGGCATCTAGTGGCTATGGTTGAGCGCGAGCAGAGCAGATTGCTCCATACAGACACACACACCGGCCTTTCGTTTATATATGTCTATTTTAAAGTAACCACACTGCTGTTTATCATGGATATATCAATATGGCAAACTAATATGAAACAAGTCACACTATTTAGCAAATCTGCAGTGTATCCTACCGGAGGAAAAAGAATGGCGTTTCACAGAGATTATCTATGTGATTCAGCAGACAAGGGAGACTGAATGGTGAAGGAATCAGACAGAGAGATGGATGGATGGAAAGATGGATGACTGGCTGAGGGTGATGTGGAGGGTACATACTGGGAGTCAGCTAAAGTGTCCGATCTTACCCAAGAACTACCGTAGGCTCATGCTACAAACTGTGATCTAGACCACTAGATTATGGTAAGCCATACTAAAACATGGCCACCAGACCCACAGACAGAAGTAATGTGATTTAATAATAATTCATTACATTTATATAGTGTCTTTCAAGGTTCTCAAAGTGCTTGACACAGTGAGGAGTGGGGAGCCACTTCAAGCACCACTAATGTGCAGCATTCACCTGGATTATGCGATGGCAGCCATTTTGTGCCAGTATGCTCACCACATATTAGCTGTTGAGATGTAGTTAGCCAATCAGAGACAGGGAATGATTAGGGGGCCAGAATGACCAGGCCCTGGTGGGCAATTTAGCCAGGACATTAGGATACACCCTACTGGACTTAAGGAAAGTTCACACTGGCTTGCACTCAAATCATTTTTAAGCCCTAAATTTTATGGGTGCTTAAAATTTAAGTAGTTCAACAAAGCTTCCCTCATTATCCCCATGAGTGCCTGCGTCTCCCATTTCCATCCATCCATTTTCTAACCGCGTCTCCCATTTCTACTCCCCTAATTTGATTTTGTATATGTGAAGATGCAAGTTATGCCTCACAGACATCTACTGTAAGTAGTACTATTAGAACATCCAAACTCATTCCAAAAAGATGTCTTCAATAAAGTGAGGTCTGCATCCTGGTGAATATCTTGTACATTTACAATAGAGATGCAGTCTAACTTGGAATGGCAGCCCAAGCAAACTGCCAAGTACCATGAAATATTTTTCTTTAACAAGTAATGAATCCCTCCCACAAATCACAGTATGCTTAGAAAGAAACTACAAGGAGGGTGCAATTGAAGACATGGTGAGCAGCAGCCCTTCTAGGTTAACAGAGGGCCATGTCCAGCCGGGCCACACAGCAAGGTCTCCCCTACACAGTGCCCAACATAACTAATTGATAGCATAGCGCTGCATGTGCCTGACAGCTCTGTCAACATGAATTATTAAGAGCAGCCATGCAGCACGCCGCATTGTTTGCTCTTCGCCGCTGAGGGACACCAAAAGGAATCGCTGATTTGTTTATCCTTTTAGGTAAAAAGGCAGATAGATTTAAACCCCAAAGTGTTTTATCACGAGAGCTGACACATCAGGATGCTCCTGACTCTCTGGGGTCCTTTGATGTTAAAAGGAACTAAATTCTCTCAGACAGTCTCACATGGTAAAATTTTGCTTACTCGCTGGCTGCAGTCACAGACTTCCATGTGCTCCCTGAGCCTGCTCCTTGTATTTAGGAAGTCCAGAGAGTCTGATTCTCACATCCCTAGTAGCTTCCCTTTCTCACTGCACTCACTGTAAACACAAACTGCTATTACAGATCATTAATGGAGACAGGATAGCAGCTTTGAACAGTTTCATGCAGAAGCCCGCTGTCTTGCACCTCTCCATTGAACCATTTAAAGAAAGCATGTCTCTTTTATGTGACTATGCTCTTTCAATGGATGCAACAGAGTTTGTACAAATATCTGATGAGATAACTGCTTTCTTTCAAGTTCATAAAGAGCTGAAATAATCATAGTGGCTGCTATCTGTTTCATCTGTGGAAAAAGCTGGGGTTCTAAACATCTAAAATGATGCTGTGTAGGTTTTGACACTGCTAAGGAGAAATGTGAAATTGGATATATTCTAACTATAGAGCCAGAATGCAAGAACAGCATCAGGAGTACAGAGCTTATATATAATGAGATTGGGATGGAAGATGAACTTTATACAGTTAAATTGTGCTTACACACAGCACTGATATTTCATTAGGTGCAACAGCAGGACGAATGGAATTTAGAGCAAGGGACATTTAACCATGCCCTGGGTATGACGTTAAACTGCATCTAACCCTGCAAGTGCTCCACCAACTTGTAGGGGAAACTTGGAGGTTGGTGGCACGATTGGTACTCCAGCCATGGTAAAAACTTCATGCAACTCTGAAATGGAAGATAGGACTCCTTTGTGCTCTCCGTGGGATTAGTTCTACTTCAGCTGCCCATAGGAAGGCTGCTTGCATTATGAAGGGAATGGAGGAAAGCCCTCGGGAGCCTCATCCCTGTTACAGTCAAAAGAGAAAGCTAATGGGGTCAGGCCTCTTGGGGATCAGAACTGGTATGGTGCTGAGGTGTCGCCTGCTGCAGAGCAACACTTGGGTTCCAATTTAAGGCAGCCCTTCAGGGTTGGCGCGTGGAATGACTTGTCTCTCTGGCATGATAAGCATCTTCCTCTGCTGTAGGAGGAGCTTCGTAAACTCCGCATTTCAGTGGCAGCACTCTCTAAGGTGCGCAGACCTGGGACTGGATACACTTTTTATTGGTCTGATCGCCCTGATAACTGTCACAATTAGGAACTAGCTGTTGCTGTAGTGGATCGGCTCCTTCCGATGGTGTCCGATGTTACTCCTTTCAACATGTGTATTATGGGACTCAGATTAAGGCACTCTCTGTGTGCTTTATCTGTTGTTTTAGTGCATGCACCGACCATGGGAAGTGATGTCTCAGTGAGGGAAGACATTTAATTTACAATTTCACTCATTGATTGCTGGGTGCCTGCAAGGTGACACTGGGTGCCTGCAAGGTGACACTCCTGTGGTCATGGGTGACTTTATTTTGACCACTAGAATTCATGGGGCTGGATATGAGAATTGTGTTGTTCTCTGGGTCTTACGTCTGTGACTTTATGTTCCTTGAATTTGCAATAGGTCAGGGGTTGTTGATCGTTGGATCCTGGTTCCAACACTGTGCTGCATTGTTGGACTTGGTACTACAATACTGGTGGTGCAGTGAAGGAGATGGAAAACATCCTCATGGGCAGACACTGGAGAACTGCAGGGTCTACAGAAGTGCCTAGTTTGTAAATTCTGACCACAGACTTATTGTTGCTACTCTGAAGATCCAGCTTAGGTCTAGTAGGCTACCACCTACTAGGAGAATGAGGCTGTACCTGCCAGACCCCAAGATCTGGCTGTTTCTAATGAGTTTGCATACAGTTTGTGTGAGAACTTGCAGACTTGGTTGCAACTGCCAATCCTAATGTGATGTGGGAGACCTTCCATGACAAAACCCTGAAGGTTTTGGAGGGGTGTGTTGGTGTTGCTGGTGTTCACAGAAGGAGGTATTTCATCTTACAAGACACCCAGGACATCATTGACAGGAGTCACAGCACATGGCTTGATGGTCAACTCTGGTCTGTTTTGGGAACTGAGAAAGACAGCTGTGAGGGCTCTAAGGGCAAATAAGGAGGAATGAACAAGTGAAACACCATCTATGGTCTAGTGACCCATGTCCTGCTTACAGAGGAATCGAAGCATTAAGTATATCCTGTTCCTTGGAAAGCTGCAGTCAGGGCAGGTGATGGTACGGTCCTTACAGATGACACAGCATTTGTGACCCACAGGGCTGGCTACTTTAAGCAGCTGTTTAAAGCTGAACCTCTGACTAGGACACTGGACATATCTGGGTCCACAGTTCTTGAACCACCCACTCTCAGTGAGACTATACAGGTGGTGAACCAGCGGAGGGTATGGAAGGCTGCATGATCTGGGGACTTTGGATTGAACTTCTCCAGGCTGGTGGGAGATGGGCGTCATCCCAACTGACTGGAAAACGGGACCTTTCGTCCTGAAAGGGAAGAGTGATCGCCTGGATCGTGGCAACTATGGAGGGATAACATGGCTCTCAATGCCAAGTGAGGTACTTGTTAAGGTCATACTCAAAAGGATCAGGGATCACTTGCTCACCTACCAGCAACCGGAGCAGTCTGGTTTTATGCCTAAGAAGCCTACCATTGACCGCATCCTGGCAGTGAGGGTTCTCATCAATCACAAAAATTAATTTTAGCAGAATTTCTTCACAGCCTTTGTTGATTTTCGTAAAACATTCAACTTAGTTGATCAAGCTGCTCTGTGGTACAACCTGAGACTTTGTTGGATCCCCCCCAAATTTGCTCTGATCATGGCTCTCAAGGAGTCTGATGTCTGGGCTTGCGAGTGTACTGGATAAAAACCAAGATCCAGGCCTTTAATGACCTCTTGGGCACAGCCATCAGAAGTGTGTTTGTCGGCGGAGAGAATAAAGACCTTGTCGAAAGGTTTACTTAACTTGGTAGTGATATTCATGTTCCTGGTGACTCTTCCTATGAAGTCAGTAGATGGATTGGGAGAGCATGGGGGTCATGAGGTCACTTGAAAGGGGTGTGTGGTGCTAAAGATATCTCTGCCTGGTACTTTCTGTTTTGCTATAAGGTTGTGAGACATGGACGCTATTCAGTGATCTGAGACAAAGACTGGACTCATTCTGTACTGTTTCTCTTCAGAGAATTCTGAGCGGTAGCTAATAAAGTCCCGAATGAGGCACATTACCTGTATTGTGAGGGATAGTCAGTTGTGGAATATGCGATTCCCTGAGGGTGATCTGGCTCGTAGGATCCTCATTGTGGAAGACCCTAGCGAATGGATCAGGCTAAGGGGAAGCCCATGTAACACCTGGCTGCGGCAGATAGATGGTCATTTCTGGAGGGTGGGACTGGAACATGTCTGCCTGGGGGATTGCCACACAAGATCCTGAGGTGTTTTGTTGTGTGTTGGTGCAGCAACACCCAGCACCAGTGTATGCTCCCCAACCTGACCTGACCTGACCTGATAATTAACCAGATGCACAAATGGAATGTCTACCTTGGCATAATCCGTTCAGAGCAGATGTCATGTCAACTACAAGCACTCAGTTAAATCAGTGCATTTAACAGATATTTCAATTGTGCTGTGAAAGTAGAGCTATGATGCTTAACCAGATTTACAGCTTGACTATTTAAAATGATGCATTCTAATTGGGAGAAAAGTCATCTTTAATACTGCAGTACTTTTGATATTGGTACAAAGTAAGTATATTACAACTAATGCTTCACTGGATGCAGTCTTGGTGATATGTACATATAAGCAGTGTTTGTACCCACCCAGCACCTGAACTGCACGAAATTTTAAGCTCCACGCACGCCGAGCCCTAGTGGTGTATTGGACACAGTTTAACCCATATGAGGTAAGTATGTAGTAGAAATGCTTCACTTTACAGTCTAGCTGATGTAGATACACAGACAATGTGTTTAAATGGATGTAATTTATGCTAATCAGGCATAGAACTGTCATGACAACTGTGCAGTGAAAAGTTCAGTTATATCTGCACACACACATATTTTACTGAAATAATTCTAGAGGAACTAATTTTAAATGGGGATGTGTGGATAGTTGCATGGCTATAATATTGACCTGGATGCAATATAAGTAGACTAAGACCATGTCTCTTAGCATCAGCAAAATTAAAGTTTGCTCCTCCATTCTGAAAAACAACACGTGACAATAAGTACTCACACCAGTGGATTAAGCAACAGTTTTTTATCTTTCTGTTAAGGGGTAATTCAACAGTTGCTCATAACTAATTAGCTGTATTACTATACCTGATTCTGTTTCTCATGTGTATTGTCTGGCGTTTATTTAATATGTTTCACTTTCTGTTAAATGCATCATCTTAGTCTGTAAGACTAGAGCACAAATAACAGTAAACTTGCACTTCTTTAATAAGGTAAATCTAGTCTGAATGGTTAACATAACGTTGATGCTGTACTGGATCCAGTGTTAAGCAGAAGTGTACACAGTTGGATAGTTTAACTAGAAACAGCTTAAACATGAGTAGCTGCAGAGCTTTCCCCTTTCAACTATAAGCATGCCTAAACTGAGAGTGAAGAGACTGTGATGCTCCACTGGTCAAAAGAATGTCAAGAGTTTAAAAAGGAAAGCACTATAAGCAAAGCCACTACTGGCCAGTTACGTTCAGCTACATGCTATTTCTGCTTTGCTCATGTATTGCTGAGATACATCTGTTCACACATTCTAAATTAGGTGGGTTTTCATGCTACAGTGGACATATATCTGGAAAGGTTGGCGGACTACCACCTTACCCATCAGTATGCAGAAATGGTTGTTTTACTGAATGCAATATTTGGTTGTGTGGGTGTAAAATCAAAGATATTCTACCATTAAAGAGGAGTGTTCAGAAATGAGCAAACTTACCTCCCAGACTGCCTTGAAGCATTTTCAAAAAACTTCGCTTTGGATGCAACACTAGAAAATTAAAACAGGAAAACATTTGAGCGGTCAAGTGATAATTTAGGATGTTTATTGCAGGACAGATTAAGATGTAATGATGTCCCAGGCTAATAACCACAATTACACGACACAGCAGACGGCGTATATACACTATATCAAATTGATTTGGTCACCTTAGAGCCTGTGCAGCCTGTCTACAACTTGAAAAGATGAAAAAAAATAAGATCAGAACAAAGTGTTCAGCATGCTGTGCTTAAGGACTGATCACTGATATACCTGCACTAATGACACTGACCCATCAAGTCTAGACACTTCAGACATGGAAGGAAGAGTGAAAGCTAATGCATGGTTAAAGGTCACAGACACACATGCACAAGTCATGATCCTGCTTCTGCAGATAAATTAAATAGATACATACTGTAGTACGAGACTGCCAGAGGAAGAAGTGGCTGGTGCATTTAATAGTGTGCTACAAGAACGACCTTACCCCAGGGTGTATAACTGATGCCTCGAAAGGCAAATCTTTGGGAAATACCATGGCAGAGTGGCACAGCAACACTCCTAGGGAAATATACAGTAAAGGGCGGGGAGCCCAGAAGCATTCTCATTATAAACATTTTTGCTGATATTTTTTAAAAGCAGTTCAATAATATAAAACAATTAAGCAATGCACAATACCATGCTACAGATGTCCTAGCCATTTAAACATATCCCAGATATAACAGGATTGGAGAACTGGTGATCACAAAATAGGACAATATGTTGAGAACATCAACAAGACATCCCCAGAATTCAAAATTGCCCCAAATGTTAATACTGGTGAAGTTAGCTGGTGTCCTGGGTTGATTAAAGAAGGAGACAAACTCGAGCTGTATAGAGCAGTGCTATCAAGCCATTTTGAAGGTGAACAGTTAGGTAATCCACTCCACGAAGTAGGCAATGAGGCACCAATGCTTTCTTAATTTTTTGATTACTTGTGATTTCAGATTACTCCTTTTTTTCCTACCCTCTTGTGTTTAATATTTGTTAATTTAAGGCTTGTTTGACCAATCTCTTCTTGCGGAGACTTGTCCTCAATACAATATTACAATGTGTGTGCATTTGAGTCTTAGGGCCATTTCACTGGCATTAACATGCATTTTCTGTGATCTAATCTGTTGTAAATGTACCTGTGGTCAGGCCACCAAAACCACATTTGGAAGTGGACAGAAATGGCTAGTGGCCTCATTTAACACAAGCATAAATACAAATGTGTTTTCTATCCACATGCACCAAATACGTAAGTAGAAGGTTGATCTGAAGGTCAAATTGAGTGTCTGTCCGGATATGATGTGGAGATGGCAGATGCATTTTAATGGCAGGTTTAAGTGTAATGAGGCTAAATTATGTTCAGATACAATCAATTAGAAATAGTCATGTTAATGCAAGGACTAAAGGGGGCCTTAGTGAGATACTTACTAAGAAGAAGAAGGAATCTCCTCTGTTGTTTCTGGGCATGCTGGTTTCTGGGAAGCCGGGGATCTGTTTGGGGGATCAGGGGGTCTCATTGGAGGTCTTGTGATAATTGGCTTCTCTCCTGGTAACTTGTTTTTTGTCACACCATCCCCTTGGAAGAAGAACAAGATTAATTTTGCTGATATTGCTTCAAAGTACATGTGTCATCATTTTTCCCCAATAAACCTTATCCCTTTGCTGTCATCTAAAGACAGTCCTATAGCTCCAGTTGTGAAGGACACATATACAGTATTTCTCTTACAGTGTCAATTTACTAATGTGACTCTTTTTTTGCCATTTTTTGGTCTAGAGTACACACTTACCATCTCTGCTAATGGCAGTGCTGCGCTGCACTGGCTGCCTTGTCCCAGAGGGTGATGTCCATGAGCTACCAGCAGAGTTATTGCTCCCTTCCCCATTGGCTGTATCCTGGATCCGAGACACCAACTTTGCTACTTCAGAGTCTGAGTGCCGCTCAGTGCGTGGTGCCACTCTTAACAGCTGGGCAGCCCTAATCCCTTCCTCACCCTCACTGATCCGGGGACTGCAGTTTGATAGCTTCGTCCTTTGCAGAGGGATGGGGCTTGACTGTGTGCCAACTTCTGGTTCAGCACCATTTATAGGCAAGCTGCTAGAGCCTTCAGAAAAGACAAAAAGGCCAATATGAGACATACCCAATAACAGTCATTGCCTGACATGTTCACTTAATAAGAGTAGAAAGACTAATGCGGCCAAGAGTACCTCATAATACCGGCTGCACTTTGTCTTGTTAAAATAACAGTATTACACCAGCATGAGGTTAAGCTGACAGGCCCATGAAAACCTGCGGAAGTGTGTCATTGTTACAAATGTCAGTATCATGTCAGACCAGGGAGCATAGAGACCTGGCATCATAGCCATAGGCTTCCCAGAACACCTCTGGGGAAAATGAGCTCTTAATGCGTGGATTGTTATTGAGAGATAGCTGCTGAGATGATCGGGACGGCACAAATAAAAAGATGAGCCCATTAAGAGAGTTGTTATCCACGGTGTGCAGACAAGACACTTTCAATAGTCCATGGACCCCTACTGTTGGGTTTCCCACAGTGTGTTCAACCACGGTGTGCTTCCTATGCATGGAGCCATGGCAATCGCTGCCTCCATTAGCTTGTCTGGAATCGACCTGCACCGGTTCTTAAATGAGATGCTGCATCTGTTAAAAGTGGCAAGGTGTCCTAGCACTTACACATATTAATGTAGGCCAGTCACACACCTGTGGATAGGTGTATATTCTGGACAGATATAAGGGACTTACAGACATACAAATGCAGAGGTTAGTAGCCAAATATGCACCAGTTTACAGAGGCACACAAACACGTATACTGGAAGGTGGACATGATCATATAACAGCAGGCAAAAGTGTACAGATATACAACCTTGGCATTGCTTTAATTTTGTCACACCCCTTCGCTCATAAATAATCTGTACATGCTTGTATCTCTAAAGGTATGTATATAAACAAGTCTCTGAGGGAGTGTGTTCTACTCAAAGACAAGTAGACCCAGACATATACAGTGACAATTTACACAGTCACATACATAAAAAAAAAAAAAGTTACTTGAACCGGGACTCTTACCCAGCCAGGATGCCTTTGTAATGGAAGGACCGGGGGAAGGAGCTTGCACAGGGCAATACCTTTCCTGGGATGACAGAGGGTAGTCCCCTTGGCTTGCTACGGTGCCACGGGTTCGGAGCATGGAAGTGTAACACTGCTGGGGCCCGGGGCCACCTCCAGAGGGCACAGGGTGAACGGCTGAGCCTTTCTTACCAGGACTGCCGCCACAACCGGAAGTACACACGGAAGAAGATCACAGGACACCTGGGGCACTTCTGGATGCTCTATAAAAGGAGCCGCCTCACTTCATTAAGGGGGCCAGAGTTGGGAGGTGGAGGTCAAGGCTTGCAGGAGGAGGGCAAGAGAGAGAGAGAGAGAGAGAGACAATGAGAGAGACGGGGAGTGCTTGCTGTACTGTGCTGCATAGGTGGGGAATGAGATAAAACCGAAGCTTAAAGCCAAATAAACGTCTGTTGTGCTGAACTTGTATCCTTGTGTCTGTTGTGTTGGGTGTTTGGGGAACTGTGCGCCCCCTGGTGTCCCCAACAGTTAAACACAAACAGAAGCAATCACAGACAGAAACACAGAGATGACAGTGTTATTTAGTGTAATATATAAGTATTTCACTATTTGATTATATTACTATTACTGTACTTTGTTATGCATACTTTAAAAAAATAAAAACACATACAAAGTGCAATCTGACACAAAGATACAAATACACAGTACATAATCAGTGAACCCATACATGAATCCCCCTACACATACAGAGACTGAGAAACTGAAGAACAAGCACAGAAACTGAAGAACAAGCACACACACACACACACACACACACACGCACACACACACACACATACACATACATAAACTGAGAAACTGAAGAACAAGCACACACACACACACACACACACACACACACATACATAAACTGAAGTAGACGGACAAACACACGGCTGTGATGCAGGCACAGTCAGCAAGAGATACACACACATAAACACAGGCAGAGGTACTGTAGTGATACAGACACAGAAAGAAAAATGTACTTGTACTTGTGAACAGGCAGGCTAAACCGGATACTGATCTAAATGAAGGCAGATGTCACTAATGGACCAGGGGACTGGTTTATAAAAATGTTTGTACAGTGATCCTGAATTTGAATATATGTTTATCTTCTTATATAATACGCTACCGTGGCTGTTCGTTTGTCTGTCCAGGACTTTAAATCACCTGTAACTCATAAACCATTTGAACTATTCATCAGAAATTTGGTACACATATACTACATGACGTCTACTATCCGCTTTCAGGGTGATGATTGACCTCCAAGGTTATTCCTCTTTTTATTTTATTTTATTGTAGAATCAACTCTCAGCAGCGCTCAGCAATGCGGCTGTCCGGCACATGCGTACGAGCGCCGTTCTCATCTCTACCACCATCACTGTCACTTCCCCTACCTCTTCATATCTTAAATCATTCTTGAGGCAGTTTGAACATTTAAGTGCCACCTTAAGTGAAAAATTAAGGAAAACATACTAAGTAATTGCAACACAAACACTGACTTAATCAGTTTTAACCCAAAAAGATGCCGATGCAGAGGGGACTGGGTGGTCTCGTGGTCTGGAATCCCTACAGATTTTGTTTTTTTTCTCCAGCCTCTGGAGTTTTTTTTTCTGTCCACCCTGGCCATCGCACCTTACTTATTCTATGTTAATTAATGTTGACTTATGTTTATTTTTTATTATGTCTTCTATTTTTCTATTCTTCATTTTGTAAAGCACTTTGAGCTATTTTTTTGTATGAAAATGTGCTATATAAATAAATGTTGTTGTTGTTGTTGACAAAAGAAGAGAAGAAGCGAGCCGCTAGGGTGGAGAAAACAAGAGCTGCTCAGGAAGCAGCAAGCGCATCAACCTCTGAGCAAACAAATGCTAAACATACAGAGAAAGAGGATGAAAACTAGGAATGTTCAAGTCAAGTGAATTCACTGCACATTATCAAGCAGTGTGCCGTTACTGGCTAACTAATAACGGCACGCCAACAAAAAAGACAAAACCATGGAGGAAAAATGCACGCAGCTCATGGCTTGCTCTTTTCACTTCTGTGGAGAAAATCCGATTCAGTGAGCACTTACAAAAACAAAGAAATGTTTTCCTGCAGATTCAAATGTTAAATGTCTTGTGCAGATGTGCCTACTACATTCATAGAGCTTGGAGATAATTTCCATTCAGAGCTTTAGGTGACTAAATCTGGGCATGTTCATCTTATTCACCAGCTGTACAACTTAACACCGACATACTGTATGGATGGTTGCTGTTTTTAGACTTTTTGTGATGGACTGTGCATAATGTGGTGCTATACATTATACAGTATGGTTACCTTTTAATTTACATGGATTTGTGCTTACCTCTCCTTTGTGCACAATTATTCTCATGTTATCTGTTGCCATATTTTCCATATTTATTATTTTTGTGATATATTTACAGTAAAGAAAACTATACTGTAAGTGGTAGTTCATGAAATGCATATACAATGTTAATGTGTTTTCTATTTATAATTAATTTATATCACTTTGCAGAGATCTGTTTTCACTTTGACATTATGGAGTCTTTTCTGCTAATCGATATCAAAAAAGCCAAGCCACCGTGATTCAATGTTGTTTAACAAGGCAATAGGCACTGTAGAAATAGTAATGAATAAGCTGACAGTACACGGTTAATACAGATGCGGGCAGACGTATAGATGAACCACCGCACATACACATGGTACACAGACCAACACATACAGTGGGTACAGAAAGTATTCAGACCCCCTTCAATTTTTCACTCTTTGTTATATTGCAGCCATTTGCTAAAATCATTTAAATTAATTTTGATCTGGTTTTGAAGGTCACTCTAGCATTGAATACCCTGGAATGGTGCATTATTCAAATATTCAACGTCGGTACCAAAAAAAAAAAAGAAGTGTGCTATTTATGGAAAAGCAGAAGAATCTGTTATGCCACCATATGATTTTGCCCAGGGTAATGCAACACTAACCCAAGTACTAAACCTTGGAGACCAAAAGAGACACACTGGAGACCTGATATGTGTTTTTCTAGACTTACAAATTCCTTCTGTCCAGTGAGATGCAGTCCCATGAAAATACATTTGGCCCACCACAATTTCTTTCATATAGTCAGCTGTATTATGATTGCCATAAGAAGGCAATTAAAACCACTCATTAAAGTCAGCTCAGTACTACAGCAAATCAAACTGCAAGACTTTATATAATCTATGAGAATCTAGATGGGCTTTCAGCCATGGGGCAGCAACCTTCTCCAGTACCTTGGACAGACAGGGCAATTTGGAAATGAGTCAATAAATAGACATAACTGTAAGATCAAGGCTCTGCATTTTCCAAAAAGGTTTCATTAACAGGCAGTGTGAAGGATGACAGTCATTTTCTAGTAGGCAGAGACATGATAATGATTTTGGTGACAGCAGGGGAAACTGCTACAATGGAACATTTCAATATTAGGTGTAAAACTGGGATCCAATGAACTGCGAAAGGAATTCACTCTAAAGAGAACACAGACAAGCTTAGTATCAGTAACTGCGGGAAAGTGACACAGCCAAGCTAAAGACTGGAGTGTAAAAAGCGGCAGATGAACAGCAACAAAGAGCTTCATTAATTATATGACTAAAGGTACTGAAAGTAGGAAAGTATGATTTCTAGTATTAGAAAATGTTGCTACTTTAATACATGTACAGGGCTTTGAATTATACTCAATTGTACTAAACATATGTTTATGGGCCTGAAAAACAAAACACTGTGAAATGCAGTACTAATAGTTATATAGCTGCTCTTTGTTCTGAAAAAAAAGAAACAAACAAATAACAACCATGAAACTGAACCAGTTAGGTTTTCACAAGTGACTACAGAAAAATAAAAAAAAATTCATACTTATTGTAATTACATAAAGCACAAGAAATGTGCTAAACAAGAGGAGACCGTTCAGTCCATTAAGACATTTGTTTAGCTAATAGCTAAGCCATTTCAATATCTCATCCTGATCATTTTTAATGTGTCAAGGATTCTGATTCAATTACATGACCTAGTAGTTTATGCAGACTCCTTGAGTAAAGAAGTGTTTTCAGTATTAAATGCATTTCACCTTAATTTCCACTGGTGTCCTCAAGTATGTGATTTACCCTTAAGTGCACATAGGTGAAGTCACTGTTACAGCCTTATTCCAAAATGGATTAAATTAATTTTTTTCCTCAGAATTCTACACACAACACCCCATAATGACAACGTGAAAAAAGTTTACTTGAGGTTTTTGCAAATTTATTCAAAATAAAAAAACTGAGAAATCACATGTACATAAATATTTACAGCCTTTGCCATGAAGCTCAAAATTGAGCTCAGGTGCATCCTGTTTCCCCTGATCATCCTTGAGATGTTTCTGCAGCTTAACTGGAGTCCACCTGTGGTAAATTCAGTTGATTGGACATGATTTGGAAAGGCACACACCTGTCTATATAAGGTCCCACAGTTGACAGTTCATGTCAGAGCACAAACCAAGCATGAAGTAAAAGGAATTGTCTGTAGACCTCTGAGACAGGATTGTCTTGAGGCACAAATCTGGGGAAGGTTACAGAAAATTTTCTGCTGCTTTGAAGGTCCCAATGAGCACAGTGGCCTCCATCATCCGTAAGTGGAAGAAGTTCAAAACCACCAGGACTCTTCCTAGAGCTGGCCAGCCATCTAAACTGAGTGATCGGGGAAGAAGGGCCTTAGTCAGGGAGGTGACCAAGAACCCGATGGTCACTCGGTCAGAGCTCCAGAGGTCCTCTGTGGAAAGAGGAGAACCTTCCAGAAGGACAACCATCTCTGCAGCAATCCACCAATCAGGTCTGTATGGTACAGTGGCCAGACGGAAGCCACTCCTTAGTAAAAGGCACATGGCAGCCCACCTGAAGTTTGCCAAAAGGCACCTGAAGGACTCTCAGACCATGAGAAACAAAATTCTCTGGTCTGATGAGACAAAGATTAAACTTTTTGGTGTGAATGTCAGACGTCACATTTGGAGGAAACCTGGCACCGCTCATCACCAGGCCAATACCATCCCTACAGTGAAGCATGGGGGTGGCAGCATCATGCTGTGGTGATGTTTTTCAGTGGCAGGAACTGGGAGACTAGTCAGGATAAAGGGAAAGATGACTGCAGCAAAGTACAGAGACATCCTGAATGAAAACCTGCTCCAGAGCGCTCTTGACCTTAGACTGGGGCGACGGTTCATCTTTCAGCAGGACAACAACCCTAAGCACACAGCCAAGATATCAAAGGAGTGGCTTCAGGACAACTCTGTGAATGTCCTTGAGTGGCCCAGCCAGAGCCCAGACTTGAATCCGATTGAACATCTCTGGAGAGATCTTAAAATGGCTGTGCACCGACGCTTCCCATCCCACCTGATGGAGCTTGAGAGGTGCTGCAAAGAGGAATGGGCAAAACTGGCCAAGGATAGGTGTGCCAAGCTTGTGGCATCATATTCAAAAAGACTTGAGGCTGTAATTGCTGCCAAAGGTGCATCGACAAAGCATTGAGCAAAGGGTGTGAATACTAATGTACATGTGATTGCTCAGTTTTTTATTTTTAATAAATATGCAAAAACCTCAAGTAAACTTTTTTCACATTGTTATTATGGGGTGTTGTGTGTAGAATTCTGACATTCATACATACATATAAACATACATATATATATATACATACACATACATACATATAAACATACATATATATATATACATACACATATATACATATATATATATACACACACACAGATATATATATATGTGTATATATAAGATGAGATCACAGTAGGAGGTTAGGGCAGTGTGTACGGTGGGTGAGTAAAGGCTTGCGTTGAAAATATTAACATTGTGAAAGACAATGACATGAGTGTGGAATATTGCAATTAGATGCAGGTAGTACTCTGGGCAGCAACAAGGATTGATGGGCAGTAGGCAAGGACAACAGTCAATAGCTGAAAGAGAAGACATTTTAATATAATGTAGTCAAATAAAGAACTGGATAGAACATTCATTCATTACTGAGTGAGCTTAATCCAGTTTAGGGCTGCAGGGACAAGAGCCAACTGGAGAGTCTCAAGTGCAAGGTAGGACCTTACTATGGATGAGATGCAGCAGGGAACACACAAGAACACATCCCATTTACTCATCCATTTAGGCCTACCATGCATTAGAAAAAGCCACATATACATGGAAAGAACATGCAAGCTCCGCAGTGGACTAAGATTCAAAGCCATCACTCTACAGCTACAAAGTGCAGCTGCACATACAGCACAACACATACCCCTGAGCCGCTGTGCCACCCACAGGTGGAATAGTTTCTGTGAAGCACAGCCAGTCTAAAATGTTTACTATTTACTGCATTTGAAGCCTGGCAAAGCAAACTCATTCATAAATAGTAAATAGTTGGAAATACAATGCAGAGATTCACATAACCATAAAACATCCATGCTTAGATCAATAGTGGAATCTGTAGAAGCAGTCTTTGGTTTGTTAACATCTCATTGTTTAATAAAGCAAATTTTATGACTCTTGACGGCTGGTACATAAGACTGCGTGACTGGATCCTCTGTATGAATAGTGATGTTTGTGAATACCAGGCTCATTAAGCAGGTGAAAGGAGCTGCAGTGTTCTTACAAAGTCGGAGATGTGCCTTTCAGTAAGATATCGTAATTTAAAGCATTTACAATGACTAAACTAATGAAATGGTCTAAATAGGCAAAACTGTTAGAGGGTCTCACTTCAACTGTCAGTTAATTAGCCAATTCCTTCTGCTGCTACTAAAACTCTTAAATAAAGCAGGTGTGCAAAATACAGACAAGTTGGGGAAAAACCCACAAATCTTCAATCACAAAGGGCAAGAACAGCAATTGGAGATCAATGATCAATAACAAGCAGGAAGGAATACAAAGCAACAGTGAATATAGCTATCTTACCTATTTACTGATCAAGGGCAATACAAAATACTGTACAAATGGAGTGGAAAAATCCACTGTATGCCAAACTGAGCAGGGAGATTAATAAAGAGTCGCTCACAGATGAGGAGATGAAGGGGAACAAGTAGATGACACACGTAAGCAAATAACAGCAACAGCAAAACACTGCCTGCATCTGTTACCGTATATCCAATAAGACAACCCTGATACACTTGGCTAAATATGAAGACACACTGTTGCACTGCATATATCCCAGGCTAAAAACTTCCTTAAGTACACAAATGAAAATGTTTCCTTTTTTGTAAGTGCAGGCTAGTGTGTTCTAGAAAAAGTAGGCTGTAGAATTTTTACACAGATATATGCAGACAGACTGATAACCATGACATGTACATATGTGCAGGCAGAAGAAATAATAAAAAGTCACACATACATGTTTACACAAAGACAGGTACATGTTGCTGAGGCCAACCCACAGGCAATGGATGAAGACAGGCAGACATACTGAAGAATTGCACACATACTTCGTAGAAGCCTGCCAAACCCATAGTTTACAGGTATAGAAGGCCTTTCTGAGCTGGGTGATAGTTTACAGAGTGATGACAGCAACTACACTTGTCTGTAACTGGCATACTTTCTAGCCAAGCACAGCAAGGAAAAGCTGCTGTGCTTCTCTGAAATATTTTGCGCATTAAGGGAGACCAAAAAAGTAAGTAATACCATTCTGACTCAGGTGAGGAAGAGAAGAGCCAAAGGTGATGCCATGGTTACCTCACCAGGATGAGATTAGGGTTTAGGGCTCCTCTCACCCAGTCCCTTCAAATCTACACCACTAATCTGTCTGTTACCCTGACCTTCTCATCAATGTCAGCTACGCTATAATTGTAGTGCTTCAGGCACACACATTACAAGAGTTTCACACTCGCAACCAGACAACTCATCAGCTACAAATACAAGATTATTTATGTCCTAAGTGGATCTCTTATTGCAAAGGTCAGCTTCCCAAATTTGGCATTGCACTCAAGAGCTGCGAAGACATTAACAGAGAGTTCTCTTAACTAGAGTTAGTTTGCAACTTAGATATCAGAGGGTCAATAGGCTCAGCAAGGCTCAAGTTTGAATTGTAGACTGGCACTGCCATGTGGACACAAAGAAAACATTTTCAGAAGGAATTCTGGTAACTGTGAACTTGGGCAGTTTAACATACCTCAGCTGCCCATCCACAGCAGATTTCAAACCATTAAGTAAATATTTATATCACTTTAAATATCCAGAATAGTCAATCTAGGAGTCCTGTATTCCGCAACTCACTGTGCTGTTGTACTTTTAGAGCAGACCACTAGGTGACTGGGATTGGCCTTTGAAGGTCATTAGTGTCACCACTAGAAGAACAATGCTCAGTGGCCAAAAAAAAAAAAAAAGTCAGGGGAGGAAAATATGTAGGAATAGCCCAGCAGAAGTTTGACTTAAATACCTACAACTGGGGGCAGGAAGTGAAATAATTGCCTTTATTTTAACATCTTTATACCCAAATCCAGACTACAGTGCAGGCTTCTACTAGGTAAACATCAATTTATGAAAAACATAATAAAATATGCTCTTTCTAAAAAAAAAAAGGAGGAAAGTTCTGTTCTGCGATACTGTTGTCTACAAGGTGTCACTATTGTCAAAAGGCAGATACATTACTAGACTAAGAAATTAGATTAAAACTCTACCCCCAAGTACTCAATGGCAGTGACCAAGTCATTATCCATAAAGGGACTACAGGGTATTTAGTCCCTTGCACAGTAGACAATGCTTTTTAAAGCAAGTAGGCACATACCTACTTGTGAGTTCTAGTGAATGTACAATTAAAAATGAGACTGAGAAAAAACTAAAACTTAAAATAACGCTGAATGTGGAATGGTAGGGAGTCCTAGATGCACAGGGTGTGTGTATCAGACCAGCAACACCTCCTGGGGCTTTAACACACAGCATCGTCATTGGGATGTCCAGAAAGGGCCACCAGACAAAACCTTTCAGACTGTTGGTGAGAGGGGAAACAGTACTGCCCAATGAGCCATCCATCTATTTATCTATCTAACACACAACTCCTTGTATTTTGTCACCCACAGGGAATGGCAGAAGATGGTTCAGCGTTCCACGATTCTTCATGAAACTTAGAAAATGTACTTGCAGTGTGCTAAGAAAAATAAAAAACGACACCGCAGGACTAGAAAAATCTTCTGTTTTTATGAATCTTATTTTTTGGCAATTCATGATGAAGGCAGGATCAGGATATGGCAAGAACCCTAGAAATCAAAAGCTCACACTTGCCAGATGTCAGAATTGCACATTGAGTTAAGTGATTTAATGAGGTGAGTGTGCTTTTGAGGAACACATTAGGACCTGTGATATGAATGCAGCTGTGTTTGAATTCCATCTGTTATTTCAACCTTGTTTCTGATAAGATAAATCCCATCATGGCTAAATGGTTACCATCGTTAAATGGAATTTCCAACAAGACTCAATAACCAGGTTTCCATCCAAGGAGTTTTAAAAAAAAAAATATTTAGCGCTTCAAATTTTATCTGATGGAAATGCTAATTATCGATAAAATGTTGTACATGTCGACATAATATTTTTTCGTTTAACTCTAGTGCATATCGAAACTTCAGATGTCAAAAAAACTACATTGGCAACACTTTTTGTCAGAAAAAAAGGGCTTTAATGCAAATAAATGTGTCACATGATACATTTTCATCACGTGCAATCAAAACGAGAATAGCGGAGCGGTTCGCATGGTCTGATGAGGAGACTCGTTATTTCTCGTGATGAGCCAATGCAGTAGCGGATAGGCTGGGTCTCCTGCTACTAAAAGGGGTACCTGAACTCCCTCCACATCAACTGTAGCCTGGGGGTGTCTCTCAGGATGTCTAAATAATACAAAAACCGCAAAGGTAATTTACTGTGCCAGTCAAAATATTAATTAAACCGTGTGTTTCATTATCTAAACATGTTTTTCTTATTATTGAATGGCAGATGTTTTAGCATATATAAGAAATTCTCTCATTAATATTAACTTTAATTTTTTTTTTGATTAAACGTTGTTATTTTGTATTAATTCAAATTTCAGTTTTAATTAAAAACCTTAAGGGAAGCAGGTTACAGTACTAATTCAGTTGTTATCGCACTGAGAAGGGATTTTTCTGTCCCCCCTGGCCATTGAACCTTACTCTTATTCGATGTTAATGTTGATTTATTTTTTATAATTATGTCTTTCATTTATCTATTCTTTAATATGTAAAGCACTTTGAGCTACTGTTTGTATGAAAATGTGCTATATAAATAAATGTTGTTGTTGTTGGATGGTGAAAGGTAGACTCACCTGTACTAATCCGATGCTGCAAACACAGCTGCATCATGGGCACATCCAGGAGTGCCAACACAAATGTCTCGTATCATGCACCTGTCATCAACAAGGGCCTGGAGAACAATAAATTGCCACCCTTTGCGATTAATGTAATCGCGGTAGCCTTCCGTCGGGGCAAGAATAGGCACATGCGTACCATCCAGCGCACCGTAAATCTGTGGCACAAGATACACCAAGGAATTGCGGTATGCAATTTCATTGGCCTCCACTACAGTCGGAAGTCTGATATAATGGCGCATTAATTTTTCTTTAATAGCGGTGCACACAGCATATACACATCGATGGACGGTAGTTTTACTAACTCCGAAAGTTTCTCCAACTACTCTATACTCGGCGCAGGTTGCCAGCTTGCAAAGGGCGATGGCAATCCGCTTTTGGGTTGGAACCAGTGGTCGGTGACAACCTGTGATGGGCGCAACATCAAGACTGATGAATCCACACAACATCTCAAACATCGGCCGTGTCATTCTAAAATGTTGCAGCCAGAGATTTTCTGTGAAGTGTCTCTCCACCACCTCCTTCCGTCGTGTTTCTCATACCCGTGGGTTTTGTCGCACTGGGGTACTTTCTTCGAGCTCTAGGGCTATCAGACAAGCAACTGCTTCATTTTGCTGTCGTCTTCGGATATTATGTACAATTCCAATTATTTGTGAAACTGAAAGAGGAGTAAGCTGCCAAATTTCAAAAAACTGTCTGAATAATCTCTCCATTTCTTTGTTTCTTTGTTTAGTGGAGGGGGTGTAACGTGGAAAACAAAAGGTAGATAATTTGCGACATACACAAAATTATGTATGGAAACGCTCAAGGGCAGATTTTTTCAGCGATACAACAAAACTTATGCGACAGTTCGTTTTGGAGGGGATGACGTCATCACGCACGCCATTTTATCGATAAAAAGCCAGTTGGATGGAAATAGGCTGGAGACAGCAAATTTCCCACATTTTATTTACGTATACTGTATTCTGCTTGTCGATAACAAAACGTCGCAAAAAACTGGATGGAAACTTGGCTAATGTCACAAGGTTAGGAATATTATGGAATTATTCCAGAAAGATGAGAAGTCCATTCAGGTAGAGGTGAACCATCAACTAATTTGCAACAATTACTGGAAATAACTCAAGGTTTTGTAGGCTAATAACCCTGAGCCATACTTTCCATATATTGATGACTGCATGCCAAGATGAATTTAGACTCTTTTAAGGGCAAATGGAGGGTAGCTCACTTTAAAGTAAGTGTACCTAATACAGTAGTTATTAAATGTTGCGTATCATATATTGTACAAAGCAGACAGCTCTATCCACCATTTCTATGACTAATACAGACCAACAATTTAGCAAAGTTTTGTTTCATGTGGGCCAGCATAACAAAGAGAAACATTTCACATGGGGAGGGATAGCTTTGTTCTCAGAAGATAATTGAAGGCTAGTTTATAGATAATTGAAGGCTAGTTTATAATTGGCAGGATGTATTGAAACAGTCAATACTCTCAATATGCAGAATTTAGCATTATGGGAACAGTAATCAGAATTTTAGATTTGTGAAATCATTTTGAAGAATCTCTCCTCCATCACTTCCTAGGCCAAATCTGGAGTATGTGGTACTTTGAACACAGAGAAAGCTTGCCAGAATTAAATACAATGTGCTCATGGTGTGGGGCATACAATCAGACTTGGACACTCTAATGCACACATTCCCAGACATTTTTTACCTGTAGATCAAAGGTATCTTTGGTATGATGGCTTTGCAAACTGCCACAACATGAACCATACACCTAATTCATTACTGGATTATTCCAAGTGAAATCAAACGATTTTCCAGAAATCCTGTGCACTTTGGTCTCAAACAATTCTGAAAATAATACCAGGTGTACCCATGTTCTCCAGGAGACACCCTGTGAAATTATTTTGACTTAAGACCAATACTCTTCAAGATAAAGCCAATTCTGTGAGGGGGAAGGGGTGTTAAATTTGACACTGCTTTATGTATTCATCAATTTTACAAGATAATATCTTAAAACCTAAACCACATAGCAGGCTCAAATTTTGCATACTGGTATACCTTTATAGGTATAGCATGTAATGAAATCAAAATGTTTGGTCCAGATAACATCACTTGGTAAGAGCAGTCCTTCAAATAATGGAAAAAAGTATTGTTGGTCTTTGGCTTTGCCATGTTTGGGTATTAAGAAAGTATAATTCTAACTGATACAGCCTGATGAATTTTTTTCCATGTTTGCATACCCACACAGGGCTTTTCAAAAAAGTTATACATTTCTGGGCCTAATTTCCAGACTAACTTAAGGCACTGTGGGAATACCCAGACATTTTTCAAATTATTTTTCTGGTATCATACATGGTCCCTTCTTTCTTAAAAACAAGTCTTACTTTTCTCAGGGGAATCGTTCATTTTCATTTTCCAATCTAAAAATGGGTTACATTCATCATTTGTCAGTAATGATAATCATCAAGGTCTTCATCACTAACTTGGGTATAGGATTAATGGAAAAAATAAACTACCAAAGGCACATTAAGCACAACACATGAACAACTGCTGCTTGATTTCTTATTAAATACAACACTAGTTATAATGAAGTGTTAACATCTTCACCAGGAATGTGTCCAATTTCATTTCTGTTTCAATCAAAGTGCAGACTGTAGTTCACCTTTGTTTCTGAGATCAAGATGGTACTGCCACCCACTGACTGTAATAGGTGCACTAGGCAGTGTAATGACACACTGTAACGGCGCCCAACAATTATCATCTTTAGGTGGCCAATGGAAAGACTGTGCAGGATAGTTTGGATGTATGAAAAATATCAGGATATCTGATTCTGCTTCACTCTTGTCACGAATCACACCAGTCCAACATTGTTCATCATACATGCACCCAACATAGCCTCCAATAGAACACTGGCCAAATGTGAGGGGTGATGGGTGAGCCATCAGGAGTGTGATTGTGAGAGGGCAGGATCTCAGCTGCTGCTTCAGTGGTGAATATTCAGGCAGTCAATTGACTGTCTTCACCAGACACCTGGCTGACTTTGAATTTGCCATCTTCTGTGGGGGTGTAACAGTGGTACTCTTGAATATCAGGTGTTCTTTGGGCAATGAAGAATCACATTTTCTGTTCAGCAACATGAGATAGAACATCATCATTTGACATGAAAAAAAGTCTGACATTTTTGTTACCTTACTTATTGATAACTCAATGATTACCATTATTGACACATGGCGTATTCTCCCTATGTTTAGGATGGAAAAAAACATGAAAGATTTGCATAAGAAAAATAAGGTTTGTATTTTGAGAAAGAAAGGACAATGTAGAATAAATGAAAAATATTTTTAAAATTATATTTATATTCCTACATGCCGTTAGGAGGCTCTGAAAATTAAATCCAAAATGATTTTTTTGGAATTAAGAGGTCTGCTGTTCAAATCCTGATACAGTTTCTTTTCTGTTTATCGCTTTAACTGGAAGCCTATATAGTTATCTGAATAAGGAAAAAAAAATCAAAAATGAATGAATGAAATGAATGAATGAAGCCTGCTCAGTGGCTTAGTTCTGAGCTATGGACATGTGAAATTTGATGAAAAAAATGAGGCCAGATAAAATCAACACCAAACCGTCTCAGTAAGCTGTCTGTATCTTGGAAAGTATTGATCTTTCATCAAAAATATTTTACAGGGTGTCTCCTGACTAACACGGAACACCTGGCAAATTTTCCAGAATTTTTTGAGTCCGAAGTATGTGGGCCATTGGTTGATTTGACATGGAATGACCCTACTTATAAAACATGGCACTAACACTTTTACATTTCAATAAAAAGTAACAAGTAGAGAAACAGTAATTTAAATATAATCACATTATTTTTGTAAAGTTTGGTTTGGATTTTTAGATGTTTTGGAGGAAGTTTGATTTGGTGCAGAATTATATGCTATGCACTGACACAATAGGTAACCCAAAATAAGCTATGGAGCATAACCAAGTAAACAACAGCATGGTGCCAAGAGGCAGACAGTATCAAAATGAATTACTGACAAGTAAACTACTGAGTAGCACCAAATGAGATGTCAAGTGACACGAGATATGCGCAATAAAGCTTCCCTTTGATTGGACAGTGATTCTAAAGTCACTACACAAGTGGAACTAAATGAACAATAGATTTCTAAAACACAAAAATATACATTTGTAGTAAATGAGTGCCTATTCAACACCAAATGTACAACTGGCATCAAATAAGCTATAGACTAACACAAAGGGAAAAATAAAATGGCACCAGATGCGTTATAGTTGGAAACATTTTGGCTGAGTGCCATCAAAAGAATTAACATCCAGTAAGCTACAGCCTGGGACTAAATATGCATCTACTTTGTGCCAAATTATTTTTTTTTTACACTAAATGTCCTGCTATGCAGCACCAAATGTGTTGCTGTCAAAAAAAAAATAAGCTACAGATTAGGGCCATGTAGCCTATCATACCATACAGAATCAAACCAGAAACACCGGCACTTAAATGCAATCTAGTGGCACTAAATGAACTGCGTATTTTTGACCAAATGACATTCAGTAAGCTACGCACTGGCATCAAATGAATGACAGAATTGTATCAAATGAGCCATAAAATGGATGCAGTCAATGTAATTAAATAAACTATTAAGTGAGGCAAATTGAGTTACAAGCTGTCATCAAACAACCTACAACGGGGTGACAAATGATATATAAATTGGCAACAAAAAATATCAAACTTTTGGGTGACACCTGGGCACCATGGGCTTAAGATCATATTGATTGACTTTGTAATTTGTTATTGTGGCAATTCAAGGACCATTTAGACAACAGTGATACAGGAAGCGGACACATAAAAGAGGCAGCCTTTCTAAGCAATGCTAGCAGAAGGTTCTTCATGTTTGACAGACAGGTACAGTATACACGGGTCTCGAAAACAGCAGCTGCAGCAATGTATGAAAAAATGGAGCATAAGTGGGGGAAACAGATTTTAAGCAGCCTCAAAGCTATCACACAGGGTATTTCCAAAAAATGAAAGAGAACAGCTGACCTCAGGTATAGTCATGTTGGGGGTAAAATGAACATAATGAAGAAGTCAGCATCTTATTTCTAGGGCTGAGGCTGCAAAGTATACAGTACAAGACTGTAAGAAATCTGTCCGGAAATATGGAAGGTGCTGGTTATTGTTGGGGTATCTTGGTTAAAGCTCCTGCTCAGGACAGACAAACAGTTTATACATGATGTCAGTTTAATGTGGTGGTTGCCTTTCCCAATAATTCAAGAAGACCTTAGGGTGTTTAGTAGTTATTTATTGGTCACAAGGTGCAGTCTCTTTCAAGAATCCCAGAACTGAAAAGGAAATTGTAAACAAAAGTCAATTTTTATTTTGTCCTAGCCATGAAACAGTGGATCATCTCTCGGTTCACATACAGATATTTGAGGAACTGTGTGCTAACTTTGTTCATTTGTGTTTTAGTAGCCCCAGGAAAACCTTGTAAGTGAGCTCCCATGAATGTAATATGGAAGATGCTGCAAAAATATGAAGTTTCTATGCCCCTATTGCATGTCATTCAGTCCCTGGGGGCTGTTTCCATAAAAGTATGCCTAGGACTCCACCTAAGGGTTATTTTTTTTTCACTGCTTTGCTGTGATTTTCATGCATATAATACAGTGGCTTGCAAAAGTATTCGACATTCTACACATTTTGTCACGTTACAGCCACAAACATGAATCAATTTCATTGGAATTCCACGTGAAAGACCAATACAAAGTGGTGTACACGTGAGAAATGGAACGAAAATCATACATGATTCCAAACATTTTTTACAAATAAATAACTGCAAAGTGGGGTGTGCGTAATTATTCAGCCCCCTTTGGTCTGAGTGCAGTCAGTTGCCCATAGACATTGCCTGATGAGTGCTAATGACTAAATAGAGTGCACCTGTGTGTAATCTAATGTCAGTACAAATACAGCTGCTCTGTGACGGCCTCAGAGGTTGTCTAAGAGAATATTGGGAGCAACAACACCATGAAGTCCAAACAACACACCAGACAGGTCAGGGATAAAGTTATTGAGAAATTTAAAGCAGGCTTAGGCTACAAAAAGATTTCCAAAGCCTTGAACATCCCACAGAGCACTGTTCAAGCAATCATTCAGAAATGGAAGGAGTATGGCACAACTGTAAACCTACCAAGATAAGGACGTCCACCTAAACTCACAGGCCGAACAAGGAGAGCGCTGATCAGAAATGTAGCCAAGAGGCCCATGGTGACTCTGGGCGAGCTGCAGAGATCTACAGCTCAGGTGAGGGAATCTGTCCATAGGACAACTATTAGTCGTGCACTGCACAAAGTTGGCCTTTATGGAAGAGTGGCAAGAAGAAAGCCATTGTTAACAGAAAACCATAAGAAGTCCCGTTTGCAATTTGCCACAAGCCATGTGGGGGACACAGCAAACATGTGGAAGAAGGTGCTCTGGTCAGATGAGACCAAAATGGAACTTTTTGGCCAAAATGCAAAACACTATGTGTGGAGGAAAACTAACACTGCACATCACTCTGAACACACCATCCCCACTGTCAAATATGGTGGTGGCAGCATCACGCTCTGGGGGTGCTGCTCTTCAGCAGGGACAGGGAAGCTGGTCAGAGTTGATGGGAAGATGGATGGAGCCAAATACAGGGCAATCTTGGAAGAAAACCTCTTGGAGTCAGCAAAAGACTTGAGACTGGGGCGGAGGTTCACCTTCCAGCAGGACAATGACCCTAAACATAAAGCAAGGGCAACAATGGAATGGTTTAAAACAAAACATATCCATGTGTTAGAATGGCCCAGTCAAAGTCCAGATCTAAATCCAATCGAGAATCTGTGGCAAGATCTGAAAACTGCTGTTCACAAACGCTGTCCATCTAATCTGACTGAGCTGGAGCTGTTTTGCAAAGAAGAATGGGCAAGGATTTCAGTCTCTAGATGTGCAAAGCTGGTAGAGACATACCCTAAAAGACTGGCAGCAGTAATTGCAGCAAAGGGTGGTTCTACAAAGTATTGACTCAGGGGGCTGAATAATTATGCACACCCCACTTTTCAGTTATTTATTTGTAAAAAATGTTTGGAATCATGTATGATTTCCGTTCCACTTCTCATGTGTACACCACTTTGTATTGGTCTTTCACGTGGAATTCCAATGAAATTGATTGTTTGTGGCTGTAATGTGACAAAATGTGGAAAAGTTCAAGGGGGCCGAATACTTTTGCAAGCCACTGTATATCAAGGAACAATTCAGGAGTATATATCTTAGGGACTTTAAAGTTGCATAGCTTCCATTTAAAGATGACGATGTCCTTTTGGGCTCATCTCTGAGGCAGAAGAATATTAACTGCTTGAAAATGAGATTCAGAACCTCCAACTCCTAAGTTGCAGTTAACAATGGCATGTTCTTTATATATAAGAATAACAACAACTGCATCACGTTGAGTAGTTTCAGGTCTTGAAAACCTTTTTCTAAAGTGACAGCTGACAAAAACAAATGCTTTGTTTTGTGCAGGAGTTAAGCTCTTGGGTGATGTTCTGAGTTTTACTGGTCATGAGCTATCTAGAGTTTGAAAGCCTGGGCAAAAGCAGTCAATATCAGGTTCTTTAATAGTGTTTTTGGACTCACAAGCTGTGTTAAATTCTGAAGCTCATCAAATAAAGACGGATTTTATAATTGAGACACTGCTTCTTCAGATAGAAGGCAGTTGAGGCAGCAAGCGATGGACATCTCCAATACGTTTATAAGTGAACCATAACAGAGTAAGTCAAAATCCTGCATGGATTACACATCTCAACGGGGCTGGGAGCACCTGGAAGTTCTCCAAAAGGAAAATGGTCAGAAAACAAGATTAGATAAGATGACATAAGAGCTGCTAATGCCAAGCGCTCCTGGTCTAGGGTGTCAACAGCTGTAAAATGCACACTATGTACCCCAACAATATGTGGACACCCTTCCAGATTATTGAGTTTAGGTGTTTCAGCTGCACCCACCATTACCAGGTGCATAAAATCAAGCACACTGCCATGCTATCTCCATTGATAAGCACTGGCAATAGAATGGGTCTTACTGAAGCGCTCGTTGACTTTAAATTTGGCATTATCATAGGATGCCACCTTTGACACAATCAGGGCATTAAATTTCAGTTCCTCTAGATCTGCCCCAGTCAAATGTAAGTGCTATTTTAGTGAAGTGGAAGCATATGGGACCAACAACAGCTCAGTCACAACATGGTAAGAATCTCAAATTTATAGAATGGAGCCACCAAGCACTGAAAAGCATAGCACATTAAAATCTCCAATGCCTTTTTCAATCACTCACAACAGTGATCCAAACTGTCTATCAAAGCAGCATCACCAAAAAAAAACAAAGGCGTTGGGAGCTTTATGAAATGGATTTCCATGGCCAAGCAGCTGCTCACAAGCCTGGAGTGATGTAAAGCATTCTGTCATTGGACTATGGATCAGTGGAAACATGTTCCCTGGAGTGATGAATCACACTTCTAAACCTGGGATTACAGGATGCCACGAGAATGCTACCTTCCATAATGCCAACTATAAAGTTTTGTGGAGTAGGGATAATGGTCTGGGACTATTTGTCAAGGTTTGGGCTAGGCCCCTTGATGAAGAGTATTGCTAATAATAAAACATACAAAGACATTTAAGGCAACTTTGTGGCCACAGTTTGGGGAAAGTCCTTTTCTATTTCAGTATGGCTATGCCCCTGTGCAGAGAGCCTGGTCCATGAAGAAATGGGGGAACTTGAGAGGCCTTGCACTGCGCCCTGATCTCAACCCTATTGAACATCTTAGGGATGTATTGTAATGCTGACTGATAGCAAGGTCCTCTTGTCCAAGATTAGTACCTGATCTTGCAAATGTTCTTTTGGTTGAATGGGCACAAATTCCCATAGACACACTCCAATATTTTTTGGACAACCTTCCCAGAAACATGGAGACTGTTATACCCACAAAAGTGGCAGTGGGTGGGGTGGGTTCAACTTCATTTTATTGCCAAAAGTTTTAGAAAAGGATATCCAGCAAGCTCATATAGGTGTGACAGTCAGGTGTCCACAACTAGTGGCAACACAGTGTACAAAAGGCAGGCCACTGACGTACAAGTCTGGCCGACTGACTTATGGTGTTAAGTACAAAACTACTTACTTGAATGTGTATACTCTATCAGAATGTCATATTCAACAAAGCCACTAACCGGCAAGCTTAAATTAATAACCCAGTATGACAGTGTACACATCGGTCTGTAAAAGTTATTCACAAATAAAAAAATAAAGTGATGTCTTATTGGAGGGCCCGCACCATGTCTTAGGTCAGCTTGAACATTCCTGTGCTTCACTGGGGAGAAAGCAAAGCAGAAACAGATGATAAGGCTGGACGCATGACTGAGTGAAATCTATCCACTGGACTTGACTACGACCCCAGGCAGCTGGACACAATTTTAAGAGCAGCTTAATCACAAATATACACATGCAGCCACTTGAATCAGAGAAAGCAGCTCAAACAAGCAGGAACAGATGGAGAAAGGTTACTTCTGCACTCTGGTGGAATTTCTGGTGAAAGAATTTTAAACCACAAGTATTAGCACTCTTTAGTTCAAGAAGACAAGTAGAGCAGAGGCTCAACACACTTGTCACTAGTGAGCTGCTGACTATCCTATATGATAAAAAGAATTTGAGGTGAAAAATAAAATATATAATCATGGTGCGGAACCAGATTATCTGCAACAAAATAAGAATAACATAAATAAACCCGCATAGGACACGCTATTAAGATAGCCTGAGAAAAAAACTCCCTAATTTTCCATACCACAACAACCACTTTAAAGGTGGGCAGTTTGGAACTTACCGTTGGCCTCTTGGGAATGGATATGGTTGACAAGAGGCCGTGGGCGTGGGGGGCGCTTGGAGATGGTGATTGGCTGCCGTTTCCGGGGAGGGGCCCGTGGTGGAGGAAGTGGAGGTAGTGCTGGGTCCTCTGGGGGAGCAGAGAAGATCTGACAAAGAAGAAAAGAATAAATAACATTGCACACAAAAGCTTACATCAAACATTTCCATTTTCCTTGGCAGACAATCTCAGCTTTGTAAATACATCCTTCATAAAACAGCAAAAAAGGTGGACATTTGATGGCAAAATGTTTAACATTGCATCTGGATGTGCAAGATGTCCCAGTAAGTACAGAGAATTAATTTTATACAGAATTAGGCATCTAAGGGACTGGCAGGGCTACTGCAGAAAACAGCCCCTTAGGACACAAACAAAGTCAAAGCAGGTTAAGTAAATACAAACAAGCCCTAAAACAGAACTCACTCAGGCCTGAGCAGCATCTCGAGGCAGCCCTTTATTCACTCATGCCCTCACTCTCTAAACTTAACATCACAGGATGAGGTAGCAAATGTAACCCTAGCGCCTAATGTTAAGTTGTGAGAGACTGACAAAACGGTCTTGTACTGCTGTGCTGGCTGGCTGCTTTCCAGACCACAGCATGATGTCTGCAAATTTGTGATGATGTGTTATATGATAAGTGCTGCACGAATAATTGGTTGTTCCCACTGTTTGTACAGAAGACAGCTGGGCAAACCTTCATCTGCACTTCATCTTCCACAACTTTCAGTAGAGGAGCCATAGGTTTAATTTGACATAGGAGCTTTATGCAGTTAATACCATTACCAGGCTCATTATAGCTTTCCTCCACACAAAAAATGATAGGCAGTGTACAAATACAAATAGTTGTAAATCCCTTGCCATTAGTCTTCTCTCACCTTTTCACAGTCTTCAATAAGAATCTCCACAACTATGTTCTGGAACTTGATGTTTATCATGGCTGCCACTGTTTCTTCTTGTGCCCTCATCAAAGTTGGCCCAAAGATCACACCCATGTTAGATGCACTCATCAGGTTCTCTTCACAGTGACTACAGACACTAAAATAGGAGAAGAGAGGGAACTCTGAGCTTCACTTGGTACATGATAACTGCAAGAGAGCATCACAGGGCCCACAGCCTAGTACCAATGTATCCTTACATAGCTAGGTGTCTAATGAGCAGCTCCAGCATTTCTCGATTCTTTTCTGGTAGTTTGTACACCAGCCAATGGATGGATCCCAACCGATAGTCAAGGTTGTCTGACTCTGAAAAATAAGCAGATGCTGTCACAACACAGAACGTCCATATTCAACATACAGTATCTTACAATACATGTTTTATTCTATATTGCACCTCTGACTGCATGTTCCATTACTTTAAAAACACACAAGAATATACTACAAAGCAACACAAGACAACAAGGAACTACAGAAAAACTCTAATGTGGGAGGAACTTGAGGGTGCAACCTGGATTTCTTTATAAGAATCAAACTTCCATTGTTATAATGTGTTTCTAAAGTACTCCACTCCTAAACTGAAAAAAGATGCCCTTGACCACATGGTAGACAAGGATATCTAATATATAAAGCAGAGTCGATGTGTGTGTGTATGTATGTTTGTTTGTCCACCATACAAATCTGCACCGGGTGTCCGAGTGGCACCAAACTGGGCATGGGGCTCCTTTGTGACCAGGAGAAGGTCATGGGGTATGTTTGGTTTGGAAAAATGTTCGTGGTGAACTGCAGGGCACCTTTTCAATCAAAACAACCTTCGGCAGACGTCCCCGTACTTATCATCGACAAGATGGCCACATGTTCCAACAGACATTCACCGCGGCGCCATCAAGCGGCAGCTTTGGTCTCTGTGCGTCGCTTTTTACCCATGTTTCTTTAAATTGCCAACAGATGGCGGAAGTGTCCAAGTATGAGAAGGCTGACTACTTTGATTGGGTGAAGAGCAACTGCCGTATGGATGTAAAACATGAACGACCCTGTGTGCGTGACCGGCTGACACACCCCGTTTCCGCACGTCACACTCCCACACGCACTGATAGTGCTGTACAGTATACCCCCAAAATTCGTGGGGCTTACGTTCCTAGAGCACCAGCAAATTGTGAAAAACCACGATGATGGATGTGGTAAAAAAAAAATGCCTTTTAAATGCCTATTTTTATAGTTTCAACCCTGAATACAGTATGCCCCCAAAGCACTTTAATTTCGTTGCAAACTCAGCTTAATACATTAATACATTACCTAAAAAATTACCTTAATACATTACCTAAAAACAGAATGTAAAGGTACACCCGTATACTGTACAGTACTGTACTGTTATGTTTCCCGCAGTGAAGAATGTAAAATATCGATGTTACCTCCATACGTACTGTAATTAATGCATGCGTGTTTTCTTTGGTATGCGCTGTAGTTTTCTTTGTTATAAGCAGAGTAAATACATAATAATTTCATTTAATTAAAATACAGAAAAATGTGCGGGTACTCACCAATGATAAATGATATTGATGATGATGATGATGAAGTAGCTGTGCAGTATGATGCATAGGATTTAAAACTCCTCGGGTGGCGCCTTTTCTTCAGGCGCTTCAGGAGGAGTCGTATCTTTGTACGGGTCTTCTTCTGGTGGGGTTTTGTGCTGGCTTTTCTTTATATGTTTCATGAACATTGTGACAGGAAGTTGCTACATTGTCTCTTGTAGCGAACTGCTGGTACAATTTACATGCTTTCTCATGGATGATGTTACTGTCCAATGGGATGTTCTTCCTGCAGTTTGTGATCCACAGTGCCAAGGCAGATTCCATCCTGACGATATTTTTATTCCTTACGGTCATTATCTTTTTGGCACTATCACTGAAACTTACAGATACGGTACTCCAGATTGCTGCTTCATTCTTCTTTATGTAGCATACGGTGCTTTCATTAATGCCATAGTGGCGCTCTACTACAGTATAACTTTTTAGTTCCCGGAGCAAATCCAGTAGTTCAACCTTCTTCTGAAGTGTTTTAAACTTCTTCTGGCGCTTAGGCTCAGTTCCTTAGAAGGTGCACGGCAATTCGACGACATCGTGTGCGTTTAAGAATAACAAAACAATAACAAAATGGAAAACACGAGGACACTCAGCTGGAGACGCGTCACAAAGCAGCAGTCAATCATCAGCAAGTAGAAATGAATAACACTCTTGGATTGGCTACTTTCACCATCCCAAACCACGTTTCTCTCAGTGGTGGTAAACCCACTAACCAGGAGACGAGTCACATAGCAGCAGTCAATCAGCAGCAAGGAGAAATGAATAACACTCTCAGATTGGCTACTTTCACCATCCCAAACCGCGTTTCCCCCGGCGGTTGCTTCCTGTTCTCTCTACAGCACAGTATTGCCATGAAAAAAGGCATAACAAATAGCGGAGGATATTTGCGCTTTCCACTAACAATTAATAGTTAGCCTCTAAGAAAAAATCCGTGAACGACTGAGTCCGCGAACCCTGAACTGCGACCTCACGGGGGTCTACTGTATTTCATTCGCCAACGTCTATTATATGTAAACACGTTTAAACAGAGACTCGCCTTAAAAAGACACCATTCTTCCTCGACCATTTTCCCCAAACGTAGCACCAGTTGTATGTCACTTCTCTCTGTAGTTACCATCGCCAACGTCCGTTAGATAGCATCAGGGTTCAACACAGACACTCCTTACAAACAGAGCACCCCTCCCCGCCATTTTTACCCAGTACGGTTTCAGTGCTACTCTTTCTCACTGGCTTTCCGTATTTGTAGTGCTATTTGCTCCCTTTCCGACTGACAGTACAATTTCAGTGTTGCTGTTTCTGACTGACTGCTGCTATTTGTTCACTTTCCGACGTATTGTAAATTACGTAAATTCATCTCACTGTGGTGCTTATTCCATATGTAATACCATATAACACATTATAATTGTCCTGCTTTTCACTAATATACCCATGCCACCGAAAAAAAGACGTAGAATTGGAAGGTCCACTTCAGATGCCACAACAAAGTCTATTTCAAGCCCATCTCAAACGCCACACCACACAGGATCCAGAGTAGAGGAACTTACAATAAAATGTCAATCAGAAAAATGTTTGTTCTGTTTCTTTCATTTGGGAAATTCACCGGTTATAGATTCCTGGGCAACGGCGGGTACTCCTGCTAGTACTTCATACAGTAGAATGTCGATCATCCAAACTACCTGGGATCAAGGTTGGTTCAGGTATCCAAAAAGTTTCAGTAATCAAACATACATGAAATTACCCAGTTTATATTAAATAAAGTGTAATTAAGCCTACATTTAAATTGTTATAGGCAAGGTTACCAGTAGGGCATTTAGAAATTTTACATACTGTATTATGAAACAATGCATACAGTATTATATTTACTTTAAACTCATCTAATTATTTTACATGGTTTGAACTATGTTTTTTAAATAAACTGAAATAAAAAAAATATAAGTAATTGCACACAAATAAGACTGTAATGAATATAGCAAAAGTTTCTTTTTAAAATACTGCATGTAATCTTGAATTTTTCTTTGAACATTGTCTATTTTTCCCAGCGAGGCCTCTCATCCAATTTAACAGCAGTATCTATTTATACTATCACGCACACCATGCCATTGCAGCTTTTATCCATTACCACTATTATTTTTCACCTCATTTGCGGTCTTTTTCTCCATGTGCAAAAGCTCAGTGAAATGTACTCTGGTACAGAGCATTGACAGACAGGTGCAGGTTGGCAGCAGGTATCTGAATGCATTTTTGGGGTGTTTCTTGTCTATTGAAATCCAAGGGCCTGGGTGCAGGGGTGCCGATAAGTCTCCAGTAGGATCCTAGATTTGATCAGCTTATGGAGTTAAGGAAACTGAGTGCAGATGGTCTTACATCTGATCTAAAATGAGTGGAGAGAATGTGCAGGTACGCAGTGCATGAGGCAGGCATGAACATGTGGTGTTCCATGGAAGGAGCAAGATCAGAAGGCATTAGAGAGCTGGTCTGCAAAATAACCCTTAGGGAGCAACATTCCTTGCTTTTCACCCCAAACAACTTTAAGCCCCTCCCAAAATTATGCTTAGTGTGGTTTGCGTTTCGCAATTGTGAACTGAAATATTGCTGTTTTGCTCATCACTAACTAAACTTCATGTATCTAATAAATTAGGCAGCAGGAGTAATACTTCAGTATAACAACCAGTGCACTAAAAAGATATTGTCATTTCTTTTTTTTTTTTGGTTTGGTGGCGGTGGTTCGAACAATTGGTGTTGGAATAATGGATGCTCAACTGTATTTAACACATTCAGGAAATAAGCTTACTATGATCCGTAAATCTAAAATACCATGCATCATCAGTCCCACAATGTCTTTTCCCCAGCAACACTGCATTGTATGAAATGTACTGGACTGCGGTCAGTCATGAAAGATGCTATAAAGAATAAAAGACCAATGGAACACTTGCAATGTGTCCATGAAATGGTACTTAAAGCTATTCAGCTTTGAAATAACGTGTGCTGTAGCATGCAGATCTTCTGCATTTTCTTAATCATAAAAAATACCTATTGGCAAAATTATAGATATAAAGACATCCTTTTGGGTCTCCCTAGCGTTCAACAATATCTGTTAAAATTATTTCACAGTTACTGTGTTTTGACAGCAGATGGAAAATGTTGAACCAGGCATTGAAGATTTGCTAAAAATGTCTTAGATGTTAACATCCTTTTGGGTGGAATACGACCCCTTGACTCATCATGAAGCTCAGTGTTTGTTAGGGGGCACCACAACAAAAATCTAAAGTTACGCTTTATTGCATGACTTGAGAGAGAGAGAAAGGTTAGAAGCACACGCTGATACAGCACATTGCCGCACCCACCACATGACAGGGGATTAAAGGCATGAGGGGGCAAATCTCTTTAGTGTAGGGAAAGAAGCCCCACTCAGTATTTGGTATGAAATCAGTATAAGACGACTTACAGGACCTGTTTTCAATTTGAATACAAGATAACACGTAGTTGTGCCAACCACTAAGAAGTAGAGAAGCAAAAAAAAAAAAAAGACAACCCTCACAGATCTACGAAGAAGATGTAGAAGTAAGAAAAGAAGCTAATAAAAATCTCAGCTTAGGAAAAGAGCAGAGAAAGCAGCGCAATAAGGGGTGCAGCTGCCGTATGAGAAACAACGTCCAGAACGTCCAGCACAGCATAACAAACCAGCCGAGGCAGCGTCTGCGGTTAGCATTCAGGGATTTTTCACTTGACTTTGATTCAAGGAGGATTTTATTCAAAATGATGGTTATGCAAAAAAAGCACATTAAATAAGAAAATGTACCACCATAAGTGCAATAAATTAATTTGTTTCAGTTTGGACAACTGCACTTCATATTATTATATAACACCCCACAGGCTCCAAGCAGAAGAGCATATGCTGGACTGTGAAACTCTTCAGATGTGCCCTGCTACAAACATTTTACTAGTGTAGTGGCTTGATGTCTAAATGGGAACAAATTATCAAAACATCATATTAATTACGTGTGGAAACAGGCGTTTTGTTGAGAATGGCAGCCAAAATCAGCAAACTCCACAAGACGCATTGCTGAATAAGAAAATGTTGGGCATCGGATAATAAGTACAGCTGCCAAGTTCACATTTAAAAATGTTAGGTTCTCTTTCTTTCCATTACTCCTACCTCCAACATCCCAGTCATGCATGTGCAGGCACAAGTACTGTATATGCAAACATAAGCGGAAACACAAACACACGTGCAGATACACATCCATATAAACAAATAAACATTAAGACAATTTTTCTTTTAGATATTTGACAGGTAACAGTAGAATTGTTTCGATCGACTGCTAAAGGGATTTGTTTACAGGGACACAGTGTGCCAGTGTAGACTACTAATCAGCAGTCTGGGGGAGTCTGCAAAACGGTGTCTTAGTCATATGGCTACACACACACACAAATACAAACTAAGGGCATACATGTAACATGAGTACACACATATGTGCATTCAGAGTATGCACTTTGAGGGATTTTACATGAAAATATTTACACTCACCTAAAGGATTATTAGGAACACCATACTAATACGGTGTTTGATCCCCTTTCGCCTTCAGAACTGCCTTAATTCTACGTGGCATTGATTCAACAAGGTGCTGAAAGCATTCTTTAGAAATGTTGGCCCATATTGATAGGATAGCATCTTGCAGTTGATGGAGATTTGTGGGATGCACATCCAGGGCACAAAGCTCCGTTCCACCACATCCCAAAGATGCTCTATTGGGTTGAGATCTGGTGACTGTGGGGGCCATTTTAGTACAGTGAACTCATTGTCATGTTCAAGAAACCAATTTGAAATGATTCGAGCTTTGTGACATGGTGCATTATCCTGCTGGAAGTAGCTATCAGAGGATGGGTACATGGTGGTCATGAAGGGATGGACATGGTCAGAAACAATGCTCAGGTAGCCCGTGGCATTTAAACGATGCCCAATTGGCACTAAGGGGCCTAAAGTGTGCCAAGAAAACATCCCCCACACCATTACACCACCACCACCAGCCCGCACAGTGGTAACAAGGCATGATGGATCCATGTTCTCATTCTGTTTATGCCAAATTCTGACTCTACCATTTGAATGTCTCAACAGAAATCGAGACTCATCAGACCAGGCAACATTTTTCCAGTCTTCAACTGTCCAATTTTGGTGAGCTTGTGCAAATTGTAGCCTCTTTTTCCTATTTGTAGTGGAGATGAGTGGTACCCGGTGGGGTCTTCTGCTGTTGTAGCCCATCCGCCTCAAGGTTGTGCGTGTTGTGGCTTCACAAATGCTTTGCTGCATACCTCGGTTGTAACGAGTGGTTATTTCAGTCAAAGTTGTTCTTCTATCAGCTTGAATCAGTCGGCCCATTCTCTTCTGATCTCTAGCATCAACAAGGCATTTTCGCCCCCAGGACTGCCGCATACTGGATGTTTTTCCCTTTTCACACCATTCTTTGTAAACCCTAGAAATGGTTGTGCGTGAAAATCCCAGTAACTGAGCAGATTGTGAAATACTCAGACCGGCCCGTCTGGCACCAACAACCATGCCACGCTCAATATTACTTAAATCACCTTTCTTTCCCATTCTGACATTCAGTTTGGAGTTCAGGAGATTGTCTTAACCAGGACCACACCCCTAAATGCATTGAAGCAACTGCCATGTGATTGGTTGATTAGATAATTGCATTAATGAGAAATTGAACAGGTGTTCCTAATAATCCTTTAGGTGAGTGTATATACTAATAACCAAAATGGAAACATAAGACACAAGCCTAACCCCCAACATGCCGAGCAAGCATGTTTAATACGTGCAACAATAATATCCCTTATACACGTTAATGCAAACATTAGCAATGTACCATAAAATCATATGTATAAGAAAAAAAATAAGTACATAAAAAATTAGGAGTACGCTACAAATAAAGGCCCATATCCATCCATCCATCCACCCAAGGGTATTAAAGTCCATCTTAAAGCCAAGTATGGATGAGACTCTAGAGTACTACAGGGCATACACACTCATTAAGATTAAGACAAGGTAGAGATATTCATAAGCTTAATGTACATCTTTAGAATGTTGGAAGAAAATTGACAAAACTAATGTGGGCAATACAGTAGATGGAAATGGAAACCCCACCTGACAATCTGTGGCTCTGAGCAAGTAGTCCTAACCACGGTGCCATGGTGCCACTATACACAAAATGCACAAAAACTTTGACATTCTGATGTTTTTATATGCGTAATTGCTACAACCATGAAGCTACAGGGGAATATACAAAGATACTGTACGTGTAAACATGCATATTGGCAGATGTCAAACAAGAATAAATGCACACATGTAATGTATATACAATGGTTGTACTGAAAATAATGCCTGTTTGCCATTTTCTCCCAAACTATTCATGTGATACTTTTACACCACCAGACAGAGCAACATGTCTGACCTAATTTCTGTATTTCTAGGTGTGGACCATAGATATGAAGTAGAAACAAAGAGCAGCCATTGAGTTCTGAAACAAAGAAGGATGTACTGCTGCTGAAATCCACAAAAGGTTCAGAAATTGTGCATGGCGAGGCGATAATTGATGGGAGCAATGTGTCAAACTGGGTGAACAAGTGTAGAGAAGGTGAAACTGGTGCTGAAGAAAAACCATGTAGTGGAGGACCATCGACAAGCAGTCACCATGGAAAACCAAAAGGGGGTGGACAACATGATTCTTGCAGACCAGTGTATAACAGTCCAAGAAACTGTTGGGGAACTTAACTGTGGTCACCATGCTCTCACACAGATTATCTACAATTACAGACACAGGGAAGTGTGTGCCACTTGAGTTCTTCAACAGTTATGAGCTGATAATGTGTGTTTGGAACTGTCGGCAGCATTTGAAGCCCATAAAGAAACCTTTTTTGAGAATGTCTGCACTGGTGATGAGACCTGGGTATACCTGTCACAGGGTCCTGAACAAATGGGATGGTCAGTGGTGCTACATCTGTCTTACTTCCCCAACCTGACATGATCAGACTTTCAGATGAAGAAAAGCCTTCAGGCACAGTGTTTCAATGATACAGGCGAAGTAGAAAAAGCTGTCCGATGCTGAACCTGAGACAGCCCAAAAGAATTCTTCCAAATTGTACTTGACAAGTGGGTTCAAAGGTGGCATACCACTGCTGTAAACTATTTTGAATAGTGCCATGTTATAGACAGAGTTACTTTATATATGTGAATTTCCCCTTGGGATTAATAAAGTATCTATCTGTCTGTCTGTCTATCCATATGTACAGTATGTAGTTGCACATGTCTCATGTTGTTAATAAAGGAGTTATGACCTGAGTAGCATTACTTTCATTACAACCTTCACATGATCAGACAGGAATGATTGCACACATATATAAAAATTTGGTGGCTATGACCTGACAAAGACTTCTACACAGTGCTGCTTCCCAGTTCAACACAAATGCCAGTCACTGGCTAAAAACAGTTGGCACAAAGTTGTAAGCTGCTCATGGGTAAATAGATATCTTGCCTGTAGTACTTGCACTTACACATCACAGGCTAAATTGACTGTATAAATGATAGAAAAATCGGGGTTTACATAAAATGGAAGCATAAAACAGGAATATTTTATTTAATAAAAAAAGAAAAAAATAATTTACTAAAATGAAGTTATAAGTTTTAATATATTCTTGTCTATCATGGTGCCAGAGATGCATTGCATGTTGCTTGGACATGCAAGTAAGAATTTCACTGTACTTTGACACTACAACAAATGTATATGCTAACACACAGAATGTTTACCCACAACCCCTCTTTGAATCTCATGTGCCAGCCATTTAACCCATCTGTCCAAAAACCTTTACCCTAGAGGCCTGGCCCTTGGAGGAGTTCTTTGAAGCAGGGTCCCTGGATGTGCAGTCATGTTGAGAAGAACAGCAGTTGCTTTCATTCAGAGCAACTAGAGCTGCTGTTCATGGCCAGACAGAAGCAGACAGAAGCACAGGAAGTTGGGTCCTGCACAAATCATTGCTCCTCCAAAGACACATTCATTACATCTTCTAAAATCTGCATGCTTAAATTACCTACCCTTGCTAACAACCCCAAGCTGGATTAAATATAAAACGGGATCTATGGGGCACTTTAGGACAACACTGTAACAGTGGTGGGTTTATGAGTTGAGAGCCTTTGTGAAGACACGTATATTGTAAACTGGATAGAACACTGAGATTTCATTAGAGACCATCATTGTTTTCCTCTTCAAATACCAGGTGTCCCTTATTTTGTATAGCCAGTTGAATTCTCGTAGGCAGAGAAAACTCAAAACCTTTCATTTAATGAAGAAAATTACTTGCTATTTTGCAAGATTTAAGACTCCTTCCTGTTGCCCAAACACAGCACTTCAGTATTCATTTGAAGTTCTGACTTGAGCTCAATGAGGCTAGCAAACAGCAGATGGGAGAAAAATCGAGGATGTTTAAGAAATGTACACATCTATCCTGGCTCTGTGTAACAGAAATCCAGGTATTAACGCCAGCAGCACACTGAATTGTTTCATCAGTTTACAGCATCCCTCTCATTCAGATCATATTTCTGTCCACACAGCTGGATTGATATGCTGCTACTGTAGCATGACAAAAGCCACTTGTAGCACATGATAGACCACTCATGCAAAATGTACTGAAATTGCTTGGGCTTGATGAAGCAATGTTTCTTATACAAAGAGCCTTTCTCAAAGCAATATTCACGGTCCCCACACTCTTTGGTTTAATGGGTATACTGTATACTCTATGACACATTTGACCAATAGCAAAAAGATACTGCAAAAATGCATTTAGTGTTAGTTGGTAAACAGAATCCAACTGTCTATTTTGCATAAACGGAGCATATTCTGGCAGCCCAGTGATTATCACAGGTGTCACTCAGCTCCAGAGTCTTTCTTTAGCATTCCAGCAGGCACAATGTATGCGTGGACTTTACACAATTATCCTATTTCAGTATGGGTTTTTCTTTGAGTACAACTATGTTCCTATTTTTGGTATTTTAATTGTACAGCTTAAACTGTCCCCTTACAAACAAGTGAGGGTGTGCAGACAATAGACACAAACATGCAATAACCTAAATAATCAAAGACCAATAATGAAATAAACATAGCTATAATTTTTATTTATTCATACAGTATACAGTGCATCCGGAAAGTATTCCCCATGCATCACTTTTTCCACATTTTGTAAAGTTACAGCCTTATTCCAAAATGGATTAATTCCATTTTTTTCCTCAGAATTCTACACACAACACCCCATAATAACGTGAAAAAAGTTTACTTGAGGTTTTTGCAAATTTATTAAAAATAAAAAAACTGAGAAATCACATGTACATAAGTATTCACAGCCTTTGCTCAATACTTTGTCGATGCACCTTTGGCAGCAATTACAGCCTCAAGTCTTTTTGAATATGATGCCACAAGCTTGGCACACCTATCCTTGGCCAGTTTCGCCCATTCCTCTTTGCAGCACCTCTCAAGCTCCATCAGGTTGGATGGGAAGCGTCGGTGCACAGCCATTTTAAGATCTCTCCGGAGATGTTCAATCGGATTCAAGTCTGGGCTCTGGCTGGGCCACTCAAGGACATTCACAGAGTTGTCCTGAAGCCACTCCTTTGATATCTTGGCTGTGTGCTTAGGGTCGTCATCCTGCTGAAAGATGAACCGTCGCCCCAGTCTGAGGTCAAGAGCGCTCTGGAGCAGGTTTTCATCCAGGATGTCTCTGTACTTTGCTGCAGTCATCTTTCCCTTTATCCTGACTAGTCTCCCAGTTCCTGCCGCAGAAAAACATCACCACAGCATGATGCTGCTGCCACCACCATGCTTCACTGTAGGGATGGTATTGGCCTGGTGATGAGCGGTGCCTGGTTTCCTCCAAACGTGACGCCTGGCATTCACACCAAAGAGTTCAATCTTTGTTTCATCAGACCAGAAAATTTTGTTTCTCATGGTCTGAGAGTCCTTCAGGTGCCTTTTGGCAAACTTCAGGCGGGCTGCCATGTGCCTTTTACTAAGGAGTGGCTTCCGTCTGGCCACTGTACCATACAGACCTGATTGGTGGATTGCTGCAGAGATGGTTGTCCTTCTGGAAGATTCTCCTCTCTCCACAGAGGACCTCTGGAGCTCTGACCGAGTGACCATCGGATTCTTGGTCACCTCCCTGACTAAGGCCCTTCTCCCCGAATCGCTCAATTTAGATGGCCGGCCATCTCTAGAAAGAGTCCTGGTGGTTTCGAACTTCTTCCACTTACGGATGATGGAGGCCACTGTGCTCATTGGGACCTTTAAAGCAGCAGAAAGTTTTCTGTAACTTTCCCCAGATTTGTGCGTCGAGACAATCCTGTATTGGAGGTCTACAGACAATTCCTTTGACTTCATGCTTGGTTTGTGCTCTGACATGAACTGTCAACTGTGGGACCTTATATAGACAGTTGTGTGCCTTTCCAAATCATGTCCAATCAACTGAATTTACCACAGGTGGACTCCAATTAAGCTGCAGAAACATCTCAAGGATGATCAGGGGAAACAGGATGCACCTGAGCTCAATTTTGAGCTTCATGGCAAAGGCTGTGAATACTTATGTACATGTGCTGTCTCAGTTTTTTTATTTTTAATAAATTTGCAAAAACCTCAAGTAAACATTTTTCACCTTGTCATTATGGGGTGTTGTGTGTAGAATTCTGAGGAAAAAAATGAATGTAATCTATTTTGGAATAAGGCTGTAACATAACAAAATGTGGAAAAAGTGATGCGCTGTGAATACTTTCCGGATGCACTGTATTTAAGAGGAAGCATAAAATAATTTTTAAGATGCTGGAAAATCAAGTAACTCTCCTCCATAATTATGGAGGACAAATCTTTCACAGAAAAAGTAAATGCAAGCAACACTTATCATGTCTGCTGAAAAAGAGAATAAAAGAATTTATTGGGTTGCTGGGGGTTAGTAAGTGGAAGATAGTGGAGCACAACAGGAAAATACAGAATCAGATGATGCAGTAAACCTGTAGAACAAAGTGCTTCCTGAAGCACGACACAAAATCAAAAGAACACCAAATGCCTTGGGGTCAACAGCACGTCCACCATTTCACTTTCCACCCTTGGGGGCTCAAATACATTTCTTTCTAACTTTTCATTTTTTATGGGTCTATGTGGCTTCACTGCACTACATTTGCTTATCCTAAACTTGTAGGGATGCTGATTGCATGGTGCCCTTTCCTGCTTTATTATTATTTTCTGTAAAGAGTCCTGTGAATGCAAGCCCTGTGGAAACTACCATATTATCTGTCCTGATTTATTGTTATATTTTCTTAATCTTATGTCATTATACTTCAAGAGACAGCAATGCTGAACAATAATTTCGTTTCATTTTCATTTTTGATACCCATGGTTATTCTCCTGGTTTAACCTGGAGAAATGCTTTCTGAATATATGTTTGCATAAAACTTAAGTTATCTTCTGTTTCCCATGACACTAATGATTTCTGATCCACATAAATGGATCTTTGACTGTGGCACAAATCACAGCTGGATAAAAAAAATAAGACACACAACACACTGCCTATCCAACCCATTTCTGTCTGTTGGAAGTATGGACAAATCTAACTGCAAACCTGCAATGCGATAGGGAACTATACTCAAAGACGTTTATGCTGTTTTCATTGTAGATGCCAAGACAAGCACAACTTGTATAGAAAAACTGATATTTCCTGCTACAAGTATAAATACTCTGGCATAGCCAGAAACGAAGAGTGAAAAGCCCAACACAGTTCAAACTCTGCAACATTATTAGGTAAGAAAAAACTAGCTCAGTCAGACCAGCATGAATGAAGCTAGCTTAAGTAAATCCATTCATATATGAGTCAAGAGACAATGACCACCTCATCCAGTCTGTGCTGACTGGCAGACCAATTCCTATCACTCAAGGGATAATAACAGCATTAGCATTCCCTGTTTAAGAATGGGTGGGTGCTGATCCAGAGTGTCGCCCTTCAGGTTCTTCTCAGGTATGCGATACCACCATGGGTTGAGTGGGGGGACTGCTACTAACTGTCTTGTCTTTTTCTTCTTGCATAGTGTAAAGAAACTGCCCAGTGAAGCCAAATGACTCCCACTTCTGGGCCCTGGGCTATAAAGTCACAACCGCCCAGAAGGAGGTGTCACTTCTTTCCAGAGTGATCATAGCAAAGGAGCTTCACAACCTTTAGATGGCAGAAGAAACAGCCATAATTATACCAGCCACATTATTCTGATGGCCACAGTTTTTGTCTCCTTTTTAGGCGTTTTTTTGTTAAGACTGTTAAGTAAAAAGGGATGGCCGTGTTGGTGCCCCAAAATGTATTTTTGTTTGAACCTGTCATTGCCTTGGACAACCAAAAAGGATATGCTCAGCCAGTCTAAACTATACTATTAATAAGGAGTACTCTGTCAGCCTCTCTATACTGATGCTGAGAAGAATCAATTCAGCCAATTTTCTTATATCAGTAGAGACAGGATTATCACTCTCAGCCTCCAATTTACGGCAAAAGAAAAGGGACAGGCTTAAACTGTATGAACCATGCTGCTATTGTCGAAGCATCAGCTCTATTAGTCTTCTTACACTGGTAGTGATTTGGATTAGTTCTGCATAGTCCCCTTCTATGAGTAGTGACACAGATCCTCTCTGCCACGTTCAACATATTGCTTAATAGAACTCTTTCAGCCTGCCTCCCTATACTAGTACATTTATAGAATGAGCTCTGGCAGTCGAGCATGCTGCTAATGTGGACAATTGGCAGCCAGTTTGAACCATATTGACATTGTAGTAGAATCATCCTCACCAGTGTCCATATATTGATGGTCATAGGAATCAGTTCAGCCAATACAGCCATTCTAGTATTAACAGGGATTGTCCTCACAGACTCTCCCCACATACAGTGCTATGTAAAGGTTTTGGCACCCCTGATAAAAATCACTGTATCAATTTATAACTCGATAAGCTGAAAAGGTAGCAACTTCATTTCAATATATTGTATACCTTATGGAAATAACAACATTTCAGTAGTGAAATATTTTTTATTGGACCAACAGAACCAGTTTAATGTGCATTTAAACAAAAATAGGCAGGTACATAAACTTGGGCGCCCCAAAGGAATAATCCCATCAATATTTGGTAGAGCCTACTTTTGCTGAAATAACAGCACGTAGACACCTCCTATAACCACTGACAAGTCCCTGAATTCTGGCTGGTGGTATTTTGGACCATTCTTCCATACAAAATGCCTTCAGTTCAGTCAGATTTGATGGCTTCCAAGCGTGGACAGCCTGCTTCAAATCAATCTATACATTTTCAATGATGTTTAGGTCTGAGGACTGAGATGGTCATTCTAGAACATTGTACTTGTGTCTCTGCATGAATTCTTTGGTAGATTTTTAACAGTGATTTGGAGCATTGTTGTGCTGAAACATCCTGCCCCAGCGTGATTTCAACTTTCTGACTGACTCTTGAACATTCTTGTCAAGTATCTGCTGATACTGGCAGGAATTCATGAGGCCCTCATCTATAACAAGGTTTCCAGTACCTGTACTAGCCACACAGCCCCACAACCTGATGGACCCTCCACCAAATTTTACAGTAGGCAGCAAGTTCTTCTCCTGAAATGCTGTGTGTTTTTTTTTTGCCATGCATAGCGCTTCTGGAAATAACTTTACCTTCGTCTCACCTGTCCACAGTATTTTTTTCCAAAATGTTTCTGGCTTGTCCAGATGTGCTTTTGCACACCTCATGCACTTTTCTTGTGGTGAGTACTGAGAAAAGGCATTTTGCATGTCACCCTGCCACAGAGCTGTTCCCGGTGCAAAGTGCACTGGATTGTGGAACAATGTACATGGCACCATCAGCAACTAGATGTTCTTGTAGCTCTCTGGAGGTGATCTGTGCCTTTCAGATATTTTTCTTGGCCTACCACATCTTTCCTTCACAAGGACTGTTCTTGCGGCCTTCCATTTCCTAACTACATTTCTGACTGTGGAGACAAACAGTCCAAACATTAGTGATAATTTTTTGTACTCTTCTCCTAATTTGTAACAACGAATTATCTTAGTTTTTAGGTCAGTAGAGAGTTCTTTAGAGGTTCCCATGTTGCCACTCTGTAAGAGAGAACCACGGACAAGCACAACTAGCATATACCTATGCTAAATAACCATTTTCATGATTGGTTGCATCTGTCTTTGTAGTTTAAGGACTAATGAGCTAATCAAAGCTATTTTGTGCTGCAGCCTGTCAGCATTAAATGACTACAGGTCTTCCTATTGATATAATTAAAAGGGTGCCCAAACTTTTGCACATCCCATTTTTTTTACAATTTATTTTATTTCATACAACTCAATAATGCTGCACTGAGAATTTTGGTCTGATAAACAGCCCCTTATCTACATTTCTCTAGTACAAAAATGACATATTGCTGTGATCTTCTCTTATGCAGACAGAGCAAATTATCATGCAACCTCAGAGGTATGCCCAAACTTTTACACAGCAGTGTGCATCATTATGAAATATGAAACTAGCTGAGCTTATTCAGTTTGTATGATGATTCAGGCAGAATCAATGCTTTGTTTTGTTTAGTTTTTTTTTTAATTTTTAACTTGAACAAGTGAATAAGCCCTAAATGCACATATGGGTCTATGGGTGGAGCAGGTAGCCTGACTGAGCTAATCATAGCAGATGCCTTTGGTTCATGGTTCCATGCAAGTAACAGAAATCCCTGAGGATCTCCCAGCTGGCAGGCCGGCTGCTAGGGATTCTTTCCACGTCAACTTCTGCACTGGATGATTGAAAGCTTGATGTGTGTTATGTTCTGACTAGACTAGACTAGTGCTTTGAGTGCTGATGCCCCACTTTACATTTACACTTCATATAACCAAGACATACCCAAATGTCTTTAAAATGAGCTACATAGTTCCTGAAAAAAAAGGAAATTCAGAAGCAAATTTAGTAAGGACTTACTGGCAGCTAGAATGAGGTCTCGATTGAGTTTGTACGTCATCAGCGGCTCTGACAGACTCCTGAAATTACAATGCAAAGCAGAGCAGGTGAGTGGAAGCTGAGCAGCATGGGGCATTCTCCACCAGAACACTCTCCCCACCACAGTCTTTTTATTTTCTCTTTATTGAAGGTTTCTAGTTTTTACAAGAACCAGAAACCAAACGTATAAAACTAACACTTAAAACCACTTAGTGCAAATAAAAAAGATTAAGAAGGTTCTTGCAGAGTACTGCAAGGGAATCCTCGCTGAACAAGAGCCAGTGACAGGAGGATGCTGTCCAGCCAAGGAGCAATGAAACTCACCGCAAGTAAAACTTCATTGAGCTTGTAATGGTATTCACATCCCAGTCCCCACTTTGAAGGTCAACATCTCCTGGGCACTTTGGGTCTGTGGAGAAAGCACCGCATTAGTTTGCAAAACTCAACCTGGAGCAGGGTGTGATCAAAACTCACTATCTTGCCCATACTCCTGTTCTATCCTAGCATTCTCTTTTCTCTGCTTTTTCCATCTCTCATGGCTGTGTCCCTTTCCTGCCTTTATGCCTCGTACTCTAACTATGCTCTTACTTGGTGCTGCACAGTAATGTGCATCTTGGGCAATGAGTCATGATGATGAATTTGACCATTAGATTATTATGATTTATTTTTCATCTCGCCACCTATTTAGTGTTTTACTGCTATGATTTATTCTCACCTGGCGCATATTTGTGCTATCCTGTCCTAGTCTTCCCTTTTCCATCCCCTGACTTTGCTCCCTCCATTCCAGTCACCACAGCACACAAATTCACTACAGTCTCAGTGTAGCAAGAGGCCTGCCAGAGATGGCTGCTTAAAACATAATGTCACACAGGCCGCACACAGAGTGTTTCTCTGAGGTATGAAAGCCTGCGGCTCCTTAATCTTTTAAGCCAGAGTAATCCGAGAGTGGAGGTTGCTGCCTGCTGCACCATCACATATTGCTCCTGTCTGTACTTTAACTTGTAGCTGTTATTGTGCACTGCAGAGAGTGAAAATAAAGAAAGCCTGCACATTATGGGGTGCATAACACAGATTTGCAAACCTAGAGAAACTGGCATTGTAATGCATTGTGTCTTACAGAGGTGACCAGCAAATAAAGTTTTTACTTCAACAAGCAGATTGAAACTACAAACTGAAAGGAAAATGTTCTACACCAACCTGTGGCTGCCAGGTGGTTTGGAACATTTAGTGACTGATTAAAAATAAAATACAAGTACTAATGTAAAGCGGATTTCAGACGTTTGGTTTTCTGAGTAAATAATGAAGAAAGGTGCAAAATATCTCTACGGGCATTCAACAGCAGCTGTTCATAAATACATCCAAAGAAAACACTTTTTATTTTGACATTGAAAAGAAGAATTCTACCTCTAGGCAGTCCTGCAGGTTAAGAACAAGTCAGAGTTAAAGTAGATGCTGAAGACAGCCATCAGAGTGTCTAGACACAGAGCAAAGCAACCAGGCCTTAACCTTCACAGTCACCAAGTCCAGGAATAAACTCAATTGGCCTTGAGAAGGGGCCTAACATTAGAGACAAAAGTACCTGGGCCTTAAACCCAGTCACCAAGTGCAAGAGCAGAGGGACCAAATCTCTAGTAGGATCACATTATTAGGGAGTCAAAAACACTGTCACCTGAAGCAAGAGTAAAGTGACCAGGTAGTGATCAGGTCAAGAAGAAAATGATTCTCATGCAGAATCACATGCTTCAGAATGCCATACTTTTGAATATACAAGAATTTCGTAAAACATAGCAAAGCTTTTGTAATGAGAAGTCAAGCAAAATGTCACCTTTTATTGGCTAACTGAACAGATTACACTATGCAAGCACTCGAAGCAGCTAAGGCACCTTCGTCAGGCAAGATCTTTGCATATTGTAATCTGGTTAGTCAAAACAATAAAAGGTGACATTTTGCTTGACTTCTGATTGCATCCAGAATGGCTAACACAGTACAACAAAATACTACTAAAAGCTTTTGTAGAAACTCTAGTACTAGGGTGTTGTACCTTGTTGGCCATTATGAATGTAGAGAAAAGCCAAGCAAAATGACACCTTTTATTGGCTAACTAAAAAGATTACAATATGCAAGCTTTCGTGGCAACTCAGGCCCCTTAAAAATGTTTTGGTGCTATTGCCTGATTTTTTACATGCATGGATTTTCTTAAACCTGCTTAATGCAATAAAGATTTATGGGGTATCAGGCACATCAGGTACAACCGAAGAATGTACTTTAAGTGCTATAGAGGACAGATGGGTATCCCAGCTGGACGAGAGAAAGACTTCCTGCTTGGCTGGAAGGATATAAGGTAAGGATCAGTAGAAGCTGGAAGCCAGGAGCAATTCCATCCTGCATACAAAAGATGGCAGTGTTCCTCTCAACAACAACAACAACAACTATTTCAGGTGTCCTCATTCATGCTCTCAATAACAAACAAAGTAGATCCATTTACTATAGGCCTTCAAAACAGAAGCAGGAAGATGAAGTATGAACCAAAAAGGATTGCCTCTTCTAGATATCCCACCAACTTTACACTTTGCAATTTCGAAATTTCATTACTTAATAGACTTCAAAATATACATAACATTCTCAGAACAGTTGAACCTAGTCAGAAGTACAGGGCACAAGACACGTAATAGTTTACTGCAAGGACAGCAGAATATGAGAAAAAACATACCGACACTGGACTGATAACAACTATGGTAGCCACGAGATGCAGAAGGGTGTGTTATAAGATACGTGAGATCGGCTTTACCATTTAATGAATTTTGTTGAAAAATGTGCTGCACCTTAAGCTTATTAAAGAAAAAAATACATAAGCAAATTGTCTATCAACACTGTACATATCCGGAAATGTGATATTTTTAATTATTTGAAATATTCAAAAAATGAATCAGTCAATCTAGAAATGAGGTGAATTGGCTTTATGAAGGATCAGCAGGTTCAGAGGTAAAGTGGCCAGGAATATTACACACAAACCAGGGCTAGAGTAAAGTGGGTAAACTTTAAAAACAGTCACCTGGTGCAGAAGTACAGTGCCTCCTCCGTCTTAAAGAGCTTAAGCAGGTCTGAGAGAAATGTAACTAGTCTATTTCTGTCCAGTGCATTATGTTCACAAAAAACAGGACAGCTTTCATTCCGCACTGCTTTGTGGCTGCTAGTAGCTGACTGATCCAAGAATCTCCTCCAGGCTTCCATGACATCTTACAGCATGGTCCTTATTGTCAGCTTCTGACACTTTCACTTTGTGAACACCTGGATTTGGTCTGTACCACATGTTCAATGTTATAGACAAAAGTTAATTTAACATGTCAGATTAGGGCATGTCTTCTAGAGTAGCTATGGCTTTTTTTGTATGTGGATGATTGTTAGTAGAAGAACTTGAGCAGAACATTCCTGGATTTGTATCCACTATTAACAATGGAGCTTTCCTTATGAACTTCATTTTTATCCCACAATCACTAGATGACGATAGTAGAGCTACACTCAACTATTATAAGAATCTTCTTCTAGTAGCTCAGCATCAAGTATTCTGTGTTTATATTTCACATGCTTCTGGCCTACATGTTACACTCATCTTATAAAATGAAATTTATATTGTAGGCAAGCACTTATCAGAGTCTGAAAACTGTTTTGGATTATTAGGATTATTATTAATTATTTTCATTCCCTCCACAGTAATGCATTATTAGTCCTTCTTATGTTGATGTCATGTATAAACTTGGGTAGCTTGCTCACCTCTATATCAGGAGATTCTAATAGAAATAGAATAGTAGGCACCACTAACAGCCTTAGCCCAGGTCATGCGATTTTCCCTTATCTGAATTATGTCTCCTTTTCATTAATCTGCTCACATTTCAATTACGTATGCTGCCACAGATTCCATTGTTTTCCAGTCTGAGAATAAATCTTTGCTGTGGAACAGTATCAAAGGATTTTCTGAAAGTCTAAGAAATTATGTCATGCTCTATGCTTTTCTTTGCCAATAAGCAATACCCACTTCTTGTTTGCTGGTTTTCAAAATGTACACTGGCCTTTTAATTCTGTTAGCATTACAATACCTATTGTATTTATGCTCATTACACACTGTGTAATTCTTTGTCAACTCTAAAATTGTAATCTGCCTAGAAAAGCAGCAGGACAGGACAGCCTGGTTGCACCGTGTGTAATGCTGCTGCCTCAAAGTTCCTTGGATCCAGATTGTATTTCCAGCCTGTATGGAATCAGTATGTCCTTTGAATGCCCATGTAGGCTTTCTTTGGGAACTCCAGACTCACTCAATCTCCAACATATGTGTTAAATCGTACCAATAAGGGTTACTAAGTGCAAGTCATACATGAGACAGTATTCTGCCCCGGCATAGACGCTGTCTTGTACTCAAAAGTTGCATGATAAACTCGGGCTCTCCATAACCCAGTAACAGACTGACTGGGTTTAGAACATGTGTAAATATGCACGTAGAATTAGCAGACTGACAAACAAAATGAAAAATGATTGACAGGTTTTACCTGTGAAAAACTGTAACAGGCTTGGTATAGGAGATAAGCCTACTTCTAATTCTAGCTTGCTTTAAAAGGGGGTCTTCAAACTGAGTCCTGGAGTACCATTGTGGCCGCTGGATTTCATTCCAACCCAGTTTTTAACCAAAGGCCAATTCCTGCCTTTAATTAAAATTCCTGCTTAAACAAACATCTTTTTCCCCTGTAAAGTCTGTCAATTTAGAAGTAACCAACTGTGTGGGTTTTATTTTTCCAAGAAAATAAGGAACTATGACTCTATATTCCTTGAACTATTATGCGGTACATTTTGCTCTTCTATCTTAAAAAATAACTATGAAGTGTTACTCAACAATAAAGACGACACACATATGTGACGCTGAACCGGATGCTCTAGTGTAGAATATCTGCATCACCATCTACTAAGTGCTAATAACCATTTTACAAAAAATATTCTCCATTTCTTTTCTGAACTCCTTTTTATTTTTTATCAGGATCACCAATCCAGGCAGTGACAAGTCTATGGCAGAAATCATACCTGGACTGGGCAACAGCCCACTGCATAAAGGTGACAACTACTTAAATTTAGATGCAAACAATAGTACAATGATCAAAAGATGAACTAACATGTAGAAAAAGTGATAGAGATACATTTTACTAAAAACTGCCTGCCTGAGTAGGATTAAGAAAATTAAGTCCTTTACTAAGGCCACCTGTTTAATTCAAAATGGAAACTACTTTTAACAAGCAATAGTGGATACCTGAAAAAACCTCTGATGGACTGGAGCCCTTTCATTACAGAATATATAATCAAAATCTAACTCGACTCAAACATTATTTGGGATAAATGGCTTTTACGTTATAGTACTATACATGTACTTTCCAAAGGTGTATTACAGCAATGTAACAGGGGACATCTGGCTGAAAAACAAAAAGAATATACAGCATGGTGCATTGATATGGTACATAAACAGGTACAATTTTAACCAAAAATAATAAAACAGGTTTTATTATTTTGCCCATCAGTTTCTAGAACCCACTCTAGGCTCACCTTTTAAATTCATAGGTACGTCCTCCTTCTACAATGTTTTGCTGAACAGATGCTTAGTTGCTATGCCACTTGTATTATTACATTTTTGTAGCATTATGCACAGGTTAATAACTAATGCTGGGCGGGATGACAGTCCATTTCATGGCACTCTCACGTCTGTATGCATAATCACAAATACTAAGCCAAGAGTTAGCTTAATGTGTAAGTTAAAAGCATAGGTTCAGTGCTTTTGAAGTTTTTTGCAGCATATGATCAATTGCCTAAAACACTGTGTTATTAAGTTTTCATTTCTCATAAATAAATTTGAAAAAATGCTTCTTGGCCAGCAACTTATAATGGAGGTCTATGGGACACCAGAGCAAACATGAAGGAAAAGCCTTAAAACATACTAAATGTTAAACTTCAAAGGGGAGAAACATTCCACTTTCAGAAAATATGCCTATCAGGATTTCTGTACAATGTTTATGACAAAAAACAAACTCTGAAGTAAATAATTTTATCACAAACACAGTCTTTCCTGAGGGAAGGATATGTACATGTTACGTCCTCTGCTCATAGCGACTACTGTAGGTGGAGATTTTATGTAAACAGCAGCCAGTATGAAGGACGCTGCAGTATAAATTGGAAATCCTGATTGCTCTTTTTTAGAATCTGAGTTTAAGTAATCTATATAGACTACTGGTCAAAGTGATACCTTTTTAATCAACATACCTTTACACTGATTTAAAAATATAGCCAAGGCAATTATAGTGTGCACATAATAGCTATTACCCCTGGAAATGGCTGATTTTTAATGCATTATTCACATATGGCTGCAAGGCCCAGTATTCAGCAGCTGTTTCTTCAGTGTCCTAATGGTAAACTCCCTTATTGCAGCCTTAATTAGTCATATTTACTTCCTATTTGGTTAATAGAAAAACCTTTCTAATTGCTCTAGCACCACTGAAACCTGTTATTCTGTTCTCTTGTGTTGCAAGGTACTGACATTAAAAAATACCCAAAACTAAACTGCTTTCTGAAGAAACATGTCACTCTACTGTGTTATTATTATTATTTTTTTTTTTTTGCAGAATGATGGTTAACAGATTGCCAACAGATTGAAGATTTCATACAAATGTGTCTATTACTGTCTTCAGAAAAGACAGCAAACAGAGTCTACCCTAAATAGGCAAGGAAGGAGGTCCCAGATTGACAACTGCATCAATAGACGAAGGGCATCAGAGTTTGTAGTTTGAGAAACAAAAGCCTTACATTTCCTTAGTTGTCTTCTTCACTGAGCACACACTAAATGTCAGTGTCATCTGCAACAGAGAGAAGTGTTTGCCCTCTTCTGTAAAGACAGTAATAGACACCTCTGCATGAAATATTAAATCCTAAGTTTCTTGGCAATCTGTCACATGGAATAGCCTTCGTTCTGCAAAAAATAATAGATTGACATGTTTCTTGAGAAAACTTTCATTTTGGCCATTTTTGAACCCACAACTGAACTTTAGAAATGGCAGTACCTTGCAACACAAATGAACAGGATAACAGGTTTCAGCAGTGCTAATGCAATTAGAAAGGATTCTCTAATAACCAGTTAGAATTAACATGTGACTAATTAAGAATATGCTATGGGAGTATTTGTCGGACAGTGTCTCCCCCCGGCCGATAGAGGGCAGCCCCCTTGGTTTCCATTGGGGCCACAGGTTATAAGCATGGGAGCTCAACCGTGGCCACCGCCATTGGGCGCATGGACCTTTCCAGGGCCTTATTTGTTCACGCTTTTGCCACAACCAGAAGTGTGGGTGGAAGAAGCTTGTTAGGCACCTGGAGTCCATCCAGGTGCCCTACAAAAAGGAGCCGCCTCACTCCATAAGCTGGAGTAGAGTCGGGAGGAGAAGACAAAGCCTGAGGAGGAATGGAGGGAGAAGGACTGGCGGCAAGAAGGTACTGAATGGTATTGGTGTGTTGTGTGGACTGGTATTTTGGGCACGTCAAAGCTGTAAATAAACGTGTGTAGTGTGGCAAATCCTGTCTCCTGCCTGTCTGTGTCCGGGTTAGGGTGGCTGTACGCCCCCTAGTGGCTCACAGAACCTATACCTATTATTGATTTTACTTAAACTCAAACTTGGTTACACCAAACATCAAAATCAAGTACATTCTCTTGTTTATCTGATTTGACCAAATTATCTCAAAATTATACTTAAACAGAAAAATGTAAGTGCTTTACTAGATATACAGACAATATCAGATAAAATCAATAAAAATTTTTTGAAGCTAAATATGCAGATAAAAAGTCTCAACAATAACAGAGTTGTGGTTGCTACACATACAAAAAAATCCTGAATTGAACAGACTTACAGTTACCAAATATTCATAAAATATATCCTAAAATGATCAACTGTTAACTTCAAGTGTAAATATCCAGAAAAATCACAGGGCTGCTGTTAATAAATATACCTCAAAACATATTGACATGAACAGAGAAACTTGACGTGCAAATCAAAAAACATACCTGCCTTGGCTCAAAAACTGCAATGATAGGTTTAATTATAATTCATGCATTGATTACGAATCTAATTAAGAAATTCTTATAGGGTCCATGAATGTTAAATATCCATATTGCTGTGCAGTGAAATCATCACCAAAGTGGAAATATCAAACTACAACCTTTTGAAGACATACCAAGGCCTATGAAAAGCTTAGTATTTAGTTTATACCCAGTTCATAACATTTCCTCAGTGCTATAAGAAAATATAACAATGCATTTCAAATGACATCGTTTGCTGCAAAAAGAGTAATCGAAGGCAATTTCTTGCCAATTTTTAATGAACAAGGATAGATGCAACACCATTGTCTTAGGAAATTTCCCAGGCAAAGCCAAGCAACGCAGCTAGTAAACAATGTAGATGGGCAGCACAGTGTCTCAGAATATGTCCTGTGAAATGAATTCTGCCGCAATGAAACATACATGTCGTTGGATTGTGTTAGGCAAACCGAAGACTCTGGGGAATCCCACAAGCAAACACTTCAGAAGATGCAAACTGCAACCAGTCACTTGACGTTTTGAGGCATTCAAATAAAAAATCATTGCTGCATATAACAAAATCAACAAACAAACTTATTGTAAAGAAAGTTGTTTGTCTGACCTCAATTTCCATTTTAAGTTGAATTTTAGAATATGAAAAAATGCCCTCCATGATTGATGATGGCTGGAAAATTGTCCCTACCAGTAACCCGTGTTATAAAATAGGCTTATCTCCAGGTATATTTCATTTTTCCAGGGGTGATGGCAGCAAGTCCCACTTTCTGCAGGTAAGGTATTCAAGGCATTATTAAACTGCTCAAAAAAATTAAAGGAACACTTTGAAAACACATCAGATCTCAATGGGAAAAAGAAATCCTCCTGGATATCTATACTGATATAGACTGGGTAATGTGTTAGGAACGAAAGGATGCCACATCGTTTGATGGAAATGAAAATGATCAAACTACAGAGCCCTGAATTCAAAGACGCCCCAAAAATCTGAGTGAAAAAATTATGTGGTAGGCTAGTCCATTTTGCCAAAATTTAATTGCAGCAACTCAAAATTGTACGCAGCACTTTGTATGGCCCCTGTGTTCTTGTATACATGCCTGACAACATCGGTGCATGCTTCTAATGAGATGACAGATGGTGTTGTGGGGGATCTCCTCCCAGATCTGGACCAAGGCATCACTGAGCTCCTGGACAGTCTGTGGTGCAACCTGGTGGCATTGGATGGACCAAAACATAATGTCCCAGAGATGTTGGATTTAGGTCAGGAAAGTGTGGTGGCCAGTCAATGGTATCAATTCCTTCATCCTCCAGGAACTGCCTGCATACTCTCACCACATGAGGCCAGGAATTGTCGTGCATCAGGAGCCACTGTACCAGCATAGGGTCTGACAATGGGTCCAAGGATTTCATCCTGATACCTAATGGCAGCCAAGGTGCCTTTGTCAAGCCTGTAGCGGTCTGTGTGACCCTCCATGGATATGCCTCCCCAGACAATCATTAACCCACCACCAAACTGCTCATGCTGAATGATGTTACAGACAGCATAATGTTCTCCATGGCTTCTCCAGACCCTTTCACTTCTGTCACGTGCTCAGGGTGAACCTGCTCTTATCTGTAAAAGCACAGGGCACCAGTGGTGCATCTGCCAATTCTGGTATTCTATGGCGAATGCCAATCGAGGTGCATGCTGCTGGGCAGTGAGCTCAGGGCCCATTAGAGGACATGGGGCCCTTGGGTCACCCTCATGAAGTCTTTCTGGTTGTTTGGTCAGAGACATTCACACCAGTGGCCTGCTGGAGATCATTTTGTAGGGCTCTGGCAGTGCTCATCCTGTTCCTCCTTGCCCAAAGGAGCAGATACTGGTCCTGCTGATGGGTTATGGACCTTCTATGGCCCTCTCCAGCTCTCCTAGAGTAACTGCTTGTCTCCTAGAATCTCCTTCATGCCCTTGAGACTGTGCAGGGAGACACAGCAAACCTTCTGGCAATGACACGTATTGATGTGCCATCCTGGAGAAGTTGGACTACCTGTGCAACCTCTGTAGGGTCCAGGTATCGCCTCATGCTACCAGTAGTGACACTGACTGTAACCAAATGCAAAACTAGTGAAGAAACAGTCAGAAAAGATGAGGAGGGAAAAATGTCAGTGGCCTCCACCTGTTAAACCATTCCTGTTTTGGGGGTCATCTAATTGTTGCCCCTCTAGTGCATCTGTTGTTAATTTCATTAACACCACAGCAGCTGAAACTGATTAACAACCCCCTCTGCTAGTTAACTGACCAGATTAATATCCCATAAGTTTCATTGACTTTATGCTATACTCTGATTAAAAAGTGTTCCTTTAATTCTTTTGAGCAGTATATATATTTTCCACACATGCACCACCATCAACCATTTTTCTTGGGCCTTGCCATAGCTTCAGCCTACACATTTCTCTCCTGCTGCTTCTGTGTTTCCTTTTATCTCCAGTCTGTTTCAGCTCTTCTGTACATTTTGGGTCATCCATCCATTATCCAACCCACCATATCCTAACTACAAGGTCACGGGGGTCTGCTGGAGCCAACACAGGGTGCAAGGCAGGAAACAAAACCCGGGAAGGGCGCCAGCCCACCGCATTGGTCATTCAGATAGGGTTTATCAACAAGGCTAAATGTTTCTTCACCTTCATAGTAGGACATATCAGTGGTACAAAATTACAGCTTATTTGTCTAAATGCCCAGAAAAAAACCATAGTGTGAGCATTCGATGCTCTATCTAGTCACAAGAAAGAGTTACAAGGAACTATGTCCCTAATGTGAAAGGCTGCCACATATGGAATTGGAGAATTAAATGACAAAACAGACAGACTTCATTAAAATGATGGAGTCTCAACAAATAAATTATACTTTTGAAAAAATGAGCGTGCAATCTCAAGCAATGAACCAATACTCAGGGACATTCTTGGCTTCAGAGTGTATGTATTTGATAAATTTTAAAGCTCTGCTGCCCCATAGAGCACCACTGCAACCAGACCTGTTGAATCTGTCAACTGCTTTCTGCACTTCTAATATATATTTAAAAACTCTACTGTGTTTGGTTAACATTTGTAAGCAATTCATAAAAAAAAATGTTGTGCTGCCATAATTTTTAGTAAATGTAAATCTATTAGTAATTCATATTGATTTTCTTTCTTCGTTTTATTTTCATTATGCTCCATTACTGTTTCTCATCTGTTTCATTTAAAACCGACAACCAGCAGTGACAATAATGTGCAAACAACATTGCACCCTAAAGATTATCTGCCTCGTTGTTTGTTTTTAAATGTGTGTATTAGTTAAAGTCTGCTTTATAAATACATCAATTTATTTTTGAAAAGAATCAACACTGAAAAATATTGTCAGGTAAAGTGAAGAAACTATTTCTTCCCAGCCAAATATCATGCAAATCTACCAAATTCCATAAAAACAGATACAACATAACCTATATCACAAGGCTGTTCATATTATTATCAATGTTTAAAAGAAAATCACTCATCACATTCAAAGTAAAATGACAAGACCCTAGAAAGTACCAGGCTCAGGGTAAGATGAACAGACCCTAAACATTTACAAGGCTCACAGCAAACTGACCAGATCTTAAAGTCACTAGACTCAGATTAAAATAATCAGTGGAACACTAACAGAAGGCATTAAAGGGTCATCAGGTTATAAAAAGTCACCAGATTAAGCTAAACAGACCTAAATCATACATCAAAAGCAAGCATATGGTTAGAGAAAACTAATCCAAGCCCTAAATGTGGTGGATTGTTTGTGCCCACTTGATGATGCTCGTGCAGCTGGTAACTGTGTCCTGTTTTTCAGTGCATACAGAGGTGATAAGAGCTGCTTTCAATCTCCATCTAATGGTAGTAACAAGGTGATGGCTGACAGTCAGCTGTCTTCTTGGGAGTGTCACAGTATCAGCTCACTTTCTGGCAGCAGCAGTAAAGCCATTTTAGCAAAAGGATCAGGAAAGGCTCTCACCTAACAGCTGTTTTTCAATACATAGCTAATAACTTTAGGGTCTGTGTCTTTTTCTAAATTAAACTACCTTGAATTGAAATGCTTCCTTGCCATCAACCAACACTGGTATGGAAAGTTAGCATGAGAGAAATGTGTAATCCACATTAACAACAAATACACAGTCCCTATAAAAGTATTCACCCCCTTGGAAATGTTCACATTTTATTATTTTACATTATTGGATTACAGTGAATTTTATGTGGCTTTTTGACACTGATTAATGGAAGATGATTCTTTAATGTGAAAGTTAAAAAGATATCTGCAAAACAAATTTTACAAATAAAAACATAAAATAATTGATCTCCTAAGTATTCAAGTCAGTATTCATGAGCTGCATCTTTGGCAGCAGTTCCTCACTTGAGTCTGTTTACAGAGGTTTCTTTCTATGAGCTCTGCACATCTGGACACTGCTGTTGTTCACCATTCTTCTTTGCAACAGCGCTCCAGCTCTGTCAGGTTGCAAGCTGATCATTAGTGAACATCTTTTTCAAGAACAGACACATATTCTCCATTGGATTGAGATCTGGACTCCGATTCAAGCATTTCAGGAAATTAACATTATTGGTTTTAAACCGCCTATGTGTAGTATGGCACTCTAGTACATTTTTTTTTTATAGTGGCTTTCTCTTGCCACTCTCCCATAAAGTTGAAACTGTGAAGCACCTGGATAACAGTTGTTGTCTGCATAGTCTCTCCAGTATTAGCCACTGTAGCCTGTAATGCATTTAAAGTTCTCATAGGTCACTTGGTGGCCTCCCTAACTCGTTTTCTTCTGGCACTATCCTTCAGTTTATATGCAAAACTATGGCTGAATCATACTCCTTCAATTTCTTAATAATCAATTTACCTAGACACCAAGGGAAATTCAGTGGCTTGGATGTTTTCAAGGATCCATTCCCTGACATGTGCCCTTCAATCACCTTTTCCTGGAGTTGCTTGGAGTATTCTTTTGTCTTCATTGTGTAAGTTAGTTCACCATACAGACTCACTACAAGTTGGCAATTATACTACAGTCATTTGAAACTCCAGACAGGTGATCTGCACTGAACTACTTAAGTGACTTTTAAAATCAATTGGCTGCACTAGTGAAGATTTACGTATGTCGTATTTAAGGGATTTATATTTGTAATTAATTAAAACCAATATGCAGAGATCTGTTTTCACTTTGACATTAAATAGTCTTTAACTGCAGATCAGCATCAATAATGTTCAATTAAATCCACTGTAATCCAATGTTGTATAACATTAAAATGTGAATACGTTTTAAGGACACTATATCTGTCATCAACATGAAGTAAAAGGTACAAGTGACTTTTATGTCGAATTTATGAGAGTCATCTTGCCACTTTTCAGGTAACACTCTCTTACCAAAGAAGGCATTCAGCAATTTCTGTACTTGGATGTTACTGCCAACAGTCCTGTAGACGCCCTCTTGTGTGATTGCTGGAAAAGAAACAAAGGGGAATTACACCTTGAGGGAGACAGATGCACAACATCAGTAAGAAAAGTATAACTCCAGCTTCCAAAAATACACACGAGCAAAAAGCTGTTTAGGATCAGTGACCTCAGATCTCTGCTTCACCGCTGCTCTAACTTGTCAGTCCAAGAAAACTGAGCTACACTACATTTTTGTCTCTAAGCTCTAATTATGATACACAGGAAACTTTTTTACATGCTTCTCGATTCTAAAAGAATGCCTAACTCAGAACAAATACTGCTGGAATTCAAACAAGAATACACAGATTACAAAACTCTTGCCTGAATGGCATAAGGATGGACACTAGTTTGCATACTGGAAGCCTAAATAAATGGCTGCTAATCTTAGAGGACATTGGAAAACATGAAAATACTGAAGATAAGGTCACAGCTTTAAAATGCTTTTATACTGCTGGTTAAATGTCACCCATAATAAAAGCATTAATATTTGAAGGACTGATGAGCATCATTGTACACTGCTAGAGTTTCAAATACACCCCACATTGAAGTGAAAATCATCAGAGGGCACCTAATGCAGATTCATCGATCTATCTATCCATTATCAAATAAGGTCATGGTTACAGAGACTGAGGACAGCAGTATTGGACTCGGTTCAGAAAACAACCCTGAATGGGATGCCAATAAGCAGTAGGGTATAGGTATACGTATATACACCCATACTTACATATACAGTTTAGTTCAGTTTAGTTTAATTCACTGTTAGGCATTGTTTAGCTACAATGCCACTGGCATACCCTCCTCTGAATGTTATCATAAGATAAGGTGACAAAGATGACACCGGCAGATAACTTGACTTGAAGACACACAGGACATCTGCAACTTCACTGGAGAATTCTCAGTTTTAAACACAAGACTCTTAATATTTTGTCTAAAATGCAATCAAGATGATCAGATGATGAACTAGAATTGTACATTGTCATAATGGATACATCTGTTTTACAACTCCTTTGCTTTTGGATTACTTTTTACCAGCATGTTGTCCTTATGACAGCTTTAGTCTGTTTGCTGCTTAAGGCTTCCAAAGCTTTCCGTTTGCTCCTGGTGTGGTGTTTTGCATAATTTATTAAAAACCTATTTGGTTATCTCCCAGAGTTTGGGAGCAACATATTGTTACACCAGGTGTGAGTAATGTAGCATCTGGGCCTGAGGACAAGTTTGGGTTTCTAGTTGCTTTTATTTTCTGATTACTGCATGGTCAGGGAATGACTTTTTGTACTGTTTAAATGCCCAAGAATGCAAATGAGAGTCATTGTTCAGTTATTTTTGAGAGGCTTCTTGGACCTTATTCCACTGCCTATATCAAAATGTGTAGGGCTGAAAAAATACAGAATGATAGAGAACAAAAAAAGGCAGAAGGCAGACTTGCACGAATACAAAAATTAACAATGGACAATCAAACTAGCACACCGACACTGCAACCAAGGTGAGACACACAGCATACCTAAGTATACATAGTAGCCCAGAGAAGCCAGGAACAAACTGTTTTCTAAAGAGCACAAAAGCAAAGCTGCTGAGTGAAAAGTCACATATTAATACAATAAATAGTTTAGGCTAAACAAAAAAGGACCCTAATAATAGAAAAGAGAAGACGTACCAATCCATGATGAGTGGACAGGTTATTTAAGCAGGCAACAGAGACTTTCTATGGCAAGCCCTGTACTCCTTCTAAGACAGCAGCATCATTCAGACAGTAAAAAATGATGGCCATGAACGATTCTATAAAGAATTTATACAGTGATGTCGTACAGCTTCTATAAAGCAGGCAGAGTAATCACACAATGCCTATTAGTGGACAAAGCCACTCCAAATACAGCTTTGAATTGAAATTACAAACTCATTTTCCTCAGATATTGTGAACACACTTTATTCTATTTGCAAAACTGTTCTTACCATAGCCTGCCTCTTGGCCCACATACATAAACAGATAAAATTGTAGAGAGTTAATCACCATGAAATCACTGGAGATGTATTACAAAGTTCTGAGGTGACTTCCAGGAAAGAATGTTTTATTTTGCATGGGCCCACATGTAAAATGATGTGATGTGATTTTAGCTGCTGTGAATTATGGGTGTAATACTACATGGCCTACTCTTCTCAGCTCTACACTAGCATCACTATAAATGAGAGTATGGATACAGAAGGCTGCCAAAATCCTTGACCTCATGTTGCAACAAGGGCAATCCGGCCATATGTCAGAGAGAAAACACTTGCTAAAAACAGAGTGGGACGCCACATTTTAACTGTGCCAGGTCATGACGACCTCCAATCACTATTTCTGTCAGAACACTGACCTGACATCTCAGTAATAAAGCAGACCATGGCAGAGCAGCCAGAGGGAGCAGATGCCGACTTTCTTGGTAAACAGACACTGAACGGTTTTCAGTAGGGGCACATACTGAACTCCACTGCCCTCTCTTGTTTAGCAACTGCTTCACAGATCTCATTTATTTTTCTTTATAAATGGTAGACCCTGCCATAAGTCAGTTTGGGGCCATCCCCTTTAAATTTATCAGCATGCTGCTCCCAGCAGCAACACATCAGGCAGTACGGAGTTCTTAAGCTAAATCAGCCTTTTTGAAACAAGATTTATGTAACTATAGCCAGGGGATTGCAAAGCACATGTGTATGCTGTAGGAGAAAACCTCTAATAACCTCTGCATGACTACCATCTCTCCTGAAGTGGATTACTGGTACCTAAAGACTGGTGTGGGAAGATAAGGTCTTTTTCCTCACTTCTCTAATCTGCAAAAAGACCTCCTCCTAAAAAACAACAAAGTGCCAGTGTAAAAGTTACATTAGGGCAGGGGTGCCCACACTTTTTTGGCTTGTGAGCTACTTTTAAAATGATCAGGTCGAAATGATCTACCTACATTAAAAATGCTATATATATGCACTAAATGCACTAAACCAGAACATATAAAGAAGCAGCATTCATGGTTCCAACACAGCAAGGAGTTGGTGCAATTATGGAATTAAATCATACACAGAAAAAATCAAATTCTCGGCTCACAAGACCAAAAATATAGATAGAGAGGTAGTGTATATGACAGATGAGAAACTTGCAATTCAGTCAGCATTTACAAAAGGGTCTACATTTAAAAAACACAAATATTTACTTTCTTTCTAAAACACCAGCACTATAAATTGACAGTCAGTATAGTCTACAGAAAAAAAACAGCAGTCTATTTTCTTAGAGGATATTCTGGTATGCTGCACACGTTATGTGAAGTTTTGCCCACCTGGTAAAATGGCAGGCTTATTTGCCTATAAAAAAGACTGCTTGCAAAAGGATGAACTGTACATCCTCATGCCAACCGTTCTACACCAATTTAAATTGATTTTCCAGAACAAGGTGACAACTGAATACAATAAAATATTTAGCAAGGAGCTATGCCATAACAGATGTATGTCAAAATATGAATTTAACAAGAACACCCTACATACACTTGCTAGTGTCCCAAATCCTAATGTTTTAAAAAGGTACCATCTATTACTACAGTATAAACTTGAATAAGAATGAGCCCCCCTCTCTTTCAGCTGAACGAAATTTCAGAGCTCTTCTCTTGTCCTATTAAACTAATTTCAAAGAAGAATTTCCTTCCTTGCATATATTTAGAAACAGGACAGAAAAGACCATTTTTTGCATGAATTACAAAGTAGCAAAAGAAGAACAGTCTCTCTCTGTCTTAAAGTAAATGAAAAAGAAAGAAAATAATTTGTACACCTAAAGCAATTACAAAGAAAACACACATTCCTACAGTAACTGACTGAAGAACTTTGAAAGAAGAACCCGAGTAGTGCTTGAGACCCAGTTCAGGTCCTAGATGGGTAGGCTTCTGTGTAGAGCTTGCGATTGTCCATGTTTTTGCAGGCTTACTCCAGAAATTTTGTTTCTTTAGCAATTCAAACATACAGTATACTATCAAGTTAATTAGCAAATCTAAAGTGGTCCTTTGGCAGTCATTCACAAAATTCATTCTACTTTAATATGTTCTAAGAATGCAATAATTCAACTAAAAATTGTTCAGCATTCACATATGTCTTATCTATAATTGTCTAAAATGCACCCAGTGCAAGATTCAACGTGTGAGCAATGTCATCAAGTGCTCAAGTTGCTTAATCATGTGTATTGGAAATGTTGTACACTCAAACCATTATGAGCAAAGTTTTGTATCTATTTGATAGCCTTGAAATTAAATTGCCCTAGTGCTTTAACAGCAGTATATGGAGTAATACCAGATGGGATAAAAGTCTACTATGAAAAATCTGTTGTGATATCCTATCCCATACCACTGGCACAACTATCTATTTAGCCATTCTAGAAGAAGCCTAATTCACATTCTAATACCCTGTAGGAAAGTGATGCTCTATATAATCTCAGACTGGGGAAAAAAAATTACAATTTCTATATGAGGATATGTTCAGAATATTTTCAGAATTTTGTCAAGGCTTCATTAACCTGAGTGTTATGTTTACCTCAGGAAAGAAAAAAATGTATTATGTGTAACAGGAACATGGAAATACTAAACTGTCAGCTTAAATAAAGTAGAAAAGGTATGTCTAGTGTTTGCTATCATATTGATACAGATTTAGTAGTAGTCACCAATGCATAGCCTGATGTTGCTATCTTATTTCTTATATTTTTTTCTGTTGCATGAGCAGGAGAGGGTAGAATAGTTAACGCATTCCCTGTGTTATTGTAGGCTACCACAGCTCACAGCTTAATTACTTAAACATTTAAATGGACACAAACATTGATAGTTGATGCATTGCAAACAGTGCTTAGGTGGTCCTTCAACCACAATTATTTTGCCTTTTTGCCGCACACCTATTGTTGCACTATGTTGAGGCTTCACCAGGCATAGCACAGCAGTTTGATCATATAGTGCCATATGCATGAGTTTCACTTTCTCTGTCAACATCTGATAACCAATTCACATCCTCATTACTATCGTTCAGTTTCGGCAATAGTTGAGTTTCAGTTCACTTTAAAACTGCCTTAACAGCTTTTTGTTTGCCATTGTGTTTTGAGCTGGAGGCTCCTCCCTACTCATAAATATTGATGAATCACCTTTGAGGTGGAAAAGCATCTGGAAATATTCATGAATTTCTGGCATCACGTTATTTCATTCATTAGTTGGCAGGAGAATACAGTCCCAATCATATTTTGTTTTATAAATACATAAATTAAATAATAGACAAATACAATAAAATGATCATTTGTGAACAAGTATACCCTGTGATGGATGGACATGTCACCTAGAATGACCACTGTCTTGCATCTGATGATGCCAACATAAGTCCAACTAGCCACAACTAAATACTAGATAAAGTTGATCCTGAATAATCCAAGTGACATAAATGCAAAGTGGGTGAGTAGATGAATCTCTCCTATACAAAATGGGTGATAAATAGCTCTCTCCTGAGTACAAACAAGAACCCTGCTACAGAAGACATTATAGGAGGTAAAAAAAAAAAACAGAAATTACATTGAAAAACAGTGCAAATAATACCATAATAAGTTTGCACTCCAATGGTTAAGTATTTAAAAGCAGAAACAGTTTTGAAAAGTTTTTCAACAATGCATTTTTAGAAAGTGAACTCTATGGCAGGCCAGATTTACAGGCTAGTAATGAACTACCAAATAAATGCAGGAGGGACTCGTTTAGTTTATGGTCTGGATGTCACAGTTATGGTGGCGGTGCACTGTTTTTATTTAATTTGCTTCAACTAGGAACAAAAGGACTGGACTGGTATGTTTATTTGGAAAATGTCAGCTTTGCGTCAATGGGGAAACAGAAGCTGAGGCAGGCTACCTTAGCTTCAATGCTTCTCAATGATGAGCTCCAGTTGTGCTTTCAAGGCATTCTCCTGGTAAGAAGGAAATGTATACGCTTTTAAATTTCACTGAATTGTATGGAACAAGGGAAAGAAAATAAACAGGTAAGTTTTAGTAGAAGGAGCATACATTTCTCTGATGAACAAACTAAAAATACCCTGAGACACAAGGAATATGAGTGCAAGGCAAAACATCAATATCTAGGGGGCTCTGCCCCCTCTTCGCTTCTCTTGCCCACCCACGGGTTTGGTTTACCAGATATACAATTTAAAGAGATTTTTATTTTCATGGGAATTGTTACATATGCATTATTTTCACTTTTACTTTATAACATTTGTAAAAACAATACTTGTCCTTTATTTTCAGCCCCGGGCGTGGTTAAATCTCTTTCTCGCAGGATGTATAACGCTGCTCGTGATGTGAAGGGGGGGCAGCTGAACACACGGTAAGGAGAAGCGGTTGGATCATCTGCTGGCTTGTTGCTGCTGGCTCACTGCATGTTCTGCTTGTCGCGCTGCACGCCGATCATTTAAAAGCCTGTATAGCAGTTGTCCTTTTGCTAATTCGCGTCTCTGCCGCTCGCGTTTGTTTTGGGGTTGGGGGTGGGGGCTTTAAACTCATGCTAAGAAGAGAAGCAGTCGGTTCATCTGCTTGCTTGCTGCTGCTGGCAAGCTGTGTGTTTTGCTTGTCGCTTTTCTTAGTTTTAAGAGCTAGGAGCACATGAAGTGTGTCTGCCAAAAGCATTCCAACAACTGCTAGGTTAGATGTCCCTGAACTTGTTTTAAATGTTGTCTCACTGTATTCTCTCATGGAACGTCAATTTGTCTTACAAGAAGATCACACCTCGTCTCCCTAGTGTCCCTCCCAAGATTTTTTTTTATAATAGAGACATATTTCTAACAATTAGCATCTTTCAAAGTTAAAAGCAACTTTGTGGCTCCTGAACCAACAACACTGCCACATATTTAAGAAAAGGCCAGAATGAGTTACTTCATTAACAAGGAATATTTTAACTTTGTACAAAGCTGAAATGTTTGTTTTTGTTTTTAAATACAAAACAATAGTCTCTCTATCAACCCATTGTTATATCCATCAGTTCATTTTCTGAACCCACTTACCATATTCAGGTTATAGACTGGTAATTATCCTTGCTACACTTGCTGTCAGTTTGAGGCACACTTCCTTACTCTCTCACGATCACTCACACCAGGCCAACTTATAGTGACAAGCAGGGGTGCTGTATATAAGTCACAGCCTGGGACAAAACCATCTAAAAGTGACCTTCCTAAATCTCATTACCAAATAACAAAACTGTGACTAACAGATAATTATTATCAGTGTGTATTTTGCAGAATTTCAAACCAAAGGCAAAATATTGCCAATGCTTTTTTTTTTTTTATTTACATATGCATGAAGCCAAATGCAAAAGATAAATCAGTGCTTATATTAGAACAGAACAGAACAAAACAAATACAAATTAATACCCTTTAAATTTTATGTAAAACAATTCTAGTAAAGAAGAGGTCCTATCTTACTCTAATAATTTCTTCAGAATCTACCTACAGGGCTTTTGCTGTTGCAAAGTCATTCATAACATCAACAAAATTCACCTGTTGTGCAAGCTACCAATCGATGGGCAGGATCGCAGGACTTTTCAGGTCTGAATCGCAATGGATGGCTGGATGGTTACTTACCAGGTAAATCCTTGTGGTTGGTAACATCCTTCACGTCCTCTCAGGTGCAAGAGGCAGACCATAGATATGGGATATAGTAAAATGCCAAAAAATATAAAGAGTACACAAGATGTATTTCATCCAAAGTGGGGCTCATCATGTGTAGGCACCTTTGCTTTTCCTTATGGGGATCGAACCTTGGACGTAAAACCAACACAAAACTCGAACTGACTGGCCAACCATCCACAAGCGTTACCTGGTAGGTAACCATCCAAATAATCAGATTGAGATTCAGACCAATGAAAATATATATATAGGGTGGTCCAGATCTAATTATGCAATTTTCATTACAGTATAACTTATTAAGTTTATTACATAGAAAATAACCTGGAAAGTCCCGGACCATTGAGAAGTGTGCGAACTGATGACATGGAATCATCTCCGCATAAATCAAAGTCATCCAGACAATCTGGATCTGCACCACCCTGTACATAGCTACACACACTGGTCACACTGAGTTGTGATTTTTGTTTTGTTGTTAATAACTCTATTAGACTTTGTTGCCTTGATAATAATAATAATAATACTACAAGTGCTCATATCAGGTATGGGTTGAGTCATTCAATGTTTTAAGAAGATTCTACTGGGCCAGCTTTAATTTTCTTTTTATATGTTTTGCAGTTTTCTGGTAAAACAAGGAATTGCACTAAATGCACAGCTAAACCTGACACCATCTGGCTTGTGCAGCACAGTTTTGATCAGGTTATAAGCATAAATGTATATTCTTTTTAACTGGTAGCTTTAAATGCAGCAGCTTTTAAATCATAACTATCTACTTAGTGAGTCAATGATGACAGTTGATTCTGTAACCAACATCTTCATAACTCAAAATCATTTTAACTTTATACTATTATATTACATCCTTCTTTACTCTTGTAATCAATCAAGACTTCTGAGAGAGATGGGAAAATGTATGCACAGATTGTCCATAAGAAAAAATACATTCTCTCTATTTTTTTTTTCAGAGTTTCATATCAGGCTTGTAGCCTTGATTTGGAAGCCTAATAATAGGATACGGTGCAGCCTGACGTCTGAGTTCTGGCTGGCGCTGCTGGTCCTTCAATTCACAAGATAAGCTCTCCATTCAGCATGGTGCTGTAATCTGATTGAAAATGGCTACAGTGCAGGAAACCTCACACTGACCATGTGTGCCAAACCTTGAATTGGAATGCTTAAGTAAGTTTCACAAGTATTCAGGCAGGTATGTAGTGCAGGCTAAAATGGAAGTTAAAACTGAAACAAACGAAACACAGGATCAAATTCATTTGCAGATTTTCCTGTGTAAGCCTAAATAAGTAAGCTAGTGTGGCAAAAGTGAGAGTAAAGATGCACATCTTACATAATTGGACTGCTTTGATTTGCATTAACATGTTGCTCATGACAATAGGCAGTATTAAAACTAACTACTTCAGTCTTATTCAAATATTTACTGCCATTAAAAATAATTATGTACAGACACAAAATATTTATTACTAGGCTGACCCGCCTTTTAAGGCGACCGACTTTTAAGTTCACCACTTCTTAAGGCAATTCAATATGTAGATCAATTTGATATTTTATACAAACTCATTAATTTGGTTATATTGCATTTGAGCGGTATTACTTTAATACTCGTAGTTTCTGTTATTTTTGCGATGAAATTTAAACTTTTTTTCTATATTGAGGTCGCCCTTGAGGCATTTGTACTCCATCAACATTAATTATTTCCACAGACATAATTTTGTCTATTTTTCCAGCGCATCGCGCACAAAAGCAAGGGAACGATGGGAGCACCAGAACTCTGCTCACATCATGTTGCTTCGTACCGCAAGCTGCAAGTAGTAAGTCTGTGATAAGCGGAATACCGCTACACTTTCCACTCACGGGACAGAAGGACAATCCCAACCGCTTTATTTATAGTAAGAAAGAAGAAGAAGATATCGCAGTCTGGAGTAGAAAATCATCTTTTACCTGGAAAAACAAAACTACAAATCCCATCGTGCATTGCAAAATGGACGGGGCGTGTGTGAAACTCAGCGCCTGCGTAGCACTCACGGGACGGAAGGACAATCCCGACCGATTTTATATAGAAGGATATGCTAAATGTAATGGTGGTAATATTTCCATCTTTTATATACCAGTCCAACATATATACTCACTGTGGATCTGTTTCATGTGTTTTATTTGAAAAAAATGAAAAAACATACATGTTTACAAAAAGGCACTTTATACTGCAGTTACAAAAAAGAAAAAAAAACAGAAATGTTCAAATTCTTGCTCTAGATTTGTGCTACCATATATTTAGGAGTTAGAGTCTACAGGCATCCACAAAGACAAAATGCTGAACAGAAAAAAAAAAAAACTACAGATAAAAATTTCAACATCTTTTATTAATTAAAGATTTCAGCTTTGGCACTAGCTGAGGCTGAAGTTAAAACAAATAGACTTTTTGGAATCCAAACGTTTTCCAGATTATAGGACTCTCAACCTTCACTTCACTGTGTCATCAGGTCTTGAACTACTATTAAAGATTTCAGAGATGTAATAAGAATATAAGCTTAATGTCACTGTGCTCTGTACAAAAATTATTTTATAAATCCACTCACATGTATAGGCCAGGCCAAAGTTAGCACACAGGGGCTCTCAGCATTTAGAACTGCTAGGCAAGCATTTGAAGAGAGAAGGTACAACTACGAAAATGGGCATTGTACTATTTATGTATGTTAGAGATGAAATGGAATCCTCTCCTTCCTTTGTTTGGAACCTAAATAAGGGCCTGCACGTGCAGGAACCAGTATATAAGACTTGGACAGCAGCCAAATACTTTGAAGCCGACGGACCGATTGGTGATATCGTCATCCGTCCTGAAAAACCTTCCACCGCAGCGACAAAAAATGGCAGACTGTATAGATCAAGATCCCACCTTGGTAATGTCTTGCTATGGCTTCCGTCTGTAATGCTGTGTAAATCGTCATTAAAGAAAGCTAAGTTATTTTCTCTTGTGTGATTTCTTACCGCCATATCACTATGGGAGATGTATCACCTTTTAATATCACATCTATAAAGGTTACTTAAAACACCACAATTACAAAAGAACTTATTCCAACTAGGGAGCTATCGCCCCCTACAGGATCAAGAGGTTTTTTGGTCTTTGCAAACAAATCATTAGCATTCACGTGAACCTGCTCATCAGCATCAGGTTGGTAGTAATATCTCGGCAGAGTAATGTCCTGGTTGAGCAAAAGCAGGATTGATCGTAAAGAATAAGGAAAACTAGAGATCTTATTAGCAGAACAGGGGAGTGGAAAATTCATTCTGCGCACACATCTACGTATGTGCGTCTACACACACCAGAAAGCACACCAGAGCTCCTACACAGACGATTTGGCACACACTCAAACAGACACTACTAAAAAGAGGAATACCTCACAAATGTGTACACAACTAAAAGACAGAAACAATGAAGATTTGGTAATGCATGATTGAGTGTATCACCACGAGGGATGTGAAGGCCTATATTTGTCTTGGAAATACTAGATCCCATTCTAACCACACCTAAAGTGTCTATGAACCTGTCCAGTACATATAAAAAAATCAAGGCCTAATTGATCTCAGACAGTGTTGGGAATGTTACTTTTAAAAGTAACTTAGTTACATCACTCATTACTTACATTATGAAGTACTTAAATATGTGATATTGTTACTTATAACATTTATTTTGTTCTTCTTTTGTATTTTGCACATTTCACTGACCTGCATGTCTTATCAAATCTTAAGCCCATATGCAGTATAAACCTTTATGAAACTGACCACAAACACCAGAAATGTGACAATTTTCTTGTGTTTTAAAAATAAGTCTAGTCCTTCATGTGCTGTGAAGTAAATAATATTTGACCCCTTTTTCCATCCCCAAAGCCAGCCACTGAAGATTCACAGTATGAACACTGGCCAATGCACAACAGATCACATTATTTTAACATATCAATAGCAAATAACTTGAGTAAAACTAAACAGATACTTTATTTATCGGTTTCTTTTGCTGGATTGAACGCATAGAACTCTTTTCAGTTTGGCTATGTGATTGAGCCCTGTAAAGGACCGGCAAGAACTACTGGAACCCAGAGACAAAACCCTGACAAACATCCATTACCATTACAATCAATTGGTTCACTGCTCTTCTTGGTCAAATGGAATCCATATTGTTCAGCCAGGATTTGACATTCCGTTATAAGCTACAAACTACAGTGCCTTGCAAATATATAGCCATAGCAGTATGTTTAGGGTCATTCTCCTGCTGGAATGTGAACATTCAGCCCAGTCTCAAAGCTATGGCAGACTGAAATCGGTTTTCCTCAGTAATTGCCCTGCATTTAGTGCCATCCATCTTTCAATCCTGATGATTAAAAATATCACCACTATGCTTCACTGTGGGAATGGTGTTCTCTAGGTGATGGGAAGTATTGGGTTTGTGCTACATATAGCATTTCAAAATGATGGCCAAAAAGTTCAGTTTTATTCTCACCTGACCAGAGAACATTCTTCCACAAGGCTTGTGGAGTCTGCTACATGCTGTTGGAAAAACTCCGAACATGTTTTTTTATTTTGTTCTTTAAGTGAGAACTTTTTTCTGGCCTCTCTTCCATAAAGTCCTCCTGTGTGGAGTGGAAAGCTTAAAATGGTCCTATGGACAAATAGTCCCATTTCTGCTATGGATCTTTGCAGCTCCTTCAGTTTTTTCATTGGTGTCTTTGAGGCATTTCCAATTAATGCCCTCCTTGACCGGTCATTGAGTTTTGGTGGGTGGCCTTCACGCGACATGTTTGCAGTGTGCCATATTCTTTCCATTTTGTTATAATGGATTTAATGGTACTCCATGGGATATTGAAAGTTTGGGCTGTTTTTTATAAACAAAACCTGATCTATACTTCTCCACAACTTCATCTCTGATCTGCTTAGTGATGAGAAGAGTCTGGGGTCTTTCAGAACAGGTCTAGTTATATAAACATCAAGTGACAGATCATGTGACTCTTTGATTGACTTTTGAAGGTAATTAGTTGGACCAGATGTTATTTAGAGGTTCCATAGCATAGGATGAATACATATGCACTCACAACGTTTTAGTTTTTACTTGTTTTGTGTATATAGAAATCCATTGTGTAAAATTCAAATGAAAATCCATTTTAATTCTAGATTGTAATATGACAAAACAATACCAACACCAAGGGAAATGAATGCTTTCTCAAGGCACTACAAATTCCAGTTCCCCAGTAGAGTTTGATTCCTTGGTAAATGGAAAACAAGGAAGGTTCACTGAATTTGAAAATTATGTACCGGAAAGCAAAGCAAATGATGATTACAAAAGGGGAAGGTGAGTGGAAAGTGGTGGTGAAGCCATTCACAATGAACTTTCAGGAAAATACAATACTTTAGTGTTTCATTTAACAATTCAGGGCAGAAAGACTATTGCCCAGACTGTTTTTAACACTGATATTGTTCAAGTTCAAGTTTATTGCCATCTGCACAGTAAGGAAACATGTTTCCCTGTTTTGCTGTCCACACCAAATGACAAAACCAACGTATAAAGATAAACATAAATAATAAGTAGCAGACAGATAATAAGTAACAGAGGCACCATAAAGTATAAAAACAGAATAGAAGTATAAAGTGTAATTGTGCATGTAGGTGTGTGATGGACAAGTCAAATAAAGTTGTGTGAGGTAGATAGAATGAGGTGGCCCATGGTCATAAACTCCAGTCAATTATTCAGGAGTCTAATGGCCTTGGGAAATAAAGAGTTCTTTAGCCTGGAAGTCCTGCATTTCATACTTCTATACCTTCTGTCTGAGGATAGAAGTTGTGAGGGGTGGGGGAGTCCCTGAGGATCGAGGCAGTTCTCCTGCGGACTCTGCAGTTGTAGATGTTCTCCAGAGAGGGCAGTGGGGTCCTGGTGATCTTCTCAGCAGTCTTTACCACACTCTGCATGCGTTTGCGGTCCATAGCAGTTGTGTTGCCGTACCACACGGTGATGCAGCTGGTCAAGATGCTTTCAACAATGCAGCTGTAAAAGTTGCTGTGGATCTTAATCGATATACCAAACTTCCTCAGCCTCCACAGAAAGTAGGAAAGCGTGGGTGGGTCTTGATCAACATCTCTCTTTAACCTCCTCAGTGTTAACCCCAAGCCACTTTTGTGCTCGGAATTCTGTGTAAAATTGATTAACCCCGAATATCATCCGGGATATATCTGTTATGATCCAATGTACGGCATTAAGCACAAATAATACTTGGAATGGTATTCTGCTGCCATCTAGTGGATACAATAACATTATGCTGCAAAAATAACACGAATATTTCCATGAATTTTGCCATTCTAAGTTAACTCATCAACATTCATAAGTGGGGCAGGGCTTTCAACCAAAACACAATGGTATGTAAATGAAAAGCTGTAAATTGAAACTGAACCATTAGTTATAGTGATGAAATTGTGAATTATTCATCAGATATTGACATGGATAGTGAAACTAATGCATATTGCACAGTTCGACCAAACCACTGTTTTATATGTCTGGTGAATTCAGTCACCTGAAGGTTCACCTGTGCAATTAGGTGTATGGCAAAAAGGCAACATGACAGTGATCAGGGAGGACAAGAAAGATGTTAGTCCCTAAGCACAGTTCACAGCGACTTTCAATGTTTATGTCAGTGGAAATGTGGAAGTCACTAAGTCTTATGTTGTGGTAACCTATAAGAATACAATGGGTGGCACTGGCCAAATTGACCACGCACATTCTATGTCTCATGTGCAAGCAACAGAAAAAAAATGAAACATGCTTCCAATGTCCTACTTATAATAATATCAGCTGTGCATTGGTGACTGTTTCAAAACATATTACATGAAGAACATGCACTAAATCTGCATCAATACAGCAGTGGACACTAGACATACCTTACCTACTATATTTATGTTGATGTTTTGGAATTTAAATGTTTCTATAACATGAAATAACATTTTTTTCTTGCTGAACGAAATTCAACATTTGTGGCTCATTTTTCTGTGGGTAAACATAACACTAAGGAGGCTACTGCTGTATGGAGAAGTCTAGTACAAAAAAAAAAATTGCGACCCCCATATAAAAACGAGAATAGCTACGAAAGCAGAATAGTGATCTAGTTTTACATTACATTACCTGCCATCAATATGCCTTAGCCCCTTAACTTATTTATGTGAATGTACATGCTAGAAGTATTAAAATAAAATCATAATATTGTTGGGCATGTAACTCTACTTTCTGAAGCAATGATCAAGCATAACACAATACCTGGACACGTGTAAATAACATGCAAAATTCCTATGGCTTGCAACTAAATAATCAGGAGAGCCAAAGAACCTTCACACACACTTTACAATTTAAACAGACAATTGTCAAAATGAAACCACCCCTTCCCTCCTGCTATCTTAGTGCATGAAGACTTCACAGAGTCCATGGCTGGTTAGAAGGGTATCCATTTATTTACTTTATCGTAAATGAAATATAGGGACAGTATTGTAATCATTCAAAAATTCAATGTTGAGATTTTGATAAATGTCAACATTTTAGACCTCACTGATTTTCTCGTATACAACATATAGAGAAAGTATTGGAATCCTCCAAAAATTCAATTTCGAGATTTTGATGAATCTCAACGTTTTAGACCTCCTTGAATTTCAAAATAGCATTTTTCGAATTATGTCTGTCTGTGTGTGTGTGTGTGTAAACACGATAAGCTGAGTATGCTTTCAGTTAGGTCAACCAAATTTAATATTAGGTACAAAATGTAGATTTCTATTAACTTTTGGGCTATTTCTGTTAACCAGAAGTGGTACTTTACCTTTAATTCATGCAGCTGCAGAATCCGATTTATTCAGTTTTACTCTAATAATAATTGTCCAGTATATCATTAATTTAATTTGTTGTTGATGGTTCTTAGGCGGCACGGTGGTGCAGTGGTCACAAGTTCTCCCCGTGTCTGCGTGGGTTTCCTCCCACAGTCCAAAGATATGCAGGTTAGGTGCACTGGCGATTCTAAAATGTCCCTAGTGTGTGCTTGGTGTGTGTGTGTGTGTGTGCCCTGCAGTGGGCTAGCGCCCTGCCCGGGGTTTGTTTCCTGCCTTGCGCCCTGTGTTGGCTGGGATTGGCTCCAGCAGACCCCCGTGACCCTGTAGTTAGGATATAGCGGGTTGGACAATGGATGGATGGTTCTTTAATGTACATAATATAAAAAGATAATTATTGTCTTGCGGTTCACTCCTCAAATATCCATGCCCATATCGGAGTATACGAGAAAGTCTAGGGGAGAACACTCCTGATTATTTCTTTCATAATTGCTTGCATATTTTTTATGCAATTCATACGGTAATTGCTATAATTACCTCTGCTGATGTGGTCACTTCCAGCAGCATCCAGCTTCCAGACAAATGCATACATAGCATGTGAGCAGAAGGGTACATAAGCAGGCCAAAGCACCATCAGCTCATACAGCATGCATACATACACATGAGCAGACAAGGGATTATGCGCATGTCAACTCACATTTACAAACAGCCATAGACTTACAACACGTGCATGTTAAAATATATTAAGACAAAAAATGTAAACAAAGAAAAATGAGAAGGAAACTTAAGCAATAACCAACCACACATCACATGTACTAACACACAAATATAAAGGTGTATAATGCACAAAGAGATGTATCAATATTCAGCGAATGCACACATGAGCATGCGTATGCTTTCAGATGTATCCTTTAGACACACATGATACATGCAGGAATGACTAAAAATTGAAGGCATCTGCATGCAATCACACACATTCACAATTTAAGACACACTCACACAAACACATGCATGTCTACGGGAAAAGAAAATGCACAGACCTACTAGCAGTAAACAAAATCATTCTCGTACAAATATAATGACTGAAAATACATAAAAAGAATACTCAATGTAGCTTCTCTAAATCAGAAACACATTGAAGACATGCAATCACACAGAGTCACATACACACACAATAAATAGGCAATCTGACACACATTCATTCTTGTGCATTTGAGAAAATTACAGACACAAATGATAAGCAGTCAAAACAGACACCCACAAAAGGAGGCAGAAAAAATACAAAAGAAAATATAGTACATGCACAGACATCAATGCGAGTTTTCACAAAACTCCAAAAATGGCACAACTGGATTTGTCATGAATTTTCCAGAACAGCAAGCAGAAACATATCCAGATGCACAATAACTATCATTTAGATTGAAGCAAAATACAAATAAATCAGCAGAGCTTTGATGATTACATGCTAATCAGGGAAGACACTAAAGAGGCTTGGCAGGGGGCCCAAGCAAATTTATGGGAATCAAACGCATTTCCAGTTTTATTTTTATCATTATGGTCTTTAAGAGTCACAGATTTAACCAGCAAAGAGCTGAGAGGATATAGTGCCCACTAAAGAGACCTTCAGAGCTGCTGGCCTTTTGTTTTTTGCATGGTGAGTCCTGAACAAGCAGGTACCATGCTAAATCTGGCAGCCTGGATGAGGAGCTCATCACAGGCAACTCCAGAATTCCTCTCCACTAGAGATCAAGTCAATCTTAGCCAACATTTTCCCAAAAACAAATCATGAATATCCCATCTGTCTGCCACATTTGGCCAGCAGGTCAAGGCCAAGATATTTTGAAAGCTGTGCCAGACTGCAGCCAAACGAGGTCAAACTGACCTTTCTGACAGTCTGTTATAAATGTGTTGAAAAAAAATTAAGCCACGGCTCTTGTCAGGCTGACCTGTTTCTATTTTCTTTAATTGTGGAGTGTGAAAAGGTCGGCTTTAATCTGCAGCTGCCCAACGTCAGATCCAACCTTGTGTTTAGGGGGGTGGATCACATAAACCGTGAGCCACATCTTTTCGTTAATATCTGAAACTCCAGAGTGGACAATGGCCTTCATTCAGTGACCGCAAATAATGCTGCCCTCTGCTGGATAAAGATGGGTTCTGGCAGGCAAAAGATAGCATGACAACAAACCAAAGAAATGAACCAAGAGACTGAACAGCAGCACCAGGGATGGATTTCTGGATTAAATGGAGTGGGTGGGGCTGGCGTCTTGCCACCTAAAAGCCACTTCCATCCTCTGCTAAGTTAAGAGGCACAAAACTGCCAGAAACCACGAAGCGCTTGCACGAATACCAGCAAAGACGGGACCCTGCCCTTGAGACTATCAGAGGAATCCTTGGTGTGAACAAGTAGTCCCAAAAAAACAGAAAGCAAGGATGTCTGTGCACAACAAAGGTTGTGATGAGCAGCTGTGCAAAAAAACCCTGCCATATGCTCTACATTTTCACACCAGTTGCAGTAAGGACTGTATCCTATACACAGGGGTAGCAGAAAATGAATGCACACATACGGTACACTGACAGGTACACAATGAATAATTTTGTAAGGATGCGCACATAAATTATATTCCTGGGTTAAAGATAGCACACAAACAAACAAGAAAATGGTAGCTACATAGGCACATAAACGTATGAGTAAATACGTGCCCTTATAGACAGTGTGAGGGATGGCCAGGAACCTTGCCTGGCTGGGATGCCCTTAATCTCAAGACTGGGGGAGACAGCATACACAGGGTATTGTCAAGGATCGATAAATAGCAGTCCCCCCAGGACATCACGAGAATTGGAGTTCTTTGGTTAAGTCCTGCTGGCTTCCGTGTCCGCTGCCAAAGGGCACAGAGAGAACTGGCGAGCCAACCATCAACACTGGAAGTTCTCTCTGTACCCCCTGACAGCGCACACGGAACCCAACAGGACTGAACCAAAGAACTCCAGTTCCCATGATGTACTGTGGGAATCCAGGGGGCTGCTGTCCATCGATCCAGAGGGAACAATGCCTTATGTATGTCCTGTGGGAATCCGGGGTGCTGCCATGTAGCGATCCGGTGAAGATAATGCCCTGTGTATGTTGTCTCTACTTGTGCTTCAAGGCTGAGGGTGTCCTGGCTGGGCAAGGTTCCCGGCCATCCCTCACAAAAGACAACACATTAAAATACACTTTTTTATATTCATGAAGTCAGGTAACCACACACTTATCTACACAGAAAATCAGGGATCCACATATAGGGAGACAGAAACAGACTAGAATACATAAATACTCATTAAATATGTATCATGCAAACATTTTTTAAAGTAGACAAAAACCTGAACCTGACACCACATGGGTGCTTCCTTCCACTATGTAAGCCCAAGAAATTCAACACAAATGCCTATGGAACATTTGCAAAAAACAATATGTGCTTGTAGGTACCCATGGACACACATCAAGATTACAAACAGGGACAATTAGTATGAAACACGCAGTATCCAACAGAAAGATAGATATATGCCAGACCTAGATACAAGTGTGTACACAAGTAGGTGTGTTGACATTTTCTTATTGTGGTTCTGTCACATAAAACAGCTTAGCTCCCAGTGGACGGATTTCTTTACTCAAGGAAATTTGTCACAAACATTTACACTCAAGTATTCCAAATAGAGCAAATTTCTGAAATTTCAAAAACCATCCACCCATCCATCCTCTTCTACTTATCCGATGTCGGGTCACGGGGGCAGCAGCTTGAGCAGAGATGCCCAGACTTCCCTCTCCTCGGCCACTTCTTCTTGCTCTTCCAGGGGTATCCCGAGGCGTTCCCTGGCCATCCGGGAGACATAGTTCCTCCAGCGTGTCCTGGGTCTTCCCTGGGGCCTCCTCCCGGTTGGACGTGCCCGGAACACCTCGCCAGGGAGGCGTCCAGGAGGCATCCTGATCAGATGCCCGAGCCACCTCATCTGACTCCTCTTGATGCGGAGGAGCAGCGGCTCTACTCTGAGCCCCTCCAGGATGACTGAGCTTCTCACCCTATCTTTAAGGGAAACCCCAGACACTCTGCGGAGGAAACTCATTTCAGCCACCTGTATTCAAAAACTACTATTTCAAAAACTACCCTATAAAATGAATCAGCGCACTTACTGATAACGTTATCCTTCCAAATGTACTAGCAACTACCATATTTCTTCTTGTATATGTCTGAGAGCCACACCTGACAGAAAAATAAATCCCCAATACAAGTTACAAGTAAATGGTGACAGAGTTGCAGACGCAGCCAGGAATGCACCATTACATCAGACATTAATCCTCCATCTTGTATCTCTTTCAAAAATGTTATATTTAAGAAATATGGACTGCAATTAGCCAAAAAACCTTTGCAGTTCACAACTAACAATAGTACACCGACCAATGCAATTGTCCAAATCATCTGGATTCTTGTGTCTGTGAAAGCTGGTTCAGCCATCACAAGGGTATTTGGGTTGGTTTTTAAATACTTACTATTATATAATGCAAATAAAATATGGAGTTTATGCACTGCACTAATACATGTAATTACATTTTATTATCACAATTACGTTTTGAATATGTTACAAAAATACTTCATGCAAATCTATGATATCTTTATGTTTTAAGAAGCAATTAAACAAAAATTAAAAATACACCAACATTCAAAACATTTTCCAAATTCACCTGACCGTTAAGTCATGCAAATATTGTATTTTTTTTCCGGTTTGAATGAGATGAAGAGAAGTTCAGGGAAACTATTTTGTTTAGAACCCCTAGGTTGTATCTACTGTGCAGGGAGGGCGAAGTGTGAGATGTTGCATCAGTGGTCTTGTATGCCCATCTGCCATTGCATCTTTTGAGCGTGCTCACAATGAAAAGTATTATACAACATACAGTACAAGGTGTTTGGTTCTGCTATCTCACCTTTGGTCTCAACAGCATTGGTGCATTTTCTGACAAACCTGAAGCCAACTTCATTAAGTTCCACTGTTAACAAATAAAGAAAGAGCATTTATAACCAGAGGATTAGAAACTACAGTATACCACACTTTCCTCTACTTTTTAGATAAATGCTAATAAGCACATGCCAATATGTTCCTAGTGTGGCAAGCAACTCGTGATAAGCAGGTGGTGCTCTGGTGCTAACAGTTGTTTTAGCATTTCTTAGCTGAAATCAGCAAGTCATCTGCAACATGTTCTTCTTCAAAGCTAAATCATGGAAGTAGGGAAGAACATGAAAGTGGTGGAAGTATATACACTGTAAGTATAAAACTCACTAAGTCACATACACATATAAATACGGTTTATGGTTCTTAGTGTGAAAGTTAGTATAACAATCAGGATTTACTAAAACCATACTTCCTGAGGTTTTCTGTTCTGTAGCCCAGGAAAACAGGATGATAACTAGCTTGGATAGGCAGAATTTTGTATCTGAATTGAATTTACACATTTTTACTTACTTTCTGCCTGCTTCGCAATGGGAGAATGGTAAATCTGAAACAGAAAGTAAAACAATACAATAAGTTTATTAGAAAGAGGCATGAGCAGAAGAATACACATTATTTTGTTACTTTAAGGCCTTGTTCACACGGGCGTTAAAATCGAGCGGTTTTTTTGCGTTCGTAGCGTCCGGTGAGCGCGGATCAAGGGCCGAGTGTTTTCTACACGTAGGAGTCAATGAGAGTGTTCACACGGGCTTTGGTGACGTGCGTTTGTCCGGCTGCGCGTTTATACGGCATCAAAAAAACGTTGCATGCAGCTTTTTCTTGGCGTTCAAAACCCAACGAACGCAAGGAAACCGCTTCTAGTTCGTTATCTGCGCGTTTATTTTACACTTTGGAGGAAGACGGGGGGGGCATTTCAGTGCATAACACCGGTGTAAGCGCACACTCGACTACTGTTTCCTTACCTCAAAGTGACAAGTAGTCTCTCTTCGGGGCTAACACCAAGTCGCATGTTGGTTGATCGGCGTGCAATGTGGCATTGCACCAGCTGCAGCAGACAATCAAAAGTGGAAACCGACATTCGACAGTAATTAAAAAACTTGCGCGGAAATTTTCGCATTTCTTCATAAAGCACAAAAAAACTTCCTTTAACCCGACGTTGTGCAGTCAGAGGATGAACCCAGTAGCGGCGGCGATTTTTTCTCTCCCTACGTCGCCGTATTACGAGTGTTTTTAAAACAAGAAGATTAATATCTAACATAGCAAAATGGTCCATATTGGAAGGAGGCACCTCCAATAAAACGACAAGGGCTTTCATATCCAGTTCCCGACACTGCCTCCACAGGTTAACACACAAACTACAATTTGGGCTGCAGGCTGGCGTTAGACAGAGACAAACGAACGCCGGTGTAGAAGTCAATCGATCGCCACCACAAAATGCAACATAAACGTCTAGTTCGTTTATCCAAAAACTTAACGCCGGTGAGAACAAGGCCTAAGACAAACGGACAAGCGCCTGACCCTATCCTACAAGGTAAATGCTGATCACGCCTAATGGAGATGACTAAAGGAGACCTTCAGATTTCAGTAACAGTAGCATTCAGACTACTCAGACTGGTGAATAAAATACTAGAAAAGAAGGAACACAATGCAAAAGTTAAAATTAACACAATGTTATTTTTTCCTGGAATGACCCAAAAAGGAAATAGATGAACTCTTCTTTCACTCTTGTTCTGTAAGACTTATAGCAATGTGCCATGGAGCGAGAAAAAGGAAAATGTGCTCCTCCCATACTCTTGCTCTGTTGTACTCACTATAGTGAAAGATAGTGTAGGAATCACCATGACATACAGTTGTGCTTGAAAGTTTGTGAACCCTTTAAAATTTTCTATATTTCTGCATAAATATGACCTAAAACATCATCAGAGTTTCACTCAAGTCCTAAAAGTAGATAAAGAGAAACCAGTTAAACAAATGAGACAAAAATATTATACTTGGTCATTTATTTATTAAGGAAAATTATTGAATATTACATATTTGTGAGTGGCAAAAGTATGTGAACCTCTAGGATTAGCAGTTAGTTTGAAGATGAAATTCGAGTCAGGTGTTTTCAATTAATGGGATGACAATCAGGTGTGAGTGGGCACCCTGTGTTATTTAAAGAACAAGGATCTATCAAAGTCTGCTCTTCACAACACATGTTTGTGGAAGTGTATCACGGCACGAACAAAGGAGATTTCCGAGGACCTCAGAAAAAGAGTTGTTGATGCTCATCAGGGTGGAAAAGGTTACAAAACCATCTCTAAAGAGTTTGGACTCCACCAATCCACAGTCAGACAGATTGTGTACAAATGGAGGAAATTCAAGACCATTGTTACCCTCCCCAGGACTGGTCGACCAACAAAGATCACTCCAAGAGCAGCATGAGGTCCTCTTGTAGTCTCAGTCTGTCTCATGTCCGGAAGAATTGTGACATGAAGAAGGAGGGAGATGTACACCTTCCATACTCTCACAATGGTGCAAAGTCAAGACATGTGCACTTTTTGTACCATTGCTCTGTCTCACTTACTGCATGCCTTTCCTTGTTTGGCTCACTGTGAATATTGTGAAACAGCACTCTTCTGTAACTCTGGCTATACTGGACTTTTATAAGGTGGTATGTCTCCACCTTGTGCACAGAGCCTGAACCACCCATAAAATAACACTACTGTACGTAGGTACATTGTATTTAAAGCTACTGACACACACTTCTATTTGAAGCTATCAGTGTATTACTGGACATATTATTGAATATAGGTAAATACATGCTTTGTAGTTTAGGGGCAAAGCAAGAAACTGGCTAGGGAACTTACTTACCTATATACCTAGGAGTATACAACTCAAGCAGGACTAAATTAACTTTTTTTTGGTGTTGTTGTTTTTATAATATTTATAAAAACTTTAAACTTTTAATAAGCTTTATTTGTTTCAGATAAATACATTGCAGGAGATGCTTAATAATATACCATTCAAACACTGGTTTCAGTAAAACAATATGTACAGTTAATAACTCTAAGAAGGTGAACAAGTAAATTATGCAAATATGCAAAAATTCCAGCAGAGGGCAGCACATGCACAAATTAGCGGGACGAAAAAGAATTACAAGGTATGTGCAGACTTACAGGCTCTTTGCCATCCATTGCCTCTATCCACAGCCGTCTGTTCGATTCTGAGAGTGCCTGTAAGGTAATAGTCCCAGGCCTGAAAAGGAAAAGGGAAGGTCAATGGGAATTCTTTTTGTGAGTGGATACAAGGCAGCACTCATTTCTAATCAATCCTTTCACCTTGTACTTCTAAATCTTTATATAATAAAAAATATCATCAAACCATATGTGTCTTTGAGCACTGGACACTTTCTCTGTATGTCCTTCGCCTATGGTTAAAATGTTTTAGAACCTGTAGTCCTCATATCTATTTGTAAGTACCTATCCCTCTCCAAGTTCTCTTTCCCATTTGTCTCTAATGTCTTTACCTCTCCTTATTTTGAAATATTAGAGGTTACAGCTATCATTTCTCCCCAGTGCCTATCTTCAACATCTAATGTAATCAGCTCTCCTACATCACTCCATATATGGAATCTAACATCCTCTTCTCCGGGAGAACTTAATATTGGCATGTAATCCATTTTCTGTTGACTTTTCTAACACTATAGTATAGGTCACAACAGAAACTTTTACTGTTACACTAGTACAGATTACAAACTTTGATTATTGTAATAAGTTGGTTATGTAAATTTTCCCCTTTCAGTGCCTTGCTGATATGCTACCCAACAAACTAAATGATTAATAAAAATAACCCATAACATAATTCTTAATGGTGTTAAGAATGGTGTTTCACTTGAGTCAGTGCTATTTTTAACACACATCACACATACGTATATATATATATATATATATATATATATATATATATATATATATATATTATCAATGAAACTTAAGGGATATTAATCTGGTCAGTTAAGTAGCAGAGGGGGTTGTTAATCAGTTTCAGCTGCTGTGGTGTTAATGAAATTAACAACAGATGCACTAGAGGGGCAACAATGAGATGACCCCCAAAACAGGAATGGTTTAACAGGTGAAGGCCACTGACATTTTTCCCTCCTCATCTTTTCTGACTGTTTCTTCACTAGTTTTGCATTTGGCTACAGTCAGTGTCACTACTGGTAGCATGAGGCGATACCTGGACCCTAGAGAGGTTGCACAGGTAGTCCAACTTCTCCAGGATGGCACATCAATACGTGTCATTGCCAGAAGGTTTGCTGTGTCTCCCTGCACAGTCTCAAGGGCATGGAGGAGATTCTAGGAGACAAGCAGTTACTCTAGGAGAGCTGGAGAGGGCCATAGAAGGTCCATAACCCATCAGCAGGACCAGTATCTGCTCCTTTGGGCAAGGAGGAACAGGATGAGCACTGCCAGAGCCCTACAAAATGACCTCCAGCAGGCCACTGGTGTGAATATCTCTGACCAAACAACCAGAAAGACTTAATGAGGGTGACCCAAGGGCCCCATGTCCTCTAATGGGCCCTGAGCTCACTGCCCAGCAGCATGCAGCTCGATTGGCATTCGCCATAGAATACCAGAATTGGCAGATGCACCACTGGTGCCCTGTGCTTTTTACAGATGAGAGCAGGTTCACCCTGAGCACGTGACAGAAGTGAAAGGGTCTGGAGAAGCCATGGAGAACATTATGCTGCCTGTAACATCATTCAGCATGAGCAGTTTGGTGGTGGGTTAATGATTGTCTGGGGAGGCATATCCATGGAGGGTCACACAGACCGCTACAGGCTTGACAAAGGCACCTTGGCTGCCATTAGGTATCAGGATGAAATCCTTGGACCCATTGTCAGACCCTATGCTGGTACAGTGGCTCTTGGTGCACGACAATTCCTGGCCTCATGTGGTGAGAGTATGCAGGCAGTTCCTGGAGGATGAAGGAATTGATACCATTGACTGGCCACCACACTTTCCTGACCTAAATCCAACACCTCTGGGACATTATGTTTTGGTCCATCCAATGCCACCAGGTTGCACCTCAGACTGTCCAGGAGCTCAGTGATGCCCTGGTCCAGATCTGGGAGGAGATCCCCACAACACCATCTGTCATCTCATTAGAAGCATGCACCGATGTTGTCAGGCATGTATACAAGAACACAGGGGCCATACAAAGTGCTGCGTACAATTTTGAGTTGCTGCAATTAAATTTTGGCAAAATGGACTAGCCTGCCACATAATTTTTCACTCTGATTTTTGGGCGTCTTTAAATTCAGGGCTCTGTAGGTTGATCATTTTCATTTCCATCAAACGATGTGGCATCTTTTCGTTCCTAACACATTACCCAGTCTATATCAGTATAGATATCCAGGAGGATTTCTTTTTACCATTTAGATCTGATGTGTTTTCAAAGTGTTCCTTTAATTTTTGAGCAGTTTATATATATATATATATATATATATATATATATATATATATATATATATATATATATATATAGAAGAGAAGGTCTGTGAAATGGTTTGCATATTTGCAGCTAGAGATCCACAAAGGGAGAAAATGAATCATGTATCATAAAGTATTAAAAGTTTTACTTGTACACTGTCCCAGTCAACAGGACATACATTTAACTGGGACAATGTACAAGTAAGATTTAAGGCCAGTACTAAAAGTGCCAGAGAACTGGCCGAATCTTGGCTCTCAAATGAGAACGCCATCAACAGACCTTTGGACATAAATCCAGCATATGCAAACTTAAGAAGAACATGTTAATAATAAATAAAACTTTACAACCAATACCCCCCACCCCCCACTATGTAATTTTTGCTATATATTGCATTTGATTCTTGTAAGTCTAGATCCTCTAATGAAGGCCCTTTATGATACGTGATTCCTTTTCTCCCTTTGTGGATCTCCAGCTGCAAATTATATATTTATACACACATCTTTTTACACATGTGCGCTTGGGAGAAGGTTGACAAGCTCAAATGATGCTATTTCTCTGCCGGACCGGGGGTTGGCACTGTCATCTGATCCTCTCTTTTTTCTGTGCCTCTGCAGACCAACAGAAGGACCAGCCAAACAGTGACTTCGCCACCAACCCTCCCTCAAATGACATCACTTCCGTCCATCCCTAATGACATCTTCCTCCTCAGTACCTGCCTACCAAAGACATCACTTCTTCTTCTAGCCATCCTGATCCATCCCCTTCCTGCATCTGCCATACAGATGTCTGTTTTACTCTCTATACTCAGTTCTGTTTTGAACTCCGCTTGTAACAACACTTTTTTTTCTGCTTTTTTAGTATATGGTGGTGGTCATCCCCAAACCTTTTTGAGTCTCCTGCTCTCCTTATTACTATATTGTGGCGGCCAGCTGGGGCCTTTACCTCCCCCGGAGTGCTAGATGGCAGACCCCCTGGGTTGCAGCGGTGCCTAGGACTCCCGCAGGACTCCATAGGAGTTGGAGTTTGGTGCAGCCCTGTTGGGATTCGTGGGTGCCGCCAGGGTGTGCTACAGCAACCGCAGAGTCCTTATTGTCAGTTCTTCCGCCACACCCAGATATGCTGCCGGAAATACATCTTCAAGCACCTGAAGCATTTCCAGGGGTGTTATAAAAGGTACCAGCAAACACTACTCGGGAGGAGGGAGACAAAGATTGCCAAGAAGGAGTGGAGGAGAATAAGAAAAGAGAGAGAAGAAAAGAAAAAAGTATTGTGTTTGTGCTTAGTAGGACTGTGATGTGCATGTGGGAAACAGAGAAGGCAATTCCCATATCGTGAAGAAAAATAAAAAGCATTTGTGCTTTTTTATAAGTGCCTCCTGTGTCAGGTTGAATGGCTGCCATGCCCTCTACACATGTCACAATATTTTATATTTTATATATATATACATACATATATATATATATATATATATACATACACACACACATATATATATATATATATATATATACACATATATATATATACACATATATATATATACACATATATATATATATATATATATATATATATATATGTGCATGATTTGGATAGGAATGTAAGTACCAAGCTGGTTATGTTTGCAGGTTATGCAAGCTAGGTGGACTGGCAGATAATCTATAATCTGTTGAATCATTACAGAGAGGCTTAGACAGCATACATGCGTGGACAGATTTGTGGCAGATGAAATTTAATGTAAGTAAAGTATTATATGTAGGAAGTAAAAATGTTAGGTCTGAGTTTACAATGGGAGGTCAAAAATCGAAAGTATACCTTATGAGATGGATTTAGAAAGTAGGGTGTAGTCAACAGTATCAACTACCAGACTGTTCAAGCCATTAAGAAGGCTAACAGAATGTTAGGTTATATAGCGCCTTGATGTAGAGAGTACATGTCCAAGGAGGTTATGCTCAACCTTTATAACATACTGTTGAGGCCTCATGTGGAGTACTGTGTGCAGTTTTGGTCTCTGGGCTAGAAAAAGGACATAGCAGCACTGGAAAAAGTCCAGAAGAGTTACTAGGATGATTCCAGAGGTACAGGGGGTGAATTATGAGGAAAGATTAAAAGAGCTGAGCCTTTTCAGTTTAAGCAAAAGAAGATAAGAGGAGACATGATTTAAAATTAGGAAGGGAACCAGAGCAGTGATTGATCAAGACTGTTACTTTAAAATTAGTTCATCAAGAACACAGGGGACACAGTTGGAAACTTGTTAAGGGTAAAATTCACACTAACATTAGGAAGTTTTTCTTTACATAGAGAACCACAGACACATGGAATAAGATAAAAAGTAGTGTGGCAGACAGTAGGATTTAATGGACTTTCAAAGCTAGACTTGATGTGACTTTGGAAAAATTGCATGGATAGGACTGGTGAGTTTTGTTGGTCTGAATGGCCTGTTCTCATCTAAACTGTTCTAATTTTCTAAACTGAAGTAGCAGACCTGACAAGCACCAGTTTCATCCAGTCATATTCTGTCTTTATAAAAGAAACTGGATACATGTTCGCCAATCAGAATTCACCTATAAAATCATCTGAATTCTGTGTAAGATCAGATCAGATTAAAGCTCAGAATTATTCATTTTCAGTGATTACTGCTCAAACTATCCATCCATCCATCCATCCATTATCCAACCCACTATATCCTAACGACAAGGTCACAGGCGTCTGCTGGAGCCAATCCCAGCCAACACAGGGCACAAGGCAGGAAAACCTCGGGCAGAGCGCCAGCCCACCGCAGGGCGGGCACATCCACATACACACACACCCAGCACACACTAGGGATAATTTAGAATCACCAATGCACCTAATCGGCATGTCTTTGGACTGTGGGAGGAAACCGGAGTACCTGGAGAGAACATGCAAACTCCATGCAGGGAGGACCCGGGAAGCGAACCCAGGTCTCCAAACTGCAAGGCTGCCGCGCTACCCATTGTGTCACCATGCCACCCTCTGTTCAAACTAGTGGAAAATAAAAAAGCAAACTCTGAAAATGTCAGTAAGAATTACCAGTTTCAGTAGGCCTGGATCAAGGTTAAGTGGAAAAAATGGACACACCTTACGCATACGTATGTCATGCTCATAACCACCATTGAAGACCTTTCTTGCAGAATATTTACTTTCTCTGCTGGCAAATGTACCTGAACCAAGCAATTAATTACCTAAATATACTAGTATATGTTACATGTGTGCAATATAATCATTATCATATACAAGAAACAACATCTTCTGTCATTTAAACTGATCCTAGCTTTCAGTAATATCCTCAAGGAACCTGTTGTCTAGCACACAAAGTAGGGAATGTGTCTAACCTGTCATATGCTTCAATATCAAAGCAGAACCTCTTGTCGATGGAATCAGTTTTCCGTCGAATGCAGGACTTGACCTTTAACTCAATAGTACTCTGCATTGAAGACAAAAGCCAGAATTAGCCAGCTATCAATTTCCTGGACAGGTTCACCTCACAATACACAGTGTCTTACCGTCCGCCCTGTAGTCTTCTGTTCAGTGGAATTCATAATGAGTAGCTTGTTGTCCTTGTCATATTTACAGTAATATTTTACCCAGGTCACACCCAGTGCCCCTAAAGAACAAAGGTAAAGTCAGATTTGAAACCCAACAATTTGTTGAAAACTGCTTAAAAATGTTGAAATGTGAATGTTCAAATACCTGCCACCTAAAATGATATATGGACAACTAGTCTTTTCAGAAATGCCATACTACTGCCATCATTAAGCCCCTAGACCCAACTGCTTAAAAAGAACACATTTCAAATTAAGGCTTACACTTTTCCTGTGAGTAGAGGTATCCTTCAATTATTGGTTGGCCTGGAATCTTGCACAGCTGCGGTGAGTCTTTCATTCGCTTCATTAGCTCCTCCATCTCTTCTTGTGTGCTTTCAAAACGGTTTCGTGTCTGAAATATATATAAGAAACAAACCACAGCTCACTAAAAATGAAAACTCTCCACTCATAAAAAAGAGGTTAAACTGATTGCAAGACTTATAACTCACCAAAAAGGCTTAACCTGTTAGCCACCATCTTCCAAAAAAGGCCTTAACTGATGGACTGTTGTCTAATAAGACTTTTTGAGAGATGCTGGTTAACAGATTAGGACATTTTAACCACAAAAAATATTTTATATGTAAAGCCCAACTGGAAAATCTAATTTATACGATTTGTTGGACGCATGATATGCTGATAAGGCTTTGATCCATCAAATTGAGATCCAAGTAGTCCATTCACTAGCTCCTTTGAGCAAAGTATTAAAAAAAAGAAAAAACACAATGCAGTACAATAGAGATTAAAAAGGACACTGCAAGAACACACAAATGACACCAGAACATAAAGACAAAAAACACGCCCAACTAAAACCAAAAATAACAAATGCACCAGTGAACAAGGCAAAATGCAATAACGTTAACTGGAAATTTAATAAAAACCTCCTGAAGATGGCACTCTAATATATTCATAGAGTTCTCACAGAATACCTGCATCCCTCTGTATATTATTTGAAAATGACTGTTTTAATGTCATCCTCAAATGTATAGTACTCATACTGAATACAACTATGCCCACACATGTTCACATTCGGCAGTGAGTATAAGCTTGTCCTGCAAGAATCACTACATTCACATAATTGTGATGTCAACAAAGATGTCATGATCACCCAAAAAATATAAAAGAGAAGTATATGCTAGTCCATAAAGTTAACAAAACAACAGGTAGTGAGATCTGACATTATATCACAAAAGGAGCCCTAGCAGAGAATTTAACAGAAATTAGGTTAAAGCTGCTAACCAGTAAACACATGTAGAGACACAATTATCTGTTCCCAATCACTAATGCTGAAAAATAACCTTTACTGTGTAATCACTGCACTGAAAACAATGTAGACCCTCTCTATAAACCCCAGGTCCCAAAACAAAGCTTTCATAGATAACGGGCAACAAAGGTCCAACCAGTAGTTCTTTAATTCAAATAAAGAAAATCAGTTTGCTAAATTAATCTGATGTAAAATGTATCTGTATACCTGTAACAAATAACTCCTAATACAAAAAATCATATCCCTAACTATGTGCCACCTAGGCATTTTGCTACCATAGATTCAAGTAAGACAAGGACAATACTCACATTCTGTAGGCTGAGCTGAAGCTGTTGCTTGTATGGCATGAAGTCTTGGCTCATTTCTACAGTTAGATTGTTCAGAGTGAACAAGCTGTGAAGAAAAGCCAGTACCTGAAGATAGGAAATCATGTTACTCTTGGCCAACCAGGGTGGAGACAAACTTTTGTAATGGGCACAATTCCTTACTCTCAAGTAGGGTCCTGCTATATTTACTTTCTCATGTCATACTTCAAATGATGTTTAAACTGTGTTTAAAGACTAATGATAACACAGGACACTAGAAAGACTTTCTAGAAACAAATAAATACATGTTGGGAGTGAAATTACCCACTTATATGTTGTACATTGTTTTTCATTTATGGACCATGGATAGTGTGTTAGAATAGTGACTCTAAATCAGTCTGTTGTTTGACCGAAGGTATAAGTGGTGTTCTGTTCATGGCGCGTATCAAAACTGTTGCTTCTGGTGCCAGGATAAGCTCTAGTCATGACCACAAATAGGAAGCAGTCAGTGCAAAAAAAAAAATTCAACTTATGAATGTAAACATAATATGAAGAGTATGTTTCAAAAGGGGCGGCATGGTGGCGCAGTGGGTACCGCTGCTGCCTCGCAGTTAGGTGACTCGGGTTCGCTTCCCGGGTCCTCCCTGTGTGGAGTTTGCATGTTTTCCCCGTGTCTGCATGGGTTTTCTCTGGGCACTCCGGTTTCCTCCCACAGTCCAAAGACATGCAGATTAGGTGGATTGGCGATTCTAAATTGGTAATTCTTACTGACATTTTCAGAGTTTGCTTTTTTATTTTCCACTAGTTTGAACAGAGGGTGGCATGGTGGCGCAGTGGGTAGCGCTGCAGCCTTGCAGTTTGGAGACCTGGGTTCGCTTCCCGGGTCCTCCCTGCATGGAGTTTGCATGTTCTCTCCAGGTACTCCGGTTTCCTCCCACAGTCCAAAGACATGCCAGTTAGGTGCACTGGTGATTCCAAATTGTCCCTAGTGTGTGCTGGGTGTGTGTGTGTGTGGGTGTGGGTGTGCACGCCCTGCGGTGGGCTGGCACCCTGCCCGGGATTGGTTCCTGCTTTGTGCCCTGTGTTGGCTGGGATTGGCTCCAGCAGACCCCCATGACCCTGTGTTCGGATTCAGCGGGTTGGAAAATGGATGGATGGATGTTTCAAAAGTTATTAAATTCCAAACTGAGTTTGTCAGTGTTCAGGGAAAACGTTTTTCTTTCCTAAACAGTAATAAAAAACACTGTAAGTCTGCTTTCCTAAACAGTAATAAAAAAAAAAAATGTAAGTCTGCTCCACCTCCTTCATTTAGTTCAACAATACATAAAATGGACTAAGCAAGTTCATGATAGATATCCACTTACTGGCTCCACAACATCAAACTTCTTTCTGTCCTGCACCTGTTGAATCTGGTATACATACTCCACTGATGCTTCATAAAAATTGAGGCGCTCCTTGTCTAGTTGAACATCTGCCTGAAATTAAGAAAAAAATGATTTCACAAAATAATATGTAGATCCAGAAATGGCTCACCACAGCATTCAATATTATGAAACAATTACTAAAGAAAAGAATGAAGAGCAGACACCAGCCTATCCTTTCCAAAAAATAACTTTAAGTGGTCAGGAGAGGGCAGTATTATATACATTTTCAGCAGATAATACTTTCACACTTTCAAGATACCTCCAGTAGGTGGGTTTCCTTCTTCTTAGAAGATAACTGCAAGTGTTTGTCCAATTGTGAATAAAATCTTTCTCCTTCTTTCTCAAATTTCTTCTTTTTCTCCTGAAATTTAAATTGAACCAAAAGAAGCTACTTAACTGAGACAGAGAAAAATATACAAATACATTCATAATTTCCTATCTTATACATTCCAGATTTTTGTGAATACATATTCATCACTGTGGCCCCTAAATTGTGGGACTTGTTTAGACCAGTATGTAAGGATCCAACTACTATTCCTAAAAAGAGCTCTTCTGCTCTGTCTTTAATCTGCTCCATCTTTATTACATTTATGACAGACAGACAGACAGATTTAGACTTTATTTGTCCCTCAAGAGGAAATTACAATTTTACAGAAGCTCAAGAAAAAAAAATGTAAATATTGTAACAAACAAACAATAATCCCACAAACACACATAAGAACTTCTGGCTTGAATAAGAGGGATGCTGCAGCCAATCACAGGTTTGTAGGTGAGATGAAGTTGGTCAGATCTTCTCATGTGTACTCTATGTTTATATTTAAAGATGCTGACATTCAAAAAGAGCAAGTGCAGCTTGTTGTGTCCAAAAATCCAATCCAATTTTTTTTGACTCTGCTCTACTAACTGCAATGATGCTGACATTACCATGGTGTTTGTACTGTTAATTGGCATCTCTGTATATTTACTCAGCTGTCTTACAGTCCAGTTTAATGGCTGCAGATTCTTCTCCCTTATTCCCCTGTATACCATGGTGCATTTCAATTTTCTTATTATACTAGTTTGAAATCCATCTTTGCTTTGAAAAGTGCCTTGTGCTTTTTGTGTACTAGTGTAAATAAAAATGCTGGACGATACAATACATCTCAAGGAGCACAACATTTACAAACCTAGGTTGGCTTGAACAATGGGTGAATATTAATGCCATCATGTTAACATTTCAGAGATTAGTCATTAGAAACAGAAAGTGTGATTTTAAGCACAATGATGCTGGGTTCTGAAGTGGCACATCTGTCGCAAAATTAAGGTAATAAGAACCCAACATTAATCTCTAAAAGAAATGGTTAAATTCCAAATTAATATATTACAAATCAGTAGGTTACAGAGTGTGGTACATATGATTGCATAGATTTTTCCGGGTGTTAAAATTTGCTGCCATACTGCAAAAATGTGCATGTTAAGTGTAAGTAAGAATAAGGTTGTCCTGGGATGGAGTATTGGCCCATCCATGGTTGGTTCCTACCCTGCATAAGGTCCTATCAATTCAATCTAGTGACACTGTGATAGAAAACGTGGTTTTGGAAAAAGAATGTGTAGATGTAGGTTATTATCTTGAGCTACACTGCATTGCATACTGCATCAAGGGCATGATGATTCATTCATGCCTTGCAAAGCTGAACAAATGAAACTGCAAGATAAGGTTATAGTAGGGAACTCCTTGACAGTTCCATAGTTGAAGACCCAGAGGAAGATCAGCGACTCTTGCTAATTGCACCTACCTTTCTGCTCTTTGCCAATTCACTCTCAACTAAAAGGACGACACCAGGTTCCAGAAACTGGTCTGCCTGATGAGCACAAGAGAAGATGTATTTTTTTTTATACTCTGATGCCGAGTTCTGAACAGGCATCCCTATCATGTGAGCAAAATAATGGCATAAAGGACCCAACATTTCCTATAAAAGTTTAAAATTTTACAATTTAAAAAATAATACCTGATTTCAAATTAATATATTATATGTTGTTATGGATGGCTTAGTTTATCTCTAATGCAGTGATATTTAAAGCATTTTTTGAATGGTAATCCAGCCCTTTTTGAGCCTGATTTGTGTTTATTTTACAACTATTAATGTGCATGCGAAAAATCCTTTTGCGATAGTGATCTGTAAAACACATTAGGTAAAATAAAAGTTTTGCAAATGAAATGGGATCTTTAGGATGTAGAAAAAAACTGCAATACCCAGAGAAAACATGCTGGTAGGGGAAAGAGTGTGCAAGCGCAATGAAAATAGCTGTACTAAATACTGCTCCCCTATGCCGACCTACGTAATTATTCTAAAAAAAACACAAATGTCCAGCAATAAATAGAACAAATTAAATACCTACTTAAGGTAATGTGATAACACGACGGTTATTCTTTGTAAAAATACTACTTTCAGTTCTTGATTTTCCTTCTGTATGAATAAGAATATCAGATTTGGAAAGCCCAGTCAAGACTGTTTATCTCACACTGATTAAACATGACTTTATTAAATACGTAGTGTTTGGTTTTCTATTGCTTTTGATAAAAAATAATTGTAATCATGCAATCTGAGAAGGCACTGGTCCCTGAGTGAAACCTCTGATCAGAGAGCAGGAAGTGTCTTGTTCCTGGTTAAACACCTTTAAAAAACAACATTGAACAGTCTTGCCTGAGGGCATAGCAAGAGGAAACACAAGTAAGTTCAATGTAAAGCATGTCTGTATTTTGCCTTTGTTTAATCAGCACCGTAGTTTCTGACAATTTTTTAAGAACATTTATTTTTTACATTTGGCAATGATGGTTTTAGACATTTTACCTAGCTGCCTGAAGGGTGCATAGTTAATATCTAGTTCATTCTCCATTGAGTTATCCTTCTGAGAATCACCCTCAGCTAAAAAAAACAAAAAAAACAGACTGGACACTATCTCTGTTCCTCCCAGCAACAATGGATGAGCACCCACATATCTACATCCAAAATCAGTAATACAGACAATAAAAGTACTGAAGGACTGAAAAGAGACAATTTCTCTATGGTGTCTGCTCTGCCCTCATTCTTGAGATAATGTTGAATTCCTTGCAGAAAAGACTTTTATGAAGTGTCTAAAGTCAACTGCAAGTAAAACTGGCATTAAGAGAGAAAACAGCAAGACTATTATCTTTCTCCTGCCTCATTGTGCACTAGTGATAGTTCTTGATTAGTATAACTTTTCCTTTCCACACAAACATAAAACATATGTGGTGCCACTCAGGAATAAAAGTTATGAAACCTGAGCATGTTAGTCCATTATAAGCATTTGGGCACAAAGGCACATATTTTAGCAGCATCAGACACAAAGCAACAACCATCCCTGAGTGGAAAGCCAGTCAATCACATGTACACTCATATTCCTATTAGGATAATTTAGTGTTGCCAAATAACCATACATACATCATTGGGAATATCCAGAGAAAACCCCACTAGGAAAAGAGAGGACATGTAAACTCCACATAGATATGAGCATTGGCAATTGTGAGTCAGCAGCACTAACCACTGCACCATCATGCCTCCCTTGTCCTTACTAGTTAATGATGGTTTTACAACTATTAAGAAAACAACAATTATTCATACAGAGGAAAATGTAACCTGAATTAAAATTATGTTTTTAACTCTGAGTTGGCCATTCAGGAATCTAACAATACTCTGTGAGTGTGCAAATACAGAAATTATTTATTCAAAATTATTAAAAGGAGTACTGTTATTGATAAAACTGTAACTACACACTGTTACACAATTTGCAGTTTATAAAATGGTACAGAACTATTGGTACAGAATGGTACAGAAATAATTTTTTTAACAGTAACCATAGTTCATGGGTGAATTTGCAATTTGAATGGCTATCAGTGTACATAATACAAACTTACTTTGCATAGAACAAACACATTCATGTACTCTAATATCCTTTTAATACAGTACCCTAGTTAAACTGACTGCAGTAGAAAGATAGTTGGGTATCTTCATGGAAATTACGACACACTGAACTTAAGCTATAGAATTAGACCAAACATGTGAGAGGCTGAGCCCCAGAGCTGTAGAATGATCAGCCTGCTGGTGTGAGGGATGTCCCATCATTGTCAGCATTTCACTCTAGGCTGAAGTCTTAATACTTTAGTTTAGCATACCTTGATAAGAGCTGCTGATTAGGCTGCTCATATTGCATTGGTTTGTTAGCCAATTGTTCAAAACTAAAAAAAAAACTTGGCAAACATTATGAACTGTTACTACATGTTCCATTTTTTTCTCTTGATATTCTGCTGTGGCACTTAGTGTCAGTGCAAAGTGACAAGCTGGTGCTCTGGCCAATGAAAAGTAACACCAGAGCTATCAAGAGCATTGGTATTCAGAATAAAATCATTCAATCTGCCTCTTATGTGACTGTTCAGCATATACTTATCATTTTGTAGAATTTTCAAGAGGCGGTGGGTGGCCAGGTGTTCTAGGTCATCACAGCTGTGACTTTATAACTGATTATGGACCTCCCAGGGGTCTACTTTTAATTCCTTTAATTGGAGTTTTTGGTTTCTTTTAATCTGTGGTCAACTGCACATATTCTAGTCATAATATTAATGGACTTTGTATTGTCATGGTTCATTTATGTTAATCATTGGGATGTTTAACTGCGTGTTTACACATATTTGAATCTTTATAAAGAAAATAAATAAATGTGAGGTTTAATAATTTACTGTTAGTGCATTATAGTTGTAAACCTGTACTCAGTGAAGAGTGCTATACAAGAGTAAATTAACTGAATATTTGCGCTATGCAAGTCTTAGTAACTTAGTAACCGAAGAAGAAACCTTAACATGATGATATAGTACGACAATTTTAGCACTTTCAAATCAAATGAGTTTGATAGAGTATAATTTCTCTTTTTGTCAAAGTTCTCATAATTGTATGTTATATGTTCTAACTAAACAAGTACACATTTAGATTTTAATGTAGACATATCCTACATCCTTTATATGTTTATTATGAGGTGTCACATGCATGAGCATGGGAAACAGCTTATGGGCTTGAGTAAATGTGATTACATGATAAGCCAGGGGCTGATGCCTTTCTCTGATCCTTCCTCTCTTTCTCCATCTGTATACCAGTTGACTGACAACCTTACAACCTCTGACATCACTTCTAGTATCCACTCTCCTGGACCTGCCTCTTCCTGTTGCCACTCTTCATACACCAGCACATCTGTTCCTTCCCTCAGTTCTGTATTGGACTCCTGTCTGTAAAGTCGTGCTATTTTCCTCTCACAGTTCCAAAAGTACATGGGGTTACCAAGGTGATACCCCAACGTTTGTCAATTTTTTTGTACAAGGGCTAGACGGAACTTTTTTGACTCCTGGGGTAAATTTAGCTTTTTAAATAAGTAAATAAACAGACAGATAAATATATATACATGCACACACAAGATACATACATAGACACACTCACACACACACACCCCATAATGACTAAAGTGGAAGAAAAAGAAAACTGAAATTTATATCTAGGTGACATTATGGTGATGGTCCACAGCGCCACGAAACTGGATTTGCCTCCTCGACTACTGCTTGTTTGAGAGTGTGTGCATTTGTGATTGTGAGTGTGACCCCTTCTTTGCCTATCACCCTTTCCAGTGCTAGTCTCTCCAAAACTGCATCTCCAAACTCTAACAAAAAAGGTAGGTTAAGAAAATGGATCAATAGACAGGAAAAACTATACATCAAGTAGCAATTTAGCTCAATAAAGGAAATTCAATTTCAGAATTATCAAAAGTGAGCATAAGAGTTCACTTGGGTTTGCTTTATTCATTATAATTATTGCATATAATCATGACATAATTAACAAAATGGTTATCTCCAATGATGTATAAGCAAAATACAATATGTCTCTGTAGCTAGGCTATCTTATGATGTTCAAATAACAAATCCAAGAAGCATAACTTCGAAGTAGGCTGAAAAAGAGAAAAGTGGGCTGTGAATGAATGTTGCTTTTTTATAGCAGGAGACAAAAAAACACTCCTTCACAAAAGGCAGCATGTCTGGTATCTCAAAAGAACATTACTATTTTTAACAGTACAAACACTGCCATTATTTTTCAAGCAACCTTGATGATTAATCCAATAGTGTCTTGCCAGCAGAATAAGTCAGCACTTGAGACCTTGCCACTAATAACTTGGCTTTTGAAAATACTTTTACTAAATATTTGTAAATTCAATACATGCCAGCTAACACTAAATAAGACTGACATTTACATTTATGAAGCCTGCAGTTTTCCATGATGTGGAACTTCTAAGGTATTTTACTGTTGAGGTTATCCTGAGTGTAAAGCAAATCAGAAGAATATCTGTTTATGATACAGGATTATTATCTGTTAGGAAGATGTGGCAGACACACATAATTATAATAGGATTTTTTCATTCATTTCTCTGTTACTGTGAATGAGAGGACAGGTACCTTTGACAGCCTTGAATGGCTGCAGCAGGCATCACTCCCTTGAACACAGGACGATCAATAGTCATGTCTGAGGATGAACTGGCCAATAAGGACACAGAATAAGCAAGGGCAGTGCAAAGTGTTTTAATTCTACACAGTTTAAACAATACAGAGCAGTGCAGCCCATTTAATAATAAATAATCCCAAAACAAAAATAATTTCTTTAACCTACTAATTCTTTCTTCTTGTCTTTCTTCCTGTTTGTTTCTCCTTTTTGGATACAGTATGTCCCACTCAGGCTCAGTTTATGCTTTACTGGGTGCAGATGATCAGGCAATCTATAGCACTAATATTGGCCAAACTATATGCATCTGCGTGTAAAACTGTGCTCAGTCGGTCCCTCCCATCAACACCCCAGGGTCGCTCATCCACGCTTCCATACACACCTATGGTCACCTACAGCCTGAGTGCACGGTTTTTAATTAAATTAGTACACCACAATGGAGCTCTAAAACATGCTTTGCCAAAGTATCAAATAATACTTCTAATTATGGTTCTTTTTCTGAGCAAACAATAACAATTTGAAATTACAATGGATTTCCATTCAATGGAATTGGCAGCATGGCAGTGCAGTGGTTAGCATTACTATGTTACAGCTTCAGGGAACTCTACTTCAATCCTAGGTTGCATGTTATATTTAAATAATTTTAGTATTTCTACCTTCTTTTCACATCCCAAGGACATGAGCACTATGTGATGTTAACTAGTGCCTCTCTTTAGGCCCTGTATAAGTGAGTGTGCAGGTAAGCATCTACTGCGGATGGACTGGTAACCTGTGTAAGGGAAAAATAGTGCTTGAAATTGCATGGCTGTTAAACAAGGACATCCTGACTTCATTTGCACCAGAATATTTATAAATATAGATGAGATCATAACATTTTAACTTTATATTTTGTTTTCTGATAACAATTAACATATAAGAAGTCTTATTTATATGAACCAGATATTTACCCAAGACATTTAATGATTAATTATTTTGGGACCTTTTAATGGTATTTACTGGTAGAGAGGTGTTACAAGAGTATACAAACTATTATCATTATTATTATTATTATTTGTATAAGCAAACTCCTGTCAATCATGAATAATCCACTGCATCCACTGAACAGTATCATCTGCAGGCAGAGGAGTAGCTTCAGTGACAGACTGATGTCACTGTCCTGCTCCACTGACAGACTGAGGATATCGTTCCTCCCCGACACTATGCGACTCTTCAATTCCACCTGGGGGAGTAAATGCTAACATTACTCAAAGTTATTGTCTGCTTTTTTATTTTATTTTTTTCATTTTTCATTTTTATTACCATTTAATTTAATATTGTTTTTTATCAGTATACTGCTGCTGGATTATGTGAATTTCCCCTTGGGATTAATAAAGTATCTATCTACAGTGGTGTGAAAAACTATTTGCCCCCTTCCTGATTTCTTATTCTTTTGTATGTTTGTCACACAAAATGTTTCTGATCATCACACACATTTAACCATTAGTCAAATATAACACAAGTAAAACACAAAATTCAGTTTTTAAATGACGTTTTTATTATTTAGGGAGAAGAAAAATCCAAACCTACATGGCCCTGTGTGAAAAAGTAATTGCCCCCTTGTTAAAAAATCACCTAACTGTGGTGTATCACACCTGAGTTCAATTTCCGTAGCCACCCCCAAGCCTGATTACTGCCACACCTGTTTCAATCAAGAAATCACTTAAATAGGAGCTGCCTGACACAGAGAAGTAGACCAAAATCACCTCAAAAGCTAGACATCATGCCAAGATCCAAAGAAATTCAGGAACAAATGAGAACAGAAGTAATTGAGATCTATCAGTCTGGTAAAGGTTATAAAGCCATTTCTAAAGCTTTGGGACTCCAGCGAACCACAGTGAGAGCCATTATCCACAAATGGCAAAAACATGGAACAGTGGTGAACCTTCCCAGGAGTGGCCGGCCAACCAAAATTACCCCAAGAGCGCAGAGACGACTCATCCGAGAGGTCACAAAAGACCCCAGGACAACGTCTAAAGAACTGCAGGCCTCACTTGCATCAATTAAGGTCAGTATTCACAACTCCACCATAAGAAAGAGACTGGGCAAAAACGGCCTGCATGGTAGATTTCCAAGACGCAAACCACTGTTAAGCAAAAGAACATTAGGGCTCGTCTCAATTTTGCTAAGAAACATCTCAATGATTGCCAAGACTTTTGGGAAAATACCTTGTGGACTGATGAGACAAAAGTTGAACTTTTTGGAAGGCAAATGTCCCGTTACATCTGGCGTAAAAGGAACACAGTTTTTCAGAAAAAGAACATCATACCAACAGTAAAATATGGTGGTGGTAGTGTGATGGTCTGGGGTTGTTTTGCTGCTTCAGAACCTGGAAGGCTTGCTGTGATAGATGGAACCATGAATTCTACTGTCTACCAAAAAATCCTGAAGGAGAATGTCTGGCCATCTGTTTGTCAACTCAAGCTGAAGCAATCTTGGGTGCTGCAACAGGACAATGACCCAAAACACACCAGCAAATCCACCTCTGAATGGCTGAAGAAAAACAAAATGAAGACTTTGGAGTGGCCTAGTCAAAGTCCTGACCTGAATCCAACTGAGATGCTATGGCATGACCTTAAAAAGGCGGTTCATGCTAGAAAACCCTCAAATAAAGCTGAGTTACAACAATTCTGCAAAGATGAGTGGGCCAAAATTCCTCCAGAGCGCTTTAAAGACTCATTGCAAGTTATCGCAAACGCTTGATTGCAGTTATTGCTGCTAAAGGTGGCCCAACCAGTTATTAGGTTCAGGGGGCAATTCCTTTTTCACACAGGGCCATGTAGGTTTGGATTTTTTTTTCTCCCTAAATAATAAAAACCATCATTTAAAAACTGCATTTTGTGTTTACTTGTGTTATATCTGACTAATGGTTAAATGTGTTTGATGATCAGAAACATTTTGTGTGACAAACATGCAAAAGTATAAGAAATCAGGAAGGGGGCAAATAGATACAGTGGTGTGAAAAACTATCTATCTACTATTTATCTGTGTGCTGACTAGTTAATTGAAATGCTTACTCTGCCACTAAATTGAAATGAATCTAACAGATAAAGGAAGTTATTCAGTTAGATTTCTTCAGTCTGTATTATTGCATTGAACAACAGCACATGGGCTCCACCAATTGCTATAATAAATGGATGTCCATTTTGAATTTCTTAATTATAACTCAAGACTGTTATTTACAGAATATTTTCCACAACACTGCAAAGACAGGATAAGCCTTCCCATTACGTAAAGAACCTGTGGGAGACTCAAACATAAGAACAGAAAGAGATTCAGACCTTAATGACAGGCTGTCAGTATGCTTAGAAAGCTAAAATCCATTTAGAGTTAAAATAGTGCAGGTCACTGTCAATAGATCTTTGATTATACCTGAAAAGAATGCTGGCAGTACAAGAAGAAGACGAAAATGAAGTGAAAATAGAAAAACCTAAAGTATATTATACACAACAAAAGGTTGGGAGACTTTAAATCAACGTTTCCCAACCCTTGTGGTATCAAGACCCAGTTTTTAACATGCCAGTGTGTTCGCACCCCCTTGGTTAGTGTCCCACTCTGTGAACTCAGTGCAATCATCTGAGCCGAGGGAGAGGAGTGGTCCCATTCTGTGAATCAAGCTCATTCATCAAAACACGTATATAGCGAGATGGACAGAGCATTACATGGATCAAGCATGATTGTCAGTGCTTGTCTTCCTTGTTGAACTGAATGGTATCGTCAGAGCTGGCATTGGAGAGGTTGTCCAGGATCAGCTGTGATGCACATGCCACTTTGAATTGAGGGTGATCATTGGAGTGGTGGTTGGGGTTTTGTTCAAGGTCGGCCAACTGCAATGACGCCACGGCCCACTAGTGAGCCGCAGTTGAAAAATGCTGCTTGAGATTTAGTCTGGTTATACCAATGCATTGTAACATGAAGATTTAGGGCTAAGATATTCTGTAAATATTGTATTTCCATGCAATGGTATCTAAGGTGTGTGTATGTCCTAAATAGAAGGCAACACAGATACATGAAGTGCTATTCTTAATGACATACTGCACATTCTGAGATCATCTCACACATTTTCTGAAAAAACAGACATGCAAGTAAGAAATTCACTTAACACTAGTACTACTTACTCCTGCTCTTCCTCCTGCCTCCGATATATTTTATGTATGTAACTCACACCATACAAAAATAGGATATAGCGCCTCGCTGAACGGTTAATACCTTCTAGCACAACGGGCATGACAGAGTGAGGCTTGGCAAAGATATTCCTGAGGTGCTGGTCCGTACTCTTGGACGTGACAACAGGTAGACAATATAAACTGACATCCATCCATCCATTTTTCAACCCGCTGAATCCGAACACAGGGTCACGGGGGTCTGCCGGAGCCAATCCCAGCCAACACAGGGCACGAGGCAGGAACCAATCCCAGGCAGGGTGCCAACCCACCGCAGATATAAACTGACATATACCCAAAAAAGGTCTTCAGTGCAAATTTCAACATTGGCCTCTTCAAAGGGAACTAAAATACAGTCTGTATATCATATTCACTTTTCAGGTGTTTGTTACATCAATGCACATTACAATAACTGCTTGGTGATATTATGTATCATGTATGTATTAGTATTATCATCTATTATTATGAATGTGAGTCATTATTTAGCTGGTGTGGCTGCATTGCCCTATTTGATAAAGGGCATTTTCATTACCAGTTTCTCTGAAATGTTGCTCATGCAAGGGGCAGAATTGCCATAAATACACGCATGTTACCCCATCAAGTTTTCTTTTATAAATCTGAATGTTTGCATGGGAAGCTAGTACGCACATTTTGAGGCTCTTTCTTTGTGCATTCTAACTTTATAAATAAGGCCACAGGTTGACACAAAGCACAGTTAGGTCCTGTAGACTGACTACGAGCCCCACTGGGAGGTATGGAGGAGAAAGTGTTGTAAGGATAGGGTAAATACTGTGTGTACCAGAAGGGCATCCAACATGTATCAAGAGTCACCATCGTAAGTGTGAGAGAAATATGCCTGGATTGGAGTATGCTCAGTTCTCCCAGACAAAGAAGGCAAACAATCCAGTGGTTCCTGACTGAACGACTAAAAAGAGAGTGATGGCAGGGAGGAAACATCCAAGGTGATAACCGCTCCTGCCTGCTCCATGCAATCACAATACTGACTGCTATGTGACTATTTCATGAAGTATTATTATCCTATTTACTAAAAAGCAGAAAGGTAAGTAGGAGTAAAGTGCCCTTTTCCAGCCCTTGCTGGAGACTACTTGCTGCAGGATGAGATCACTTCCAAAAAGACAATGAAGACCCACACATACTGCCATAACACCATCTAAGTAGTTATTTTGTGATATTTCTCTGATGACTAAATATCAAGTTAAGTTTACTGTATACCATAATTCATAATGTGTATCACAATGGATTTACACTACATTAACATAAGTTCAAGATAGAAATGTTTTTGGAACCTTTTAATCTATGTGGCTAGGCTTTTTAATATAAAGCTACAATTTAAAAAGAAGCAAGATGACACTACTACTATAAAGTTGAAATTATTGCCTTCCCTACATTATTGAGAGTAAGTCATCTTGATTATGCTCTAATCGAACAAACATATTTCCATAAGTTAAAACAATTGCATAAAGAGTTTTGGAATGATAATCATTTTAAAAAAGCACCACCTAAGATGTGTCGCACAGTGCTGCTGTAGTTAATGCTGCTGCTTCTTCAAGGATCCAGCATCCCTGGGTTATATCCAACACCAGTTACTATTGGTAGAGAATTGAAACGTTTTCCTTGTGCCTGCATGGGTTTTCTTCAAGGTACTTCAGTTTTCTATTAGAACACACCAACTGCACATATTAAATATTAAAACGAAAGAACGTTTTACAGATGAACTCCAGGTTTTGTGGTTTCTATCCAAGAGCAATAAGCAGACATTTTGCCTCATCCCAAGAGTGAAAATTTGTTACTGAAAACAGTTCAGATCACTAAAGTCTATTAGCTATATTAACATCAGTTCAATAATGTTTGCACATAGAAAGACATAGAAGGACCTGCAAGTACAGCACTTATCTGTTCTAAGTAACAATGAAAAAGAAAGCCCAAAGACCCAGGAGATCCATTTTCAGACACATAATTTTAAACTAGCTGCAGCGCTCAAAAACACATGGGGCCAATTGTGTTCCACGTTCACAGATCATGAATCAGGATATGCCACGTATAGAACTGGGTAATGTATACTGTATGGGGCTGACAGGCAGGATTTAAGGAAAATGGCAAGTCTCCAGAAGCCTGTACTTTTTTCTGCAATGCTTTATTAATAAAAGGAAATGAACAAGGCTGACTCTGCAGCCTTCACCCTCAGAAGTAAACTCAAAAGATAACTCTTGGAAGAGAAGGAAAGAAGCTTCAATGAGGCAGTCCTGGAACCGTCTTTTTAAACTCATGCATGACTGAAATTCATCTGTTAAAAAAATGATAGATGCCAGAATGGTGTTATCATTCACAACAGGCATTCAGCAGTATGAACAAAACTAGGGAAGAAAAAAAGAAGTCAGCTAGTGCTTACATTTGGAAGCAGAAACACTGAGCAGATGGTTCCTGAGTGAAACCACAGATAAAGAGAAGATGGAGCAAGACAGAAACATGTCTGACAGGTGAAATGAGTAAAGCTGTCAGTGGAAAGAAGGAATATGGGCAAGACCCTCAAAAAAGACTGGAACTAATAGAACAGCCTTGTGGAAATATGTGAGCAGCAGTCCTTTCTCTTTTCTCTAAGTGACCAGATAATATTACATTAGTGACCAAAGGAAGGCACTTTGGACATAAACATTAGCTATGTATACAGTATGTTTATTGAATTGTAAAGTGTCCTTGAGTGTATGAAAGGCGCTACACAAATAAAACTTATTATTATTATTATAAAAAGTAGCTTAAAGACAGACAGTATATGGTGCCTCTGACTTGAGTCATGGGTGTGCTAAAGTTACATTAAGACCTGGACTAGCACTGAACCGCCTTCAACAAGCCACTGCAGTCAATCTCCTTCACGCTGTTGTCTCTGTAGTGGTACTTACTATGAGGCCAACCATGAAGTCCTTTGATAAAAGTAATGAAGAGAAAAACCGAACATGGGAAAGCTCACTGACTCTGATCTGGTTAACTGGTAGATGGATTAACAGCAACCAGGATGCCACTCCTGCTTCTATTTTTAATTATAACAATGAAATAATACAGAAAGTAGATACTTGCATCTACTCTCATTTCCGCATCCATTAACGGAACACAGTCATTTTGTTTCATTACACAATTTTTGAAAATCACTCTCACAAGAAACCTAGCAAAATGAAGAAGGAGGTGAAGCACATTGTTGGAAGTCGTGCGTCTTAAGATGTGCCCTCACACTTTACCAGAGCGGACCCTTTTGATAACTGCCTCAGTCTTGACTGAAAATTCCCATGGCAAGCCAAATCAGATAGATAGATAGATAGATAGATAGATAGATAGATAGATAGATAGATAGATAGATAGATAGATAGATAGATAGATAGATAGATAGATAGATAGATAGATAGATAGATAGATAGATAGATAGATAGATAGATAGATAGATAGATAGATAGATAGATCCGTTATTAATCCCCAAGGGAAAATTCACATACTCCAGCAACAGCATACTGATAAAACAAATATTAAAGAGCAATACAAAAAAAGCAGTGCAAGTTAAAAAATGCAAGGTGGAGAGTGCGAGGCTGGTATAACAGTCTATAATCTTGTACAGTGTGGTGTTAACGTTTACCGACTGCCGGGTGGAATTGAAGAGTCGCATAGTGTGGGGGAGGAACGATCTCCTCAGTCTGTCAGCGGAGCGGGACAGTGACAGCAGTCTGTTGCTGAAGCTGCTCCTCTGTCTGGAGACAATTAATTAACTGTCAAAAAGCATGCCACATGTAATAATCCTTGTAGGACAACATGGGACCTAGTTAAAAGTGTTAATTCTGTGCTCTGCCCTCATAACTGTTATGTACACAAGCTCACACACTAAAAACACAAACACCAATGCCATTCTGGAGCTGGGAAACTGACTTAAAAATAACAAGTGAAAGCTGGCTTACTTACTTCCACATACACACACTTTGTGTTGCTGGTCTTTCCATGAACTCTATCTTTATTCTACCTTCTTCATTTATGTAAGTATAAAATCATTAATAATTCTATTATCATAAAATTATATAACTGTTAACTAATTCTTTTTCTATTCTCTTAAGAAAATGAGGCTCATGGAAATTCAAAAGCAATTATTAGAAAAATTATACATATCTGGCTACTCTAAGTAAACTCTATTTGCTGAAAAAATGCCAGCTGGTAAAGAAAAAATATACAGTGACTTTGTGCTACAAAAACAGGAGAGGTGACACAACACGCCATGCATTTAGTTCATATCTGACAGTGGCACAACAAACTGCATACAGTATATTAGAACTACCTTAAGCTGTTATTACTATATGTTCTTGTAGTGCTGGGCCATCCGAACTGGAAGAGTCTCCATATAATATCTATAGGTTTTCATCCCACCTTCACAAGAGCATTATTTTATCCTTTGAACTGTATAGAATACAATACAATTTATTTTTATATAGATCAAAATAACACAAGTGCCGCAATGGGCTTTAACATGCCCTGCCTTTTGACAGCCCACCAGCCTTGACTCTCTAAGAAGACAAGGAAAAACTCCCAGAAAAAAACCCTTGTAGGGAAAAAAATGGAAGAAACCTTGGTAAAGGCAGTTCAAAGAGAGACCCTTTCTACGTAGGTTGGGCGTGCAGTGGGTGTCAAAAAAATGGGGTAAAAACAATACAATACACAGAACAGAACACAAGTATATGGTAACAGCAATTACAATAGGAAAAAGGAGCATAAAACTGCAAGCAGAAATAAACATAATCTTAAAATCGCTGGGGCCAGCTTTGACAGTTTGATCAAATTAATGTTGTGTGAGTTAGCTGCTTACCTTAGTCACACCAATCTGCTCTTTGCGAAATTTCTCCAAGGGCTTGATTAGTAAATCACATGCATTCTGAACCTGAAACAGAAAAAATTATTGCAGTAATACATTGTATTTAAACAATAATAACTAATTTCATACACCTCCATTCATACAACTCAGTTTCTGGAGCCTAGATAGATGGTGTGGGAAGTAGCCCGGACACAGACAGACGGACATCATTTTATAAATCCAACACACATTTACTCTACAATTTGGAAGTGCACAAACCCAGTGCCAGAGTACCAATCACCACAACAGTCCAGGCCTCTGTCCACAATGCCTTTCCTTCAGACGGCCTCCTTCTCTCTCTCTATCCCCTGAATAGCCCTGAATGAAGGGAGGCAGCCCCTTTTATGTCCCCCCGGATGTGCTCCAGGTGTGCTCCGGCAATCTTCTACCAACACACCCCAGTGTGGCGGAAGTGCCAGCTGTATCCCCGGAAGCACTCCGTGTGTCCCTGCTCCTCTTCCCCCCAGCACTTCCTGGTGTGGCGGAAGTGCTGAGGTCCAGGGCTCTCCAGGCATTGGTCCCGGCTGGGAACCACCCCCAGCCGCATGGCACAATGGGTAAGGGACAGCCTCTTATAATAAAAAAAATTGCATCATGAAGTTGTGAGAAAGATAAAGAAGTTTGGATATCAGGTGCACACGGTACCCACAGCCACCTGATACCTGGGGCCTGTATAACGACGTGCGTAGAACTCGCACTATAACATGGCGTAAGCACAAAAGCCGAAATGTGCTTACACACAGAAAAATCAAGATGCAGGAATCTGTGCGTACTCCAACTTCCACGTTCTTCTGCTACATAACTCCCGATCAGCATAAAGTAACGCTCGTGCACGCGCTTTATGTAACGCCCCAACTCCTTCCAGAATTACGCCTCTTTGAATATGCAAATCAATATAAATCACCCTTAAGCTCAGCCTTCTGTGAAAAGACAATGGGAAAAGCACAGGGGAAAATATAAGAATTTATAAGAAAAATATAAGAAAATAAAGAAAATATAAGAATTTCAGCGAATGCCAAGTGGAGGCAAAGGAAAAACATACTATTTGTTCAAATAAATCGTGGTATAATCAACAAAAGGAAGATGATCGAGTGACATAGCGTGTTGGAGAAACTTGAAAGCTCACGTTCACAAAATCGCACAGTGCCAGAAATAAAAAAGAAGTCACATATCAAAGTCACCGTGAAAAGGAGAGTTGTAGCCCACTGTCTGAGTGTCATATAAAAGCTTATTAGGGTACAGAGAAAAAAAGGCACACAGTGGGGAAAAAGCACGAAATGTCAACTTCAATCTTGACATTTCCACTTTAATCACGTAGTTTATTTTGTCATTAAAGTAGAACATCATAAACTTCATCTTAAAATTGTTTAATTAACCAGTTTCTAAAATCACAATGTAATTAAAGTAGCACATTAAATGCTTTGTTTTGTATTTGATCTTCTATGTGCTCTATGTGTGTGAATCACTACTTGCTTCTTAAACTGGCTCTCTTCCTCCAACTGGACACAGAATCCATTACATTCGTGATATTACAGCTCTCTGAATAACTAAAAATACTGAGATGTATACGTGATATCATTTTCATGATGATAGGAGTTAAAGCACGTTATTAAACATGTGGTTCACTTCGATGAAATAATTTATTGCAGCAGTACTCAGGGGCGGCTCTAGGCTTGTGGTGGCACTGGGCAAAGGGAGAATCGGTGACTCCTTCGCCCGCCAATGTCAGTAAGGTAGCTTATGCACGGTGGATGGCCTCGTCCGTTGCAGACACTGCATAGCCCCCTCGTGCTCATGACACAAGCATTTAACTTTTGCCAAAATTTGTCGCTGCGTTTTTAGCTGTGTTGTTATTTTCTCTTTCTGTTTTATATTCAATATATATTGGCGTAGCCGCCACTGCAGTCCTTGCTTTTCTTTCCCCAAGTAACCGATCACCAAACAATCAGCTCTGTAATAGAAGTTAAGCCACATTGAACATTGAAATATCTTCGTAGTACATGTTTAATTATTCTATCCTTCACGACACTCCCAGTGAAGAATATAGATTATTTAAATGAAGTTAAAGTTTTATCTGTATAATTTAATAAACATATTTTTCTGCATTTCACCTTAAAAATGATATCGTCATCATATGTAAATACGCGCTTTATAAAGTGGCTCAGGTTGTGCGATATTATAACTGTAGTGCAAGTTTACAGTGGGGTGATTGTACTTAGAAGTACAAACAGTTCTACAAGGTGCAATTGATTGAGTGCATTTAAAGTTCTTGGGATGAAACTGTTTCTGAACCACGAGGTCTGTACAGGAAAGGCTTTAAAACGTTTTGCAGTGGCTGAGACAGCGTGTCCTTGAAGCTGTATACCGATAACTCTCTTTCCGATCAGCTGCTGCTGTGATTCACACTCAGATACAGTGATATAAATACTCCGAGTGGTGCAGTGAGAGTAATATGGAAAAAGATGATCCGCTGTGGCAACTCCTAATGGGAGGAGCTGAAAGAAGAAGAAGAAGAAGGAGAAGTGAGAGTAACAATGCTAAAGCAGTTATGGTATTTGGAATACTATGGCTGTTCCCTGGACCATTATATTGTTACAAGTTAATTACAATCAGATGCGTTACAATAATAAACAATATGCGGTTAGTTTCAGTGTATTTATAAAGCCGCGTCAGGAAAATAAGGTGTAACCACACAGGAACAGTAGCATTGCTTTGATGCTGGGTGCCGCCAGTCTGCAAAACCGAGCGGAGAACTTGCGTACGACAAGGCATGAGGTACCGTGGAAAAGTGCGTGGCTTTACGCCAAGTGTAGGTTTTATACATCGCAATTTGAACGTGGAAAAGTTCTTACGCAATATTTCTGTGCGTACGCACCGTTTATACATGAGGCCTCTGGATAGGAAGGTAAAGTACTTTTTCATTATTTTTCATCCATATGCAGTAGGTAGATTAGGTGGCTTGCTACTGGCAATAATCCACTATTTCAGCCCACATGCATGCTGTTCTGTGAAATGTCTCAATGTTGCAGCCTATCTGCACTAGGTACAAAGTGGGGAAGCTATTAAGGTGATTAAGTCAGTTTTAATTCCTCCTCTGCCAGGTTAGATAGAGTGAGCTAAAGTAAATGGTGCTTTGAGTCAAAACCTTAAAAGTTCAGTTCCTCTGCACCAGGAAGGATGATCAGGAGAGCAATGCCCGTTGGTTTCCATCCAGTTAAGTGTAACAGGGTTTTTAGATACGAAGAGGGTAACTATGACTACCACCAAGATCGTTACCAGTGCAGGGGATTTATACTCCATCCCCCACATAAAAGGGTGATTTTGTTTAGCGTGGAAAATAAGGTCAGCCTTTGCTCTCAGAGGGAGAGAGAGAGAGAGAATCTCATTAGAGAAGAGGATGGGGCCTCAGATCCTTTGTCATTACAGTTAAACATAAGCGTTGCAGCTTTGAGGTTTACAAAGGGAGGGAAGTACTGCTGCATGAGCAGATGGTATTGGAAAGTACTTAACTTGAGCAGAGAACCAGGACCCAAGTTGACAGATGTTACTAAGCGTCCATATACAAATGGGGGTGTGATTTACACAGAAAGGCTGCACATAGATCTTCCTACCCCCATCCAGCAATCCTCAACAATGCTTCCTGGGGTGCACTTTTGTGGAAATGTGTGTATTTAAGTGAGCATAACAGATATTATCCAGCATGAATGTGTTGCCTCATAGACGAACTTCTACCTATAAGGAACAAAGAGCTCTGACCATGTAAAGGAGGCTGTGTGTACGTGTTTAGAAGAGTATGACTGTGTATACAGTACCTGTGTTTACTTACACATGAATCACAAAGAAGGCACGTGTCTCTGTGCGAGTGTTAGTTCACATATGAATTTAAACCAGCTGCTACGGACTGGCCCATTAGCTTCTTTGTGTGGGACGTTATTGTGCTCCATGGCTTCTTCTCAAAATACAGAAAAACTGAATCACACGTGTGGCACACTGCCCAGAATAAAGCGGTGGAAAAGCAATGAGAGTTTAGACTCGGCACATGTCATGACTCACTCATATTACTGACAAGACTCAGAGGTTTCCAGCTGGCAGCTGAAGTACCACACACTGCTGTTTCTGCAAATGTAGTTGCTGAGATCAGAAAAAGGCCAGTCAAAGCCAGGGGCAGTGTCTTAAAGAATTTGTGAAAAATTATCTCAGGAGAGGATCATCTCATTAAGAGCTTGGGTGCATTACATCCTTAATTATTTGTGCAACCACTCATTGGTGACAAATAATCACTACAGCACAAATGGGTGGGGCTTATGATCCTTGGAAAGGAAGCATGTTTTCTAGGAATCTGCTGCATCTCATACTCAGTAAGATAAAATTGTCAGATCTTGTGGATCTCACAAAATATTCTAAGGCAATGTAATTAAGTCAGCAGGTGTAATTGTTTTTATCATAAATAAGATATTGATAGAGCACATGTAATCAAAGCAATCTGATTGGTAAGGCTATGGAGATCATCATCGCACGAGATATGCCGAGTTCTGGAGCTTATGATGTAAAATTCTCATATAGTCTCAGGGCTCATTAACTTATAGATATCAGTCTTTTTAGGTATGCAGCATATAAAGTAAAGTAGGGTGGATATTGTAGATCTCATAATGAACAACATTCTAATATAATTTGTGGGCCTAAATGCAGAATGAGTACTAATACAAATAGGTAGAGCTTGTGAAGAATTTAATATAATCTTCATATGATAATTAACAACAAGTGGTGCACACATGGGCATTCAATGTCAGGCATGCTAGCATGATTGTTAGGAAATGATGGCTTAAATCACCGGAACATCTGGAAATGCAGAATGAATATTATGATAAATGTTAAAAATCAATGTATAAAATGGTAAACCATTTCTAATAAACACACACAGTGCCTTCAGAAAGTATTCAGACCCCTCCACTTTTTTCACATTTTGTTATGCTGCACCATTCGGCTAAATTGTTTAAATTCATTTTTTCCTTTAACAAAAACACCTAATACCTAAGAATGACAAAACTAAAAAGGAATTTAGGAATTTTTGAAAATTTTTAAAAATAAAAACTGAAATATCGACAAAAATATTCAGACCCTTTGCTATTACACTTGACATTTGGCTTCTATTAATCATCACTGAGATGTTTCTACACCTTTTTTGGAGTCTACCTATGGTCAATTCAATTGATTGGACATGATTTGAAAAGGCACACAGCTGCCTATAGAAGGTTGTACAACTAACAATGTGCATCAGATCAAAAACGAAGCCATGAGGTTGAAGGAATTGTCTGCACAGATTAGAGACAGGATTGTGTTGAGGCGCAGATCTGGGGAAGGCTAAAAAATTCTTCATTACTGAAGGTTTCCTAGACCACAATCTTCTTCTTTCAGCTGCTCCTGTTATGGGTCGCCACAGCAGATCATATCTTCCATATCTTTCTGTCATCTGCATCTAATTCTGTTACACCCATACGTCTGCCCCATCTTCTTCTCGTTCTTCGGCCAACAGCAGCCCAATTTCCGTCAGCACCCTGTTAGCTAACAGTACTGGTGGCGGTCGTTGTTAGCCTGGGGCTTGACTGATCCGGTATGGAAATTTGTATTGTTGTCCGCATATTGATTTGGCAAAGTTTTACACCGGATGTCCTCCCTGACGTAACCCTCCCCATTTATCTGAGCTTGGGATCGGCACAAAGAAACACAATGGTTTGTGCATCTCCAACTACATAATTCTTAAACTGAAGATGTTTTTTGACAACCACTACTCTTCTTGAAGCTGGCTACCTGGCCAAACAGCAATCAAGGGAGAAGGTGAGATATGACCATGAACCTGATGGTCACACTAACCAAGCTCCAAAAACCTCTGTAAAGATGGTGGAGACTTCCAGAAGGACAACCACCACTGCAACACTCCATCAATCTGGGTTTTATTACAATAGTAGGCAGACAACACATGAAAGCCCAACTTGAGTTTGCAAAAAGTCACCTAAAGGACTCTTGGACTACAAGAAATTAGATTCTCTGGTTTGACAAAACCAAGATTGAACTAAGCGTCACATCTGGAGGAAACCAGTCATCATTACCTCATTACCTGCGCAATATCATTCCAACGGTGAAGCATACGAGTGTCAGAATCATGCCGTGGTGTTGTTTTTCAGAGGCTGCAACTGGTAGACTTGTCAGGGTTGAGGAATAACAGAACAAAGTATAGAGGTATCCTTTATGAAAACCTGCTCCAGAGCACTGTAGATCATAGACTGGGCTGAAGGTTAATCTTCCAACACGACAGTGACCCTAAGCACAAAGCAAAGACAACACAGGAGGTGCTTAGGGTCAACGCTGGGAATGTTCTTGAGAATCCTATTCGAATATCACTATAGAGGCCTGAAAAAGTTGTCCACTGATAGTTTCCATCCAACCTGACAGAGCTTCACAGGGTTTACAGAGAAAAATTGCAGAAGATTCCCAAATCCAGGTATTCGAAAGCTAGATGTGTCAAAAACAAGAAGACTCCAGGCTGGATTCGTTGCCAAAGCTGCTTCAACAAAGTACTACATAAAGGGTCTGAATACTCATGTATGTCACTGTGATATTTCAGTTTTTTATTTTTAATACATTTGCAAAAATTTCTACAATCTTGTTTACACTTGGTCAGTCCGGGGTAATGAGTGTGGCTTAACGAAGGATCAGTCTGTGTAATTTGTCTAAGTCACGCAGTGTTAATTATCATATTAAGATACAATTAATCTCCATAGACAAAAGGTAAATTAATATAAAAATGACAAAACAGAATTAAAAAGAACTTAAAACTATGGCAAAAATATGAACACATCTGAATTTCTTATGAACGTGAATCTCACTTAACTGTACTGACTACAGTAAATGCAAAACAACTGAAGAAAATAAAGACCAGCTAAATAAAAACAATTAGAGGCAAAGTGACTGACTGATTGGGGACTGGTTGGAGCAGAGAGATGAGAGGTGAAAAGCGGAGTGCTCAGGTGGCATACTGTGGTGGGCAAGTAAGCGAGCCACTGAACCAGACAAAAAAGAGGATAATAATGTTTTGCTTGCTTATTTGGTAATTTGCTTTCAGTGCTCAGCTCTCTCTGTAGTTTATTTTGCTACATAAAATACCATTTTAATTATGTTTTAGCCTAATTCCTATTATTCAAAGTGTAGACAGCTGTTGTGTATGTCCTTTTCTATCACAGGTGGAAGAAAAATGTTTACCTCACTTTTTAAAACAATCCTGCAGTTGAAACTCACACAGTGAAATTCAACAGGGTCTGGACAGACAAAACTCAAGGAAATATCTCAGCTTTTGGTGGGTACTGCTGATGGAGTTTACAGTGAAACACATTCATAAAACTAAAATATATGGGCTACAAAATAAAAATGTACAGGCTGTGAAATGAAACTATTGATCCCCATTGTTTTTAAAGTGTTTTGCCACGTTTTATTCTTTCACCTACTATTAAACAATGTCAAAAAGGAAGATAATAATCTATAACATTTGACAGAAAAATGAAGTATACTCTAGGGTGTCTAGTATACAGTATTAAGAATTTTATTTAATGTCTTAACCTATTTGTTTTTTTTGTCCTTCATGCAGGTCTAACATAATTTATCTATGGCAGACACTAGTTCCAATAAAATTTAGTAAACGTTGCTGTACTTATTTCCAGTAAAACATTATGCCATGTGTTTCTTCATTGTTATATTGAATGTTTGGGTACAACAGACAGGCATGCTTGTAACATTCAACAAAGTACTAAGTGGACAATTGTTCTTCTCCTTACTTTTATCAACTGTGATACTACATATACTGGCTTGAAAGTGCATGAGGGCACTATTTTATATACAGATATCCCCTGAATTATAAACAACTACTTCACTTAAATCAGCACATATCATATATAAAGAAAGTGATTTAATACCCTTTTCAATTTTATAAACCTCACTAAAACTGAATTTTCTTGGTTTTAATTCTTACAACTGATGCTGTGTTCACATGTTGTGGTTCAGTCAACTTGTCACATATGTTTCTCACATCTTCGTACATTACCTTGAACGTATTTGTTCTCAAATTCAAGAAAAATTGAAAGGCCATTCCTTGCAATATGAAACCTAATGCGGTAAAGTGTAGGTAAAGCAGCATTTAATGATGGGAATATGTTCTGCTAGGGTTTGTTTTAATGACTAACGTTATTATTATACCATTTGTCCATCTCACCATCCAAACATCAAGTGAATTTTCAAAAGTATTTTGGTGTTACTTGAACAGAAATGAGTATTATTTTTTGACCAGGCAACAGCTTGGTCAAACAACAGCTATTTTAATTTATGAAAAACCAGGTCCTCCCTGCGTGGAGTTTGCATGTTCTCCCCGTGTCTGCATAGGTTATCTCCAGGTGCTCCAGTTTCCTCCCACACTCCAAAGACATGCAGGTTAGGTGCATTGGTGATCCTAAATTGTCCCTAGTGTGTGCTTGGTGTGTGTGTGTGTGTGTGTGTGTGTGTGTGTGTGTGTCCTGCGGTGGGCTGGCTCCCCAGCCGTTGTTTATTTCTGCCTGTGCTGGCTGGGATTGGCTCCAGCAGACCCCCGTTACCCTGTGTTAGGATATAGTGGGTTGGAAAATGACGGACTGACTGACTGACAAATTATGTGTCTGCATCATAAAAATTTGCCTTACCGATAGCTTTTCAGGAACAGATTAGATTTGCAAAGCATGGAAACTCTGTAAATCGTCAGAAACGAAAGTTGTTATTGGAATAAACTCATTTGTGTTGCTGTACTAAAAAAATCGGCAGACAATGATGTTTTCCTACAGCATTATTATAAATCCCTAGAAACTTGAGAAAGGGGGCAACACTGCATCATGGTGTTTTTACAGTTTTGACTGCCTGAAATAGGGGAACTAATGAGTTGAAAGCAAGAGAAACCTGCTGGGAGACACTGTCAATGACTGTCTGCGTATGGACAGAGGTGTACAATTTGAAACAGAATATTTAAGATAGCTGCTTAGAATTCATCCTTTAAACTTCTACCTCTTTTTGTGGTATTTGTTTAACTGTTAGCTAGAAATTTATTGTATGTTTAAATGCAATAAAAAAAACATAGGCATATAATAAATCTTTAAAAAAGATCAGAGTTTTTACTTTTACAGGTGAATAATAATAAAATTAATATTTGAATCACAGGGTGTGCTAGGAAATTACAGCCTTGCCTCTATATAGTTTGTATATGCCATAGTATGAAAAAGAATATCATGTAACATTGTAGTATACTGATATGCAAAACTACATTAAAATCTAGAATGAATCTTGTATGGAAAAGTTTTTATTGTGTGTATATGGGAAATATACTATAGGAATACAATATTTTGATTTAATAAATAATTATTACATTTTTAAACATACAGTGCATTAATACTTAATAGATTCTTATACTGCATGACCCCCAAGAAAATTTACCTGAATGATTTATTTACGATGGAGTCAGAATGTCACTTCTGCTTCATGTAAGAGGACTCTCTGACCAAATGGTGAAACAGACTACACCACAAACAGGTAGGTGAAGTCTGTAGACCAGGATTTAAAAAATGATATAGAGTAATATGTTTGTAGAAACTGAACATCCCTAAATTAAATTAGGTGCAGCTTCTGGATCTTACTGTGAAATACTCTTTAAACTGCGTAGTGAACAGATTTTTATTCTACAATAAGACACAAAAATGTATTTAACAGGCAATTAAATTAAAAATGCAAAAAGAAAAGTACTACTAAATGAGTGTGTGAATCATACAAATCTCTATAATACAATAACTTGTAGGCTGATAGGGCATCACAGTGGTCAGCGCTACTGTCTCATGGATCCAGTATCCTGGGTTTGAATCCAGTGCTTGGTTGTATGCAGTGCAGCGCTTATGTGTTCTCCCGTGTTTGAATTTTCTTTGGGGCACTTTGGTTCTCCCCCTTCGTTTGTAAAGGCATGCAGATTATGTTAACTGGTCAATCTAAATCAGTCCTGTGTGAGTTTGAGCATGAGTATGCCATTACCGGGCCCTGCAATGAACTGTTGCCTAATTCTGTCCTACCAGGGTAGGCTCTGGTCTCAAATAACCCGATATGAATTAGTCAAATTTGAAAATGTTATGTACACAAAGCTTGTGAAACATTTTATTTTTAATTTGTGTTTTGTTAACCTTATGTTAAGATCCACTGATCAAAATGACTGCTCTATCGTAGATCTTCTATTAAACTTAACTCAAAAGTCAAATCAATAGCCATACTGCATAAGCAATAGCATGATTACATTAAAGGCACATTTTCACTCACCAGCATCATTCTTTCGTCCTCTACTTCTTGCAGTAGTCCTGCAAACTCCCGAAAAGACTCAGCTAGACAAAGAAAAGGATAAAAAGGAAAGTCAAGATTAACATAAAGGAACAATCATCTTGATCCATGAAAAACAAATAAAAGTTATATTCGAACTTCATGGTAACATGCTAGATAAGTGTGAAAGATTAACACACTGAGCTGTCTTACACTATAAATAGACAAAGGATGAAATGAAAGTGACAGAATGTGTGATCACTGTTGTCACCTTTATTACTCTCCCTTTTACAGCACTGGCCAGTCTATTCTGTCAAACCAAGACTTGCAAACCTTGAAGCTATGGCAACCATTTGCAAATGATCATAACACATCACTTAATTGTAAGATGGATGACATTAAAAAGAAAAACTTTTTCATTTTTGTATTTGTGTTTTTCCCCATTTGAATTTATTTCTTTAATTTTCTCCTTTTTAAAACACAAGTGCTAAACATTTAAGTTTCAAATAAAGACAGCAATAAAAGGCAGCCTTACAAGCTCTATAAAATCCACACTTTATTGCGAAGCTGTTCTTCTGTCAGCAAAGTCTGAAATATTGCAGATGACATCATTGACAGTGAAGGAAAACCACCGCTGTGTGAGGCTAAAGCCAACTCAGGCAGAACGCTGCCAGGTGCTCAGGCTTGTGTCTTTGCAGGACTGAGTGGTAGCATTTGTATCAACAGAAGACAGCACAAAGCATCAACAAGTTGATCCCAGCAAATTAAAACTGCTCCAATTTCTTGGTATATGCTGATCTCAGGAGACTCACCAGAGCTTTATTTACATAGTCATTACAAACACTGATGTCTAAAAAGTACTATTATAGTAAATCATTATTTAAAGTATATCGTGCCTTTTCATTCTGATAGTCAAGAAAGAGTGCTGTAAAAAGGCATTAACAAAACTATTAATTTACATCTTGCCTGAAGAAGGGGCCCGAGTTGCTCGAAAGCTTGCATTTTGTAATCTTTTTAGTTAGCCAATAAAAGGTGTCATTCTGCTTGGCTTTTCTCTACATTCATAATGGCTAACACGGTACAACACCCTAGTACTACAAAACTATTACAAATATGCTTTATATAGCAACTTTCATATAAGAAACAATTAAAAGCCATGCCAGTGAGAAATACAAAATCCAAGTTATTGTCAGTCTAAATTATGTGTATCATCTCTCACAATGTGCCATGTCAAAAAGATCTGTGTTAAGAATAAGTAATAGTACTGCAAAATATTTTATTTAATGTATTGTACTACCATAAAGTGTTTACAAAGTAGTCAAATTGCAATCAAACTTTAAGCAATACCTTTCATGGGAGAAACTACAAAAATGCATAAAGCATAGAAATAAAAAATTACCAGTCACTTTATTTTATTTACGGTAGTATCTTTAATAGTAATACCAAAAAGTGCATTGCAATTGGATCTAGTCAAAGCACAGGCTGGCTCAGATACTAGGTCAACTGCTCTCCAATCCTAAAGCCAAACCTTAACCAATGCTATAGGAAAGTCATGCTGGTAAACCTGCTGAACTGAGTTGAAAAGTCCATACCAGACGTAACTGAGTTTGTACATTGCTACAGGTTACTTATGAAGGCAGATCAGAAATTGACATGTCAGACCAACAGCCAAGTAACATTAGGTGCCTCTTCTGTTGAATTTCATTTACATAATCTCAGCAAGTCAGAGGCACTTGTAGTCATGTAAGTCATGTAGTCTGACATCCACAGCAATTCCATTCATCCAATACAGGCAGTCCCCGGGTTACGTACGAGCAAGGGACTGTGGGTTTGTTCTTAAGTTGAATTTGTATGTAAGTCGGAACAGGTTCATTATTTTAACAAATGCTATTGTTGACCGACTGTAACCAAGTGCTCTGCCAATGAATGATGGAGTTTCACTTCTCTCTGACCTTTTATTATTTCGAATTTATTTTCCATTGTGATGGTTTTTCTCTTCTTTACTGTATCACTAACACTTGCATCAGATTTGTGTTTCAGAGACATTGTGAAGGGTGAAGACAAAAGGTTAAGATGAGCTCTTCTGCACAGCACTGTACACGCTATCACAGCAGGAAGGCACCCTTCGTCAGCACGTCTGTACAAGCAGGCTTGCTATTGAGAATGAATGGGGGCGGCGAGGGGCAGTTCACCACCTGCCCACCACACCTCCCTGCAGCGTCCGCCCACCGAGAACGAACAGGATGTGGCCAAAGGCAGGTAGTGAATCGCCCACCACCGCCCCCATTCAACAGGCAGCCACCACAGGCATACTGCAATGCTGCCCCCCGCCACCCCATTCACCCTCAATGGCCTCCATTCAGCCACAAACAGGTCACCGCTTGCAGCATCACCAGGCCGAAGATGATGGAGCGGCAGTTACTGAGGAGCCTGCGTCGCATCCCCCAGACAGATGAAGGAGCAGCTGCGGCCCCGTTCATAAGTCGTATATCGGATGTCTGTAACTCGGGGACTAGCTGTATGTGACTTGTTCCCACAAAATGAAACAGCTATGATTTTTTCTGATGTTGTAGGGGCCAGCTATGTGTATGCCAGAGCTGACAACAATAACCATGGGTTATGTTTGATATGTTATATTTGTCGTACTACAACAGAATTGAAAAAGAAAAAAAAAAAAGCAGCAGAGATTGCGACTGAAGTCGTCATACCCGGAAACCATTTGTACCGCACCAGTACTATAAGGCAGCATGTTATCGGCTGTCAGAAAAATGGACGCACTCATAATACTCTGGAAATGTGAAAATGTGCTGGAAAGTCATTAAACACTCATCTAATTTGACATATCCTGAAAGTTCTGATCCAACAACACGATCGAGCAACATTAGTCATTAAATTTGGCATCACCTCCGAGTACATGTCATATAACAGCAAAATCATTTCAAAAAAGCAACCTGATACACCATAAACATACAGTATAAATTTAATTTAGATCACTAAAATAAACTGGCTAACTGAACATAATCACAACATTTGATGCAAATGAAATATAATAATTATCTTTAAATGCTGATCCTTAATTCTTCATTTACTTGGTCCAAACTAGTATATGTGGAGAATACAAAGTCAGCATCTGCTCGATGCATGATGTTAGAGGGTTTTTCAAATAAGAAGCAAAGTACATTATTTTTAACAAGCCAGGAGCAAATATGATGTGTGAACTAACTGCTAGCATGTCTCACAGTACCAATGGAGGAAGATATTTTAAACACAAGCTTTAACGTAAACTAATTTGGGAGGCATTTATATTTTGAATTTGAACTAAATCTGTCTTAAATAGTACATTCAAATCCAAGAGTTACTATAATGTTGTGTTTATTGCTTACTTTTATTTTGTTGTGTGTCTTTCTCCTGTGCTACTGAAGCTGCAGGGCTAGTATTAGTATTTTTGTTGTTATTGTTTCCGAAAAAATTAAGCACTACAAATTAAGCAAACAGATTATATTGATCTTGTTGTTATTCCAAATAGCACTTATAATGGGATAACATTCCAAGATCTCCTCACATGTCAAGTAGAATAAGCCTGTACAAACACACAGCTCAACAAATAAAATAAGCTGTTACAATTATAACGGCAAGTCTTCTCTGCAGCAAGCACACAGGTAACACAAAAATAAAGCAAAATAAAGTGCCATGCAAGCAGACTTCCCATTAGCTTACTGTGCGCAGAGATACCTTTTTTTGGGCCACCTTTATAATAACACATACCTCTAATTCAGATTTTTGACTCATGAAAATGTAATTGAAGATTTCTAATCGTGTCCTGGAAAACAATGTAAAATAAATAACAACACATTTGAAAAATCTGTAACTTAATCTGTAAAGTCTCAAATGTAGATTTTACCATTATTGCCATAGGGCAGGCTTTTTAGAGGCAAAGTTTCATGCACTTTTATTTAAAATGAAAGCACTCATAGAAAGTTACTATTTAAAGAGTTATAAGTAAATATGCAGGCACAACAAGAAAATAGAGTTATTGGTTTAAACAATTGAATGTTACAAAGACAGGGATTTCCAAAAGGCAGAAACAAGAAGAAATTACCAGAACATTCAAATACTAAATGGAATAGACAGGGGCAAAGTCAAAACACAGGCGAAGATCAGGTTACCAGAAGTGATTGGAGAATCTTTTGTCACAGCCAAAAACACTAAAGCAGACTCACAGTTGAAAAGGAAAAAACAAAATGTCTGTTATACTAAAGTCTTTCTGGAATGCCCTTTAGTTTTTGAAAATGCTACATTAAAAGTTGAGAGATGGAAAAAGGCATCCAGTTTTCAAATAAAGATGTAATCAAATCATCAGCATTTAAAAGGTTCATGAAATTACAACATATGTTATACTGCCAGAAAACACACAACAGGCAATGGAACATCACTGCTACCAAAAACATGCCGGCAACCGCAAAAAAAAAAAAATCTAAAATGATGCTAAAGTGATATCAATGTTCTAACAATAACAATATATGAACAGTAAAAACTAGTCCAAAACTGTAACACTACACACATAGTAAATGAGATCCTCATATTCAAAAACTCTACTACACCAATATACCCAATACAGCTGATGAAGAAGAACATCCAGGGCCACACTGTACTATTAAAACAAAAAGCTGCATCAAACCAGAATCCTCACACATTTGTCACTGTCTGGTTTTATTAGTGTACTTCTGTCATGCTGCCTATCCAACAGATCTACCCTTCCAAGAAGAATTATTTAAGGGTACACATACTATTAACAGCATAGTGTATTTAGATCATATCTTTACTTCTTCTTCTTCTTCTTTCGGCTGCTCCTGTTAGGGGTTGCCACAGCGGATCATATTTCTTTACTGAAGGTCATTATTATGAAAAAAATGTTGGCACCCATTGGACTATTAGAACTGCCAAAAATTATTAGTCTGGCAGGAAATCTGTTAGCCTAGGACTGGCAGACTACTGCAGATTTCAAGTGCTGCAGTAGTCTTTTTTTGTCAAGTTTGAAGGCAGTCTCTCAAAACATCTCAGAGGAGTTAATCTAAACAAAGCATGAATATATCTGCTACAAATGCAGAAGACTATGTGAACTTATCACAGTTCCAAGTTCAACAAGCTAACTAAATTAACATGAGGTGCTCTGAGCCCTTATGAAGGTAAAAACCCCACAAACTAATTAATCCATACCTTGTTCTTTCTAACATCCTTAAAATCATCTATTCAACCTTAACCTCTTGCTGTCCTCTGTAGTTTCCAGAAAACCTTCATAGTGTTCTAACCCAAGACAACCATGGTAACACACCAGAATTGGTGACACCCAACAGGCCTTATTTCCAAGAATGTGAGGTACTTGAAAGGGCCAGTAACAGCTCACAATAATGGCACCAAGCCAGAAAACAGAAATGTCAAGTCTAATCTTAAACAATAGAGACACTTAAGGATATTTCTTCGGCTATAAAATGAATTAATTTTCAACATGCACTACAGTAACAAGTGCATCTACAAATTTGTTAATGATATTCCAGGAATCAGACTAATCAAACCTAATGAAACGTCTAGACATAGGAATGAAGTGTTAAATCTTCCTACAGCAATATTGTTATAACAACCTGGACCTGAATGACATAAAGGCAAAAATCTCATTGTAGACCTAAAAGGTACAATGAAAGGGAAAAATTTTAATCGAGATTGCTAGAGAATCGGCACCAACTGTTAGCTACTTCAAATCCTTCTAATCTTGTCTTAATGTGAGGAAATATGAAACATGTATACAAACACTTTTATTGTATAATTTCAATATTAAAAGAGCCTGGCCATTAGCATTTAGAGGGTTGTGACATGTGCAAGAAAATTCCATGGATCTCACGTTCAATTATAGTAATTGGAAAGATATGCACTGTTTAAAAGATGGTGCTGTCTCAGTTCTAAGGTCAATTCCTGGTAGAGGTATAGCTATCTCTTTGGAAGCTACATGTTTTCCATATTTATAGAGAGTTTCTCAACATACTCCACTTTCCTGCAAATTACAAGGATGTGCATATTTGTTTACCTAACTTTGAGAGCTTGGCCCAGTGTGGATGAGAGCACCATGCAATGGACAGGTGAACAATTCAGGGTTGGTTTCTGCCTTTAACCTGATACGTCTGACCTTGATTTTGGAGCTCCACAAACAGTGCACAGTTTCACAGGAATGCACTAGATAGATAGATAGATAGATAGATAGATAGATAGATAGATAGATAGATAGATAGATAGATAGATAGATAGATAGATAGATAGATAGATAGATAGATAGATAGATAGATCGATAGATCGATAGATAGATAGATAGATAGATAGATAGATAGATAGATAGATAGATAGATACTTTATTAATCCCAAGGGGAAATTCACATAATCCAGCAGCAGTATACTGATACAAAGAAACAGTATTAAATTAAATAGTAATAAAAATGAAAAGAATTGAAATAAAATTAATGTTCGCATTTACTCCCCCGGGTGGAATTGAAGAGTCGCATAGTGTGGTGGAGGAACGATCTCCTCAGTCTGTCAGTGGAACAGGACGGTGACAAAAGTCTGTCACTGAAGCTACTCCTCTGCCTGGAGATGATCCTGTTAAGTGGATGCAGTGGATTCTTCATGATTGACAGGAGTTTGCTTAGTGCCCGTCGCTCTGCCACAGATGTTAAACTGTCCAACTTTACTCCTACAATAGAGCCTGCCTTCTTAACAAGTTTGTCCAGGCGTGAGGCGTCTTTCATCTTTATGCTGCCACCCCAGCACACCACACGTAGAAGAGGGCACTCGCCACAACTGTCTGGTAGAACATCTGCAGCATCTTACTGCAGATGTTGAAGGATGCCAACCTTCTCAGAAAGTATAGTCTGCTCCGAGCTTTCTTACACAAAGCATCAGTATTGGCAGTCCAGTCCAATTTGTCATCCAGCTGCACTCCCATATATTTATAGGTCTGCACCCTCTGCACACAGTCACCTCTGATGATCACAGGGTCCATGAGGGGCCTGGGCCTCCTAAAATCCACCACCAGCTCCTTGGTCTTGCTGGTGTTACTACTAGGCAGATGCATAAATCTTACATGTGGTACGCAACTGATTGCAAATTCAACTGTTCTCAACAGATTCAAGAGGTTCAGAGATTTTGTGTCTAGGGTTTGTTACAGGCTGCCAAATTCTGCTATTAAAAATTGCATAGTATTTAATCTAATAAGGCAAATTTGCAATAAAAAAGACATGATCAGGGGGGATTTCAATTTTCAATTAACCAATCAAGATTCCCCTCTTGAAAATTCAGTAAAGAAAAATGCACATTTGGTCATGGCAAATGATTGTTTTCTTACTCAGTTTATTTTGAGATCAACACAGAAAAACCCCTTTTTACATCTCAACTTTTCCAACAATAAAGACAGAATAAAAAATGCAGAAGTTATCGATCCTTAAAGGAACATCAATCACAGCATGGTTAAATTTAAAATTATCAATGAAACCATACAACTGCACACACAAACAAAAACTTAAAACTTACACATGCTTACTTTGTCAGGGATTACAATTTAGAAAACAAACAATGGGAAAATAAAAACTCTTGCTGTTGTAAATGTTAGATTATGTTATTTCAATTGCATCCTGATCCTGGCCCCAAAAAAACATTTTCTAAGATCAAATAAAATAAAACAGTTAAAGAAATGGTCTAAATGGATACATTTATGATTAAAAAATCTACCTAAACAAAATCTAAAAAAGTGGCCAAAACTTTTAGACTTGGGAGAATAGTAAACACTACAGAAAGTTATTAAGAAACATTTGAAAAGTTAAAGGAAACACTGAAAAAAATATGTCTACTGTATGTTTAATCCAAGTACTTATAAAAGAAGAAATAAATGGAATGACTCATTCAAAAGTTAAAGTAATCTCTGAGTTCACAGATTTAAAATGGAAGGCTCTTGATGCAATGAAGATTAATAAAATTCTCACACTGGGATGAGATATTAAATGCAGTGTCGGGAAAATGAAAAGATGTCATAAACCTTTCCTAAGCAGAATCAGAATGGGAGAAGTATCTGACTACTGGAAAGTTGCAGATGTGACTCCAATCCACAAGAAGGGAGTTAAAATGGATCAAATGAATGCAATAATATGGAAGCTATAATCAGAACTAAAATTACAAGTCTATTGAAATGAAAATAATACAATCTGTAACAGGCAGTATTGGTTTATGAGTAAATATAATGCAGCCAAACCAATCTGCTAAATGTTTTTTTTTTAAATGAGCAACTGAAGTAGAAAATAAAAGTAAAGCATTTAGTTTTGAAATTAGAAGCAACTAGGGGGATCTGCCCCCTGTTCGCTTCGCTCGCCCACACTCGTGTTTGGTTTACCAGATATACAATTTAAAGAGATTGTTATTTTCATGGGAATTGTTACATATGCATTATTTTCACTTTTATTTTAAAAACTTTTGTAAAAACAATACTTGTCCTTTATTTCCGGCCCCGGGCGTGGTTACATATCTTTCTCGCAGGATGTATAACGCTGCTTACATTGTGAATGTTGGCTGAATGCACGCTAAGGAGATGCCATCGGATCATCTGCTGTCTTTCTGCTGCTGGTGAGCTGCCAGTTCTCCTTGTCGCATGTCGTTGTTTTAAGAGCTGGGAGCACATGATGCGTGTCTGCCAAAAGCAATCCAACAACTGCTAGGTTAGATGTCCATGGACTTGTTTTAAATGATGGCTCACTGCCTTGTCTCGCGTAACATTGTAAAAACAATACTTGTCCTTTATTTCTGGCCCCGGGCGTGGTTAATTCTCTTTCTTGCAGGACATATAACACTGCTCGCGTTGTGAAGGGGGGCAGCTGCTGTCACACTGCCCGTTGATCATTTTAAAGCCTGTACACCGCTGTCCTTTTTGCCACTTCGTGTCTCTGCAGCTTGTGTGGTGATCGCTTCTCCATGATCATAAATATATGCCTGACTAAATTGTGTTTTATTTGAAATTAAACTTGTCGTTGCTTTAACTGTTACGGGACCAAGCGTATGGTCCATTATTGTGTAAATCTACGTTTTCTGCATTGAATGCTGCAAAGGTGAAAAGACTTTGTTTTCTGCTCTTTGCCTTTTATTTCTGACCTCGCTTTGTCCTGCTATTTTTTCAATTACACCTGGTCCTGATGATAAATTTTCTTTTGTTTGCGCTAATGCAATCTTTATCTTTTTTTTGATACTGTAGCGACTGACATAAGTGTCACAAAAGTTTTACTTGAACAATCACCGACTTCATAACCCCAAACACAACTTTCTAGCACCCTCTCCAACCTCTCATCCTCTGGGTCTCATATCAATCAATACCCCGCTATCAGTTTCCCGTGCTGTACTCCGCCCTCCCTCAATCGGACCTAACAGTCACTTAAAACAAAAAAAGGCTTCAACCAAGCTGGGACGCTACAATACTTTCGAATTTAACTGCTTTCATATTCTTTACTTTCTCTGCATGTGTATCACGCCATCGTTTGTTTGGGCCTTTCGAATTTAACTGCTTTCATAATCTCTTATCTGCCTTTTTTTCTCTTTAACGCTTTTGGGTCTCTTCTCAGCGTTGCTCTTTCTTCTTTGCTTAGTCATTGAAGTTTCATCTAGAACGTATTGTCCTTATATGCTTTATATGTGCTCAGAGCACAGGATCTGTGTGTGCTACGTGCCTTTACATGACTGAGTGTTTTGCTGGCCATGCTCTTATTTGATATTGTTTGCATCTCGCGGGTATTTTAAGTGTCTTCCTAGAACTTTCGAGAAAATCACGTCTCGTCACCCTGCTTTTCCTTTCCAGGATTTTTTTTATAATAGAGAGATGTGTACCAAATGTAACTTAAAAAACTGTTTTCTAGTTAATTAAATGGCCAGAGACAAAGAGTACAGATAAGAGGAGAATGTTCTGCCTGAGGTGTGGTCATCAGTCACATCTGTCAGGAACTTGGACTGTTACATTTTCTAAATCACATTTGGAATCAGCAGTTAAGTTCTGAAAAATTGCTACATGCAAAAAAAAGTAAAATTAATTCTAAATACAAGATGGGAAATGCTATTGTAAAGGAAGCAAGTTCTGAAAAGAATCAAGGTGTTTACATTGACATCAGATTTTCATTATCTAAGCGATGCGTAGAAACAATTACAAAGGCAAAAAAAATGTTACATTAAATTGTAAGAAAACAAGCATAAATCAAGGAACATTACACTCAGACTACATAATACACTAGTGAGACCACCTCTGGAGTTCTACAGAATGTGCAGATGTGAACACCATGGTACATAAAAAATGCTACAATATGTGCACAGGAATACATCAAGAGGAGCTAAAGAATGAATCACATGGTCATGGACACCTGTGTAAATTAAAAGGAAGTGCATTTAAAACTGAAGCCAAGAAGTACTTCTTTACACAAAACAAAGTGGGAATCTGGAACAAACTACCAAGTCATGCAGTCAAAGCTTCTAAAAAGTATCTGCATTTACAATTGGGATAGCTTAGCAAACAGTTACCCAACAAGTATGATGGACTGAATGGTTTCCTCTTCTCTGCCAAACTTTGAATGTTCTTATACTGTGTCCGTACTGCAGCAGCCTCTTTGGGTGTCTAACTGGCATGACATTATCATTGAGGTACCCTTATTTTGACCATCTTCTGCTTTTTTTAATGTTTCATTTATTCATCTTGGTTGCCGCACTGCTCTTAAAGTATAAACTTATTCACCGATACAACAAGGAATTTTTTTTTGAATTCCCCAGTTGATATTTAGTAAAAACGGATAGGATTAGGAATGAGTACATTAGAAGGTCAACACAGGTTGGATGGCTGTGAGACAAAGTCAGAGAGGCAAGACTGCGTTGCTTTGGACATGTGCAGATGAGAGATGCTGAGTATATTGGGAGAAGGATGTTAAGGATAGAGCTGCCAGGGAAGAGGAAAAGAGGAAGGACTAAGAGAAGGTTTATGGAGGTGGTGAGAGAGGACAGGCAGGTGATGGGTGTAACAGAACAAAATGCTGAGGGCAGAAAAATATTGAAAATGATCTGCTGTGGCAACCCCTAACGGGATCAGCCGAAAGAAGCAGAAGAAGTGCACTTATGTACCTGCAAAATTACTTTCAACCCTATGAATTGTTTGACTTGTGTAGGTGCATGTTCATCTGGGAAACTCATTCTAAACTATTTAACACTATGTTTGTGAACCATTTAAATATTTCCTTTACACTGTATAGACAGACTATTGTTTAAATAATTACACAGTCTGCTTAAAATAATAATCAACATATATTCCAGAATTAAATGAATAATTAACCTATAACCATAAATTAAGAGAAGGCCACAGTCTGAGAAGATGACATTATACCAGCAGAAACTGTAATCATTTTAATGAGTACAGTAATTTAATTTAACAGTTCTTCATTTTTGAGGTAAGTTTGCATCTTGTAGCCTCTCTCCTCACTGTAAACGTGTTGGGTGTTTTGTTTAATCAAAAATGAATTGTTTTTCAAAATAATTGCACAAGGTTTTACACTGCAGTGAAATAGTAAACTCTCCAAAGAATGCCATGTTCAACTTCAGTTAACACCATATTGAAATATCAATCTTTTAAAGCTACTGTAGTAAATAGATCTGAATTATTTAGGTCTATATGGTGCTTAAGCTATTAGCGTCACTGGAGTCAGGCTAGTACTTAATTAATACAAATATAATAAATAATGATGTTCACAATAATAACAAAGAATATGTTTGTCTGTGATAACTCATAAGAGTCTTTGCCGTCTCATATTCAAATCTCATTCATTTTCTTCATGTAGTTGGCAACCAAGCAATTCACTTGGGGAAACAAAGGAAGAATTTTCATACTGTAGCAGGTCTGCATTTGAATACTGTGAAAATATTGAAAGTATACACACTGCCATCCATAAATATTGGGGCTATGAAGTCAAAGCTCTTTTTCATATACACTTAAATCATTTTTTGTTTGAAATAATAAGATGAATACTATATAATAGAAAATTATACAATGTCTCCTTTTATGTCTGAGCATTTAATCTTAAATTCTAGCTGACAGGCTTTTCATATTGGCCTGACATTTTCTGTTACACAACCTGTACAGCTATAATGGAGATGGAACTGAGTAATATTGGATTTATTCTTTACTCTTCCTTTTAGAGTCAGTAGACCTACACATGAAGACTAGAAAAGTGTCCAATAAAGAAAAGCAAGCAATTCTGTTCTGTAAAATTAAAGAAGACTCTTCAGTCAGAGCCATAGCACAGGCACTATGCATAATATCTCAAAAAAGAAAGCAATTACTAATGTATTAGGAGCAGGCAAGATCAAAGCAACAAATACCGACTTTCAATAATGTAGGTAGCAGCAAGATACCACATTTATGTATTTATTTAATCATTCTAAAATATTTACACTGGATCAATTAAAAGGCTACTTTCTCATTGACTTGTATGTAATTCTGTCTTCACCTAGTAACACTTAAGACACACCTGCCATATTCTTTATATTCCCAGTACCAGCTGTTACTGTGTTCTAAATTTATAGTGACTGTGTTCTTCCTTGGTGGACCTATTTTCAGACATCTTCTCTCCAATGAAATTGCCATCATTTACTGTAAAATCCCTTTTAAATTACAGCTGACCATAGACAGTTAGAATATGGATAAGGAAATTTCAGAATATTAAAAATGGGCGTTCTTCAGGGAAGAACTAAAAGGTCTTGCAAGTTGAAGCAAACAATTTGCACAGGTGTCTCAACTTCAGCTGATTACTTAAAGACTATCTGACTGTCTTAAAACAGAGTTGGAGCAGACTGTGTTACTATATCCCCTTAAGTACTACTTAGACAATATTACACTGTTAAAAGAAGTATTCCAATAATAGCAAGAAAACTGCAATTAACAAATGAAATGGGACAAAATATTATTACCCTTAGAAGTGTAGGCCTTTCGTTTAGAGAAATTGAAAAAAAAAAAACAAAAGTGTCAGTGAGTACAGTGATGTCTTATACAATCCAAAGACAATCAAAAACTGGAGGAAACATTGATAGGAAGAGATCTGCCATCCTAAAGTCACAACCCAATCCGAAGACAAATTTCTGAGGGTCACCCGCTTGAGTCATAGACGCCTAACAGCACAACAGCTTCAAGCACTGCTTAACAGTGGTTGAAAAAAGCAATATCAGTTTCTACTGAGAAAAGAAGAATTTGAGCTGCAAGTTTGACAGAGTGAGTGGCAGTAGAAAAACCATTCCTTAAAGGACAAAATAGGGCCTTGAAATACCGGATGTAGACTATTGCTGACTGGAAGAAAGTCTTATGGACTGATGAATCAAAATTGGAAATCTTTGGTTCAACACGTAGTGTGCTTGTACCATGTCGAGTTGGTGAAAGGATGATTCCTTAGTGTGTGACATCAAATGAACATGGAGGAGGAAATGTGATCGTCTGGGATTCTTTTGCTGAAGGCACAGCTGGGGCCTCATGCATAATACCATGCGTAGAATTCACAGTAAAACACGTGCTATGGGCAAAAACATAAATGTGCATATGCACAAAAAATATAGATGCATACATCTGTGAGTATGCCAACTTCCACATTCTTCTGCTACAGCAAAAGGTGGCTATTTTGATAAATCAAAAATCAGAATAAAATTTTGTACACTTAATGATTCCTTGACTTATTTTTTATTTGCCATTGTTTATTTGTTCTATGCCTTGATTTCATGAAACATTAAGACATTTAACTGAATGCATTTCCATCAAAACTGAAAAAACTAAAGTGTTCTAAAACTTTTGACCGGTACTGTATATGTGTATATATGTATACTTCTGTATATATTGTACATAGACATCTGTTCATATTGCAACATTATGTGTTGTGTTTATGTTGTATTTCATTTTTCATACTATACAGTATGTATCATTGCTGCAAAAGTGATATAGATAGATATTTAAATTCTTCAACCTCCTACCCACTCTTGTTGTCACCCTGACTCATCCAAACCATGAAATTTAATTGCATTGCTATTATCACTACCTAAATAACTTTTCTACTACATTTAATCATTGTTTTGCTATTTGAAGGAAAATTTCTTGTTTTTGACTGACAAATTAACTTCAGTACAGTTGCTGAAAGATGGCTCCTTTATCCACTGCTTTCACCAAAAGAATGCCCTTTTAATATTTTGTTTTGACTCTATATATTTCTGACCTTATACTCATTGTAAGGTAAGTGTCATAAGGTGCCCAAGTGTCAAAGTATGAAATATTATTCCATTTATTTTAGAATATGTTCCAGATGCTTTATTTTTCAAAGCAGTGCAATAATCTTTTCATAAACATGAAAATTCTTCCAAAACTACTTGTTTATATACGCTTAACTTAAAAAATTGCTGTGCACTGCTTATTAACTTTGTACATTCTAATCAGCAAAATATTTTATAAATTTCTTTAGATAAAGAGCTTTACAAATAATAATAATAATAATAATCATCATCATAATCATAATCATACTCATAATGTAGAGTCAGCCCATGGCCTTACTACTCTTTGTGATCTTTCTAACTCTATAGGGTTACATGACATTGTTAATTGCAGGGGAATTCTTATGACTGCATGATTTGGATGAAAAAGGGAGTATTTTTCTGTATTAAAATGGTGATTATCAGAATTAAGTTTTCAATACAAATTATGATTTAGGAAGCACTCATTTTAAAGATGAAAAAATATGCTCTGTTACCATACCCCGTAGATGCAGCAAAGTGCTGCATAAAGGGAATATCTTACCATCACAGGCTACTGGAAAAAAACCTCTTTAGTCTTGAGCATAAAAGGGTACATTGGGACTTAGTCCAGGTTCTGAATATTCTCAAATACCATCCATTTTCTAACCCGCTGAATCCAAATTCAGGGTCACGGGGGTCTGCTGGAGCCAATCCCAGCCAACACAGGGCACAAGGCAGGAACCAATCCTGGGCAGGGTGCCAACCCACCGCAGGACACACACAAACACACCCACACACCAAGCACACACTAGGGCCAATTTAGAATCGCCAACCCACCTAACCTGCATGTCTTTGGACTGTGGGATGAAACCGGAGCGCCCGGACGAAACCCACGCAGACACGGGGAGAACATGCAAACTCCACGCAGGGAGGACCCGGGAAGCGAACCCGGGTCTCCTAACTGCGAGGCAGCAGCGCTACCACTGCACCACCATGCCGCCCATTCTCAAATACAGTATACTGTATTGATAAAGATAATCCAAATTTTTTTTTTTTTCAGTTAAACACTGAGTCACTTTTTCTAGGCCACTAGTGGAAATTAAAGAACAGGGTAGTGAGATGAAATTCAGGAAGTACTTCTTCATAAAAATGGCGATGGAACAAACTACTGAGTGATATAGTTGAAGCAGAAAACTTCACAACTTATGAATAAGTATATGAGTCGGATATTAGGACAACTTTACTAACAGGTAACAGATATGAATAAGTATTTGAGTCGGATATTAGGACAACTTTACTAACAGCTAACTAAAAACCCTGATTAATCAAGTAGTCTCCTCTCATTTGTTAAACCTTTCAAGAAAAAAATCATTTTCTTTAGGTATCTTATGAACGAACATATTAACAAACCACATGGCTTCTGGTCAAGGTTTCAACTATATGTTTTGGCTTATATCCTTTTTACTAAACAGTTATTAAGAAAACAGACACAATTTCGAAATAAAACTATGAAGGTGAATCTAGTGAATATAATCATACAGTACACCTAAAAGAGTCCACTTACGACTAAAGAAGTTTTACATGCATTATGTAAAGAGAAGTGAGAAGTATTAAACTATCCAATGGCTGACAACTGCTACATATTTAATGTCCAATGTGACATTCGCTGACAGATACCATCTTATTATAGATCTAAGAAGAATGGTATTTTATCAAATGAAATTATCTCATGGCAGAATATTATTATACATATACTGAGAATATCATGTACAGTATCTATTTCTGATTTGTTGTGTATTACAAATTAAGGAGAAATATTGCATGCTTTCATAGCTACATATTACTGCACATCAAAAACATTTATCAGACACCTAATTAAATTCTCACATGGCTGCAGACAATTTCAAATTTCTTGAGGATTATAATCTGCAAATGTAAGAGATGTTTAATAAATATACATTGAGAATGATGATTCATCAGATAAGGTACTTTCACCGTTGCAGGTTATTACAGTGCTAGAGAAAAGTCTCATGCCACAAATGTAATTATCTTGAAAATAAGGGTTGTTAGACACACATAGTGATAGATAAAATACACTATATAATGTTCTCTCAAAACTGTCCAATATTACATAATTATAATTCTCAAACACCACATGAATTTCTCTATAGATCATTAAATATCTACTTTCATGCCAGGAGGATACTAAACACTGATCATAGACATTTAATTGCTCCTGCATCTACCAAACTGAATGCACATGAGCAGTATGAAATAAACAGCCAGAAATCATTTTCAAAAATAATCCAGTTGTCAGAAGTACTGCCAAACCTTTCTTCTCTCTTCCTCAGCACTAACTCTACAGGCTGGGGGTGTAGCAGGTTTCAACCATATGTATTATATGATATCATATAATGCTAAGTTTCTGAATGTCTGACATGAAACTCACACATTTAACCTGTGTACCTACCAATATTCATCTCGTCATCAGTCAGGGAATCTCCAATAAAATCAAACTGGAAGGACTGCAGGGTCTGTGAAAACTTCTGGACAGCCAAGGAGTAGTCTGAAAGAAAGCAAAGACACAACTCAGCAAGCAGCTGTGTAAATCACACATTGCCATCAAACACACCATCAATTGTATCCAGCTACTCCCATACCCAGGGCTTATTTGTCATAATATTTTGGTTTCCAATACAGCACCCTATTGATTAATGAAATTAGTGAATGCCACCTATACTGCATACTCATGACCACAGTGGCATCAAGTAAGATCCATCATGAAGATGCAATTTTCTTAAAATTCGTTTCTCTCTGTCAGAATTCTTTTTATGTTTATGCAACATCTTCTAGTCTGAGAAAGTATAAGACGCATCATTTTTCATAGGAGTGAATGTTCCTATGCTGCTATTTTAAATGTGTTCAATATAAGGCAAGAAGCTGACATGTATAATGCTAAATTACAGACATTGACAATCCAGTCTGAGAATATTCTTCACGCTTGTTAATGATTAACCTGCAAAATATAGGAGTGACAGAGCTACTAGCCTTTTTGGCAATAAAATGAATTACACATCCTGTTGATGTCTGCATTTTACAGAAATGCATTCAGCCAGAGTACAAAAAATTCTAGTGTGGTATGGAGCCTATGGCAAGCATTACTGCCTCATGGCTTCAGCCACCTGCACTCATCTGGCGGCCTAGTCACTTTGGAGTTATACGTTTTCCATTTGTCTAAGTGAATTTTTTTCCAGCACTACAGTTTCCCCCATATTACAAAGACATGTACATTAGGGTAAGTATAATTCTAAATTTACTCAAAGCAAGTGGATATGAATGCAAGATTGCGTCAACCTGATAAAGACTAGTCAACCATTCACAGCTAGATAAAGTCATGTACCTGACATCACGAGTATAATCTCTGGATCTCAACCATCCTATAAAGGAAAAGTATAGGTTTGGAAAAGGGAAGATGAATTAAAAAAATTGTGATTTAACTATTCAAGAAAAAAAAAGATGCACTGTCTTCATATAAGTAATGCTCTGATTTTCACACTTTTAAATTTTGCATCATGTACTGTATTCAATTTTTAACTTGATTTCAGTGACTACTGTTGTGTTGTAAAGCGCCTAGGGGGGTTCTTGAACTCTAGTTAGGCGCTATATGAAATACAGGCCATTTACCATTTACCATTTACAGTTCTAAACATGATTAATAAAGGCCCATATATCAATGAGTTGGCAGCTTGGACACCATCATTAAATCACTTTGCCTTCATTTTTGTGCAGTGGCCCCTTGAAATTGATGGATAGCATACAGTATATATGGTCTCACTTATGCAGAAATGTTTTGTGAATGTACAGGACAGTTGTTTGTTATTTAACCAGTTCTTCATGCAATTTTAAGTAAGCAAAAATCAAATTAAAAATATACAGCAGAGAATGAAGACACAGAAAACAGAATGAGGTACTGTACATTTTATAAAATACTGTAAGTCACTGGATTAAACTCTTTTACGTATTCCCAAGGGTGGCACTGTGGTGCAGTGGGTAGCGCTGCTGCCTCACAGTTAGTAGACCCGGGTTCACTTCCAGGGTCTTCCCTGTGTGAAGTTTGCATGTTCTCCCCGTGTCTGCGTGGGTTTCCTCCGAGTACTGCAGTTTCCTCCCACAGTCCAAAGACATGCAGGTTAGGTGCACTGCCGCTTCTAATTTATCCCTAGTGTGTGCTTGATGTTTGTGTGTCCTGCAGTGGGCAGGTACCCTGCCTGGGGATTTGTTCTTGCCTTACGCCCTGTGCTGGCTGGGATTGGCTCCAGCAGACCCCCATGACAATGTGTTAGGATATAGCGGATTGGAAAATGACTGACTGACTGACGTATTTCCAAATCACACAGATAATATGAAAATAAAACAACAATCAAGTGCTGACAAATATTCAAAATACACTGTAAATCTTCAACTAGAAAAAGGACTCTGATATTCAGTATTATCGAGCTTCAAGAATTGAACTCACTATTCAGAAGCAAACAAAACAAATATACAGTATACTCTTGACTTTGCACCTAAACAACAAGGAAGGAGAGACACTAGCTTATTATGTGAACTGAAATGAAATTAAAATCTTAGGTTGCAAATCAAGTATGTTATTTCAATACCACATTACGTAAATATAAAAATCGCTTCAGTAATATACTCGGGTCTAAGCCACAAAGACAAAAAATGTAAAATCATATCTTATCAAGATAGGAATAGAGGAAACTTCTATTTTGTATTATATTGTTTGTTCACTCATTATTCACTCATTCTTTATGGGAAAAATGGCATCAAGTATTAATGGCAAAAACAATTTCTTAGTGATAATTCAAATACAACCTTATAACAGCAAGGAATCTTGTCTAGAAACCAAACCCATACTTTAGTTTGACATTAAACCTTTGAGGTGTATTGATTTTTTTGTTCTAAACCAGACTCCTGAGAGGGAGTAAGTATATTGATCTCTCAAATGCAAAATTCCGGATACCAAGACCAAGCAACAGCCCATGTAATGCAGCTGGTGTCCCTAGTGGAAGTCAAACAATAAATGAAGCCTTCAGTGAGATATATTGAGAGGTCATCACTGGTGCAGAAGACCCATTCTGATATGGTGCTGGTGGTTTCAGAGAGGTGGTGTATCTGCATTTTAAACAGTAGGTGGTGCATTGTCCTTTTATCTCCCAGCAGAAGGAACTGTTGCACAAACATTCAATAAGTAGTTAACTCACCTCATTAATTTACGCAGTGGTTCTCACTTTCAGTCCTTGGAGACCCCAATGGCTCTGGGCTTTTATTCCAATCAATTTTATTTTAAATTGATCTATTTCCAAGAATTTCTTAAGTATTTGTAATCTTTGCTATAGCTTAAAATTATGTTTCTTTTGCATTCTCTTTTTACCTTACCCTTTTCTGTTGAGTTTACTCAATTAATTGTATCCATCTCTGATGATTAGCAATGAGCAGTGCAGACACAAGTCTAAACAGTACTAAATTCTAAAGGGGAACAATTACTTTACTAAGTGAACACACACATAAGTTTGGCACTGAAGTAGTTGTTTCACTTTACCATTTAAAGCTGTTAACAAATGTATACAATTAAAGGGAACAAACTCTATGGAAATGTGTGAAATAAAAAGGAAATGGAACAGTAATCATTTTGATTTTTAGTAAAAATACAAATATTTTAGAAGTTCTTAGAATATGGGAAAAAAGAGCTCATTACACAATGAGACCAACTAAAAGTAAGAATGATGCACTGATCATAAAATGAAATAAAATTGGACTGAACTTGGGCACCACTTGACGTATTGCTGCAATATTTATAGTAAACTCAACTTAGTCATCATATTCCCGTGGCCCCCATACAATATATATATATATATATATATATATATATATATATAACAAAATTAGACAGGTGTATAAATTTGGGCACCCCAACAGAGATATTACATCAATATTTAGTTGAGCCTCCTTTTACAAATATAACAGCCTCTAGACGCCTCCTATAGCCTTTGATGCGTGTCTGGATTCTGGATGGAGGTATTTTTGACCATACTTCCATACAAAATCTCTCCAGGTCAGTTAAATTTGATGGCTGCCGAGCATGGACAGCCTGCTTTAAATCATCCCATAGATTTTCGATGATATTCAAGTCAGGGGACTGTGACAGCCATTCCAGAACATTGTACTTCTCCCTCTGCATGAATGTCTTTGTAGATTTCAAACTGTGTTTTGGGTTATTGTCTTGTTGGAATATCCAACCCCTGCGTAACTTCAACTTTATGACTGATGCTTGAACATTATCCTGAAAAATGTGTTGATATTGGGTTGAATTCATTCGACCATCGACTTTAACAAGGGCTCCAGTCCCTGAACTAGCCACACAGCCCCACAGCATTATGAAACTCCCACCAAATTTGACAGTAGGTAGCAGGTGTTTTTCTTGGAATGCGGTGTTCTTCTTCCGCCATGCAAAGCGCTTTTTATTATGACCAAATAGCACAATTTTCTGTCTCATCAGTCCAAAGCACTTTGTTCCAAAATGAATCTGGCTTGTCTAAATGAGCATTTGCATACAACAGGCGACTTGGTTTGTGGCGTGAGTGCAGAAATGGCTTCTTTCTCAACACCCTACCGTACAGATGTTCTTTGTGCAAATTCCGCTGAATTGTAGAACGATATACAGATACACCATCTGCAGCAAGATGTTCTTGCAGGTCTTTGGAGGTGATTTGTGGGTTGTCTGTAACCAGTCTCACAATCCTGCGCATATGCCGCTCCTGTATTTTTCTTGGCCTGCCAGACCTGCTGGGTTTAACAGCAACTGTGCCTGTGGCCTTCCATTTCCTGATTACATTCCTTACAGTTGAAACTGACAGTTTAAACCTCTGAGATAGCTTTTTGTTGTCTTCCCCTAAACCATGATACTGAACAATCTTTATTTTCAGATCTTTTGAGAGTTGCTTTGAGGATCCCATGCTGTCACTCTTCAGAGGAGAGGCAAAGGGAAGCACAACTTGCAACTGACCACCTTAAATACCTTTTGTGGACACACCTGTCTATGAAGTTCAAGGCTTAATGAGCTAATCCAACCAATTTGGTGTTGCAAGTAATCAGCATTGAGCAGTTACATGTATTCAAATCAGCAAAATTACAAGGGGACCCACATTTTTGCACAGCCATATTTTTTCATATTTTTTTTAATTTCATACAACTAAATACTGCTTCACTAAAAATCTTTGTTCGGAAAACACCTCAGTACTCAGATGCTCCTAGGAAATGAAAGACACACACACCACTGTTATCTTTTTTGTTGAAAGTAGAGTAAATTATTATGCAGGCTGAGAGGCGTTCCCAAACTTTTTCATATGATATATAAATGATATACAATGTATATCCTATTTGCTGAGAAACTTAGCATCACCAGAAACAAGGCAGGAATCAACTCTGGACAAGACCAGGAAAAGACCATGCCCACATTTAACAATACCAGTTTGAATAAACACACCAGATGGCAGACTTAAAGTTGCATTAATATGCCTTTAGCAAGCAAAAATATAACCCAAGTATAACCTTTATCAAGGAATTAAAGTAATCTCTGAATTCTACAAATTATGTACATAGCATGATATTTGCTGTAGGTCACTCTAAAATCTCTGCCCTCCAGAGGCCAAGTAACCGTGTCCATGCACTGCACCCCAGGGCCTGAGATACTCCACACAATACTAATACAGCCACTCTTACTAGGAAAACATGTACATGCAGTACAGTCAAGTGTGCCAAATCTTCATTACACTCCCCCTGTTTTTGGTTTAATATAATAAAATAGCATCAATGATTACAATCAGCTGCTGGCGCATGAGGAGGGGGCTTTACACGTTCCTGTTTGCTCAGCTTCCAAACTTTTGAGACGCTTCTCCAACATCAACAATGGAAAAGCATACTAATCTTTCATTCTTTTTTTTCTTAATTTTCTTTTAACTGTGGAAGCCAAGCATTTAGGGATTCTGCCTATTTGTTTTATTGAGGGTCTGCTAATGGCACCAGCCTGTCTCGACAAGCTACTCCATTAAGCGGAAGGCAGCCTGAGCCAGATTTTGGGACATCCAGAGACTCTCAGGACAACCTCAGTGGGTAAGTACGAAGGCTTGCTTAACCAAAAAGCTGCTGCCGTCATTTCCTGTTTTTCAGCTGAGATGACTGCTATATGTAATCTGAGAATTTGTATTTCAATACTGTGGCTCATTTGATCTAACAATAAACAGGGTGATTAAGTGATAGCAACATGCTGATTGGTTTGACAGCATGGCCAGCTCAGCTGATCAGATCCAAGAGTAGGAGCTAAATCATATTCCCTCATTCAATGAGAAGTACGAGCAGCTCAGTGTAAGCTCCTCATGTAAGCTGATGGTAGTAGCTGCCAAACACAAAAAGCATCTGAAAAAAAAAAGTCAAGTCAAAATGCTGGGGTATATGGGACTGTGTGAGTCAGGCCATAGCTGTGATCTCATATCAAGCTTGGGTCACCCAACCTTCATTGATGTCAAAGGAATGATGAACTCTGGGATTCAGTGTAATAACTGAAATGCAGTGCCACTTTCCCTGGGAATGAACATTCATCAAAGATCATGGCTATGATGAATACTTTATGTTCAAACAGGGAACAAAGTATTTGTGGGTAAGTCAGTGACAACTATAGATCTGTGTTCATCTCCTGCACTTGTTAATGGCTGCCATCAAGTCTATAATAAGAAATCTGCCACTGGTCTAGTTTTGAGATAGTGGAAAGACTGAAAATCCCAACAATCAATATGGTTGCTGTACACTATTAACCATTTGTTTCCCAGAAAAACATTTACAGTATTTTTGCAAATGTTTACTGATTTAAACAATAAAAATCCTCAATTTTGATTGCCAGTTTATTGTAGGGTTTGTCTGCTTAGATGAAACAACCTCAAAATTAATCAACAACTCATCAATTTGCAGATTCGGGAAAAAAGTGCTTTCTTCATTTTTATCACCAAAAGTTTAAAAAAGCCTTCTGTTTATCCAATACCTGAGGTCTGTTTAAATTTTGCACTGTTTTGTAAAGCAGAAATCACTGGAGTTGCTTCCTCATTGGCATTATCTATTATTATGGAAAATAAAAATGATGTACAGTATTAGCATAAATAGACATAAAAGTAATTAACAGCTTCTGAAGCATTAGATTTAGCATAAATTAGACATGTCAGGGAAATAGTTAAATGAAGACATTAGTCATATTGCATTTTTTAGTTAAACTTGCTGCGGTGGGCTGGCGTCCTGCCCAGGGTTCGTTTCCTGCCTTGTGCCCTGTGTTGGGTGGGATTGGCTCCAACAGACCCCCGTGGCCCTGTAGTTAAAGATATAGCGGTTTTGGATAATGGACGGATGGATGGATATTTAAACTTGAAGCAAAATTACCAATATTGAGAAAACTTAGAAAGTTAGAGCAGGAAGAAAATGACGTACAGAAACTACCCGAGGACAAAAAAAGGGGGATTAAGAATACCTGTTGTTTGAAGGCCAGGAAGCAAGGAATGATACCAATGACAAAATACTGAAAATGTTGATGGGCATGGTAGTCACGTGAGTAGCCAGCTGCAGAAGGGAGTCAGGATATGATAATGGTTCCCATGAAAACTTGAGAAGCCAGTTAGCCAGGTGCAGAAGGGAGAGAAGGAACAGCGAAAGAGCTGTTTTGAGCAAGGTCAGGATGATAAAAAGTGATTATATAAACTGTGATTTTTGAACTGTTCGGGGCTTGACTCGATTTGGCTGAATTGGGTTGAGTCTGTGTTACCGTTTTATTGCAATAAAGCTATATACTCTGCTTGCCTATCCTCTGAATCTTAGAGCCTTCATTTCAGGTAAAGACCTGATGATTTTTCGCTTTGACATTATCTATAATAAAATACTTTGTGTGCGTGTGCCCTGTCCCCAAGAGGAAAATGATTGGTAGGTATGGCTTAGATGTTACTGGTCATTTTGGTTTTGGTGACACAATTGAAAGAAGACGTGCGAGTGTTAAACACGCGAGAAGGAGAAAGACACAGGTGGCACACTGAGAAAGTCGCCTTCAAAGACGGGAATTATAATGACATTTTGAGAAGTAGGTTTAGAGAAACACTCTCGACAGACAGCACCAGTTAAGTAACATTCAGACAGACAAATACAGAGGAAAAGCACTGAAGGCACACGTAGGACAAGACATAGCAAATATTTTTCAATTATTCTATTACCTCTACAACAGGCAACATGGATTGTGATCATATAATTGACCTTATTGCCTGGTATCTTTTACTTAAGGGAAGACCACTAAGTATTACCCGGGTCAGAAAATATAACTATGGAATATTGCGCAAAAAGAAATTTAGGAAAGGATTTATTGGCCCGTAAAACATTCCCGATGAGGTTGCATTTTTCATTTTCAAGAAGACTACAGAGAAATGAACAAGATTAGTATACAGGATAATTATCCAATTTTCCGTAATTTTAACTCTCCTCAATCAAATCTACTTTGGTCATGCCATATGGGTTTGACAATCCTCTGGCAGTTTCCCAGTCATTTTTTAATGACATATTTTGAGGTGTTTAAGGAATACCAAAATTAGTTGATACTGATATACTATTTTTATCATCTAATTTGGACACATACGTAGCTCATGTAAGAGCTCTGTGCTTCAGGAAGAAACATTTATGCATTAAATTAGACAAATGTTAGTTCCACCAGTCTTCCATTTTATTTTTAGGGCACTAGATTTCTTTTAAGGGATTACGTATGGATTCCAATAATGGTTCAAGCAATAAAGAATTGGACTTCACCTAGTTCAATTAATCAAGCCTAACACTCTTCTAGATATTTTAATAAAAACTTTTAACATCTTAAAATCCACATCTTATATCCACATAAACCTGACAAAGAAACAAAGAAAAGAAGCCTTCTATAAATTCAAAAATCAGTTCACTTCTACTCCTGTACAGTGGCATTCTGTTGTTGCTTACTTTATCATCTAAATTAGAAGTCACCCAATCTTGTGTTAGGATTTGTGCACTCTTATCTGAGCCCTTTCTGGACACAGGGAAATCACCATCATGTGCATTTTTAGTAAGAAACTTTCAATAGAAGAACAAAATTGTGATATCAGGAATCAAGAATTACTTGCCATAAAATTGGCTCTTGAGGAATGGAAAAACTTGGTAGAAGGAACTGAGACTGTTACTGCAAACAAAAACTGTAACTAAAATGAATAAAAAAGCATTTTGTTACGTGAAATGAAAGCTAAAGTAAAATCTAAGTGAAAATGTATAAGCAAACTGAAATTAAATTTGCATATTCAAAAACTAACTACAATAAAATAAAAATGGATGGAAGCAATGATATCTTGTTCCTGTTATTTTAAATAAACTAACCACCTGTAACCAAGTCTTTGACCAATATTCCTCTGAAGTACTCCTCTGAGGCACAACTTCAAATTTCTGTGTACAAAATTTTCTAGTAACGCACAAAGACTCAAAACAAGAAAACTCCCTGCTGAAAATGTAAAAAAGAGGGACAGCACAAGAGCCTTCCTCCTAGAAGTGAGTTACCAAAACTGAATCCTTTCTGAATTGTCATTAAAGTGACTCATGTCTTATGTCCATCTATCGTGTATAATATTCAAGAAAAGTTTGGCAATGATTCACTTGGATGTAACTTTGGTTTGTTAAACACAGCAAAGCACAGATCAGTAACTTAATATTTCAACAAACAATCCAGATTTGAAAAAGAAAGCCTTAATGTCAGATCTGGGCTCAAGTTCTTGAATCAATGAAGAGTCCCAAAAACATTGGTTTAGGTTGTTTTAGGATGGAACATGTCCACCATTAAATAATTAAATTTGAAAGAATTTGAATATTCTGAAAAATTACGCTGTTTTTTTCACAAAGATATATAAACTTTAACTGCTTTAAAAATAACATAACAGGAAAATCTGCTTTCTGTAAGGCATGTTATATTACATCAACTGTGCCACTCGGTGGTTTATGATATGGAGCAGATTAAGCCTAAACATTTTCTAATCCTTGTTCTCTGTCAGTTGTGTCCTATCATGGCATCCAGTTTGGTTCCCACTTTTGGCAAAATCTCTGCTCTAAATTAGCAATAAACCTTATATTAACATCTGGGGTCTAATGTATAAAACCCTTGCTTAGATTCCATAATAAAATTTTGCATATGCTAGAAAGACAAAAGTGGCGTGTACACAAAAAAAATGGATTTATAAAAGCATACATAAACCAAGTCCCACACCAAGTCCTTTTATAAATCTCAGTCAACTTAAATCATTGTCCTGCTGCCTGGAGTCGATAAAATGCCAACACCAAAAACATCTGCATAGGTCTTACGGATGGTCAGAACGCTCTGTAACTTTAAACCAATTTTCACACCAAATTTGTGTTTTATACATCACTCTTGTGTGAGAACTGGCTTACACATTTTTCTGAGCATAAGCAATTTTTATGTGCATATAAGGCCTCTGGTTATCATCAATAAGCTAATGGGCAGATGACATGAGAAACCAGTAAATATCAAAATATCTTGGACGCAACTGAGATAATTATCACTCAAACCAGAGAGCATTTTTTTCTAAAGTAGAGTTTTGAGAAACATACACAAATTAAAGAATACAGGTATATCCCTTTAAAAAGTGGTCCATCTAAAGTTAATTGAAACATTCTAGAGGACACAAAAGGAAAAGCAATCATGGTGTGGGGCTGCTTTGTTGCGTAACAGCCTGGATAGAATGAAGTCGTTGGGGAGAAAGGACATCATCTCAAGTAAGCTAGTGACTCATTATCTAACCTGCTTAGTCCTGAACGTGGTCACAGGGGTCTGGCACATATCAAGTTGCATCAGGAAAATTTAAAATAAAATATAACAGTATGTCTCAGGGATATATTCAATCGAATTCAAATCATGAATCATAATAAGGACTCCAAATACAGGAGTAAATCAATGATACCATAGATAAAAAAGAAGAAAGGCATTTTAGAATGGAAAAGTCAAAGTCCTCACATCAGCTCATTTAAAATAATGAAATTGTTGTAGTGTCATCCAAACGAATCCATTCCTGTTGGAAGTAACAGAAATATAAACTAAAATCCTACTATAAAGAGGAATAGGCCAGACACATCATAACAATGCAATGGTCTAATCAATACCTAAAGAAGTGGTTTAGTTAAAATTAAAGTTGATAAATATGACCTCACCATTTACTAAATGTTAGAGTGAAACATTCTTCATCCTTAACCTTGTACGCTTACATTATATTTCAGTAAACATACTACAATGTATAAATGGGTGGGTGTCATTAGTTTAACTGGACTGTCAAACTTAAATGTGATTGTGATCCAATCTTCATCTAAGAGCTATTCATTTACAAATCCAGAAAATTCTGAAGGATTCATAAACTGTACCTGTGGCCCAGCAATGTGCTGCACAATGCTTTCATTTTCCATACGTAATTAAACACATCACATAAAGGAAGGTGAGAAGAAAATTCCTGTTTCTATGAGTGAACCTTATTCTGAGAGAAAGTAAAGCAGTCCAGCCAAACAGGCACTGCTGGGATTGTCACATTCCTCTTTCCTCATTCATCTATAGACACACCTCAGGTGAGGCATCACTGTTACTTTGTTACTTGAAGGAGTGAATGTAAAAAAGAATTAATAGGTCTTAGGCACCCCTCCCATTTGAAAATGGCACCTTCGTTCCCTGGTCACTTTTTAGTATTTTGACATTTTTTATCAGTATGCTGCTGCTGGAGTATGTGAATTTCCCCTTGGAATTAATAAAGTATCTATCTATCTATCTAAAATCAACTTGAGACTTTTTCCTGCTTTTGTCTGGTTTACTGTTTTATCACCTGGCTTTTTTTGCCATGATGACTAACTACCAGGTTCATTGCATTAAAAAACATATTCGCCTTGGTAACTAGCCTTGGGGTATTGTTATGTGTCATCCATTCCCTCTATGTGAACATTCTGTGAATGCCTCCTTTTAGTCAACATCGGAATTCAACCGCCCAGTGCAGGCCTTCTCAACCTACGCCACCCAGTTTTGGAGAATAGAATTTTTTTTATTTATTACTTGAGATTCTCCTATATTACTATTAGATTCCATATAGGCCAATAGTTGCCTAGAGCTTCTTCTGGTCACAGCTCCTTTATCATTGTCAAACAAACATTGTCTAAGAAGGATTGAATGGGTCTTGTCTGAGACTGATCAGTAAGCAAACGTAAATGTTCTTTGACAGTTGCCAGGGCGACTAGACGCATAAGGAGATTGCTCATGCAAACAGGTAAATTCAACAAATTTCGCAAAGAACTTTGATCTCCTCAAGGCAAGGCCTACACTTAAAGCAAAGTCAGCATTACACCAAGTATAGCAGCCCATGTACTTGCTTGTTTTATTATTACAAAGGTGCTAATCAATTATATATATATATATATATATATATATATATATATATATATATATATATATATATATATATACATATACAGTACTGTGCAAAAGATTTAGGCAGGTGTGAAAAAATGCTGTAAACAAAGAATGCTTTAAGAAATATCAATAACTAGCAAAATACCCGCTCTTCGCAGCGGCAAAGTACTGCCTTAAAATTTTTATTAAGAAGAAAATTAAACCTTTTTAAACTGAGGGAAAATATACCAATAATTATTTGTTAAGGATCTCTTTGTATACCACATTGTCATTTCGGCCCTCCGGTTGTAATATGACCAAGCTGTGCGCTAAGCTTACTCTTGAGCATGCAACGCACAGTTGAACATGTGAACAGTAATCTTGTCTCAAATCTAACAGCTTGGATTGCTGCTGTCATTATCGGTTTGAGTTTCATGGTTTGTTTCAATTACGACAGTATTTGCAGGACTTGTGTTGAAGTGACATTCGGCATCTGTCAAGCGTTGTAAGCATACAACCGGTTTCATCGATAACTTCACATCCAGCTTTTGAGAGTTTAAACATTCATAAACATCAAAGTGTTCACTACTGAAATCGTCACCTGTGAATCTAAGATGTTTAAGAGGCATTGGTGGTTGTCGAAAGGTGTAAAATATTTGGCCATTTTGGTACACTTGAAAGCGACAACCAAACAATTCAGCGGCAGCCATCAACTCACATGCAGAACCATAGGTGAAGGGCTTAAGCATTTCACTTTTATAGTGCTCCTGTGTAGTATAATTATCTCCTGTACCGTCATCAGTCCACACCTTGAACCTGTCCCAGTCGTTCAATACATAAGACACAATGTTCCTCCGGATATCAAGAGTGAGCCTGATATGGCCGTGCAATATGTAACAAAGAGAATGGAAAAGGTAGGTGCCATCTCCGGGCATGGAAACCACTCGGTAAGTGACAGTTCTTTGATCGATGGTGATCACCTCGACAGACATGTTAATAGGGGTATGGTTGGAACGATAAAGGAAATGGGTATCTGAACAATGTAAAGTAAGTCTAAAATACTTACACAATAACTATAATTGTAATAAACGAACAATAAAACAGCAGAGAAGCCGTGGATTAAATAAAAAGGCTGTAGTTATCAGCAGGGAGATGTGAATCCCGTGGCGAAGCAAGGAAAGGAATGTTGAGACCGGAGCGATGGACGGCCCTATATAGGCAGGCAGCCAACAACGTGGGAGGCGTTGGGATGGGGGACCCAACGCCGCCTCACATGTTGACCGAGCTGCAGGCTATGGACGTATATATGTACGCAAGTAGGATTCAGTTAGCATTGGGAACCCGCGTACCAAATTTCTTGAAGATGGGCCCATAAGTAGCAAAGACCGGTGGAAAGTTCAATATGGTAGCTGACAGTGGCGTCATACCACCGAAATAAGTATGTACATTGGTTTTGGTTAGCGCAGGGAAGTCGCCTACCAAATTTTGTGAAGATGGGGCCATAAATAAGAAAGTTCAACATGGCAGACGTTGTCGACCGTTATGACCGTTACGCTTAGAATTTCGAAATGAAACCTGCTTAACTTTTGTAAGTAAGCTGTAAGGAATGAGCCTGCCAAATTTCAGCCTTCTACCTACACAGGAAGTTGGAGAATTAGTGACATTGGAAAGTTCAATATGGCGTCCGACAGTTGCTTCATACCACCGAAATAAGCACGTACATTGGTTTCGGTTAGCTCAGGGAAGCCGCCTACCAAATTTCGTGAAGATGGGGTCAGCCTTCTACCTACACGGGAAGTTGGAGAATTAGTGACGTTGGAAAGTTCAATATGGCAGCCGACAGTGGTGTCATACCACCGAAATAAGTACGTACATCGGTTTCGGTTAGCACAGGGAAGCCGCCTACCAAATTTCGTGAAGATCGGGCCATAACTAAGAAACTTCAAAATGGCGGATGTTGTCGACCGTTATGACCGTTGCGCATAGAATTTCGAAAAGAAATCTGCTTAACTTTTGTAAGTAAGCTGTAAGGAATAAGCCTGCCAAATGTCAGCCTTCTACCTACACGGTAAGCTGGAGAATTAGTGATGAGTGAGTGAGTGAGTGAGTGAGTCAGTGAGGGCTTTGCCTTTTATTAGTATAGATGATTATTTATTTTTATCAATTTACAAAATGCAAAGTAAGCGCACAAAAGAAAAATCTAAATCAAATCAATATTTGGTGTTACTACCTTTTGCCTTCAAACCAGCATCAATTCTTATAGGTACACTTGCACAAAGTCAGGTATTTTGTAGGATTATAGTGAGGTGTATGATCAACCAATTATACCAAACAGGTGCTAATGATCATCAATGTCACACGTAGGTTGAAACACAGTCATTAACTGAAACAGAAACAGCTGTGTAGGAGGCTTAAAACTGGGTGAGGAACAGCCAAACTCTGCTACCAAGGTGAGGTTGTGGAAGACAGTTTCATGTCATGGCAAGATTGAGCACAGCAACAAGACACAAGGTAGTACACTGCATCAGCAAGGTCTCTCCCAGACAAAGATTTCAAAGCAGACTGGGGTTTCAAGATGTGCTGTTCAAGCTCTTTTGAAGAAGCACAAAGAAACGGGCAACGTTGAAGATTGTAGACGTAGTGGTCAGCCAAGGAAACTTAGTGCAGGAGATGAAAGACACATCAAGCTTATTACCCTTCGAAATCGGAAGATGTCCAGCAGTGCCATCAGCTCAGAACTGGCAGAAACCAGTGGGACCCAGGTACACCCATCTACTGTCCGGAGAAGTCTGGCCAGAAGTGGTCTTCATGGAAGAGTTGCAGCCAAAAAGCCATACCTCTGATGTGCAAACAAGGTCAAGCGACTCAAGTATGCACGAAAACATAGGAACTGGGGTGCAGAAAAATGGCAGCAGGTGCTCTAGACTGATGAGTCAAAATTTGAAATATTTGGCTGTAGCAGAAGGCAGTTTGTTCGTCGAAGGGCTGTAGAGCGGTACAATAATGAGTGTCTACAGGCAACAGTGAAGCATGGTGGAGGTTCCTTGAAAGTTTGGGGCTGCATTTCTGCAAATGGAGTTGGAGATTTGGTCAGGATTAATGGTGTTCTCAATGCTGAGAAATACAGGCAGATACTTATCCTTCATGCAATACCATCAGGGAGGCGTATGATTGACCCCAAACATACAGCCAAAGTCATTAAGAACTATCTTCAGCATAAAGAAGAACAAGAAGTCCTGGAAGTGATGGTATGACCCCACAGAGCCCTGATCTTAACATCATCGAGTATGTCTGGGATTACATGAAGAGACAGAAGGATGTGAGGAAGCCTACATCCACAGAAGATCTGTGGTTAGTTCTCCAAGATGTTTGGAACAACCTACCAGCCGAGTTCCTTCAAAAACTGTGTGCAAGTGTACCTAGAAGAATTGATGCTGTTTTAAAGGCAAAGGGTGGTCACACCAAATATTGATTTGATTTCTATTTTGTTCATTCACTGAATTTTATTGATTGATGAAAATAAATGATTAACACTTCCATTTTTGAAAGCATTCTTTGTTTACAGCATTTTTTCACACCTGCCTAAAACTTTTGCACAATACACACACACGAGGGGGAGCCCAATAAAGGAGACAGGAGAAGTGTTGGTGATTCTGATGTTTGCCGCTAGATGTGTATACTAGACTGCCCTCTGCATTATTTGGCCAAGTAGCATCCTTAAAGTGCTCAAACGATTGCATGATGCAGTGCAGAGAAAACGACCTGAATTGTGGCAATCAGGCGAGTGGCTTCTGCATCACGACATTGCATTGTGCATTGAGTGTGCAGCAGTTTCTTGTGAAAAACAGGATCACAAAGGTTTCCCACCCCTTGCACCCTGCGATATCTCCTTATTACCAAGAATGAAGAGGGACCTTAAAGTAAAACATTTTCAGGATGTAAAGGAGGTCAAGAAGCAAATGACGGAGGCACTGAAGACTATCACTTTGCAAGAGTTTCAGAACAGTTTTGGACAATGGAAAAAGCGTGGGACAAGTATATTGCCTCTCAGGTAGAGTATCTTGAGGGTGATTAAATTTTGGAAATGTTCAGAGAAATATATGACTATGTATTTGTAACTAGAGATCCAAAAAGGGAGAAAATGAGTTGCGTATCTTAAAATAGTTTTTTTATTCCTAGCTTTCGACATCTAACCAGTTGTCATCATCAGAGGAAAATGATTAGACAAACAGGAATCAAAGGAAATATAGAGTTAGTAAAGGGTGGGGATGGAGGGGGAGGTTGTAATGGGTTGTGGTGGATTAGTAAGGATACAGGAACATCACAATGCTGTCAGAAGAAAAGACCCACTGTCACTGATCTACAGATATATAAGTTCCACTGGACACCCATTTAACTGGGACAGTGTGAAAGTAACATTCAGGGCCAACACTAAGAGTGCCAGAGAGCTAGCTGAATTGTGGCTCTCTAATTAAAACACCATTAACACTAGAATCCCTGCAGCCTATGAAAAAAGTCGTAATCCCGGGCCACCTTAATTTCCTTTGCACCTCTCCATCAGCGTCTTTGTTTTGCAAATGTCTCAGTCATCACAAGCAGCAAGCAGCCTGCTATCCCATCCCCCACAGACGCAGTTGAAGTTCTCTCAGCTCAAGTCTCTTTATCATGGTGTGAGGTGCCTGGGGTTTAAAAGGGTAAATAATACATTGTTATTTGGAATAAATGCATTTCATGTCTGTTCTGTGTCTACAACAATCTGGGTAAATGTAGGATGACAGGAAATGGAAGGCAAGAAATGCTGAACACATAACTAAAACAGAAACTTTTTCCATGTTATAGTAATAATGGCATGAAGTGTATAATGTGGGAAGACTTTAGTCCAAATATCAAACAAACATGAGTGCCTTTACTCAAGAATATAACCAAAGAAAAAAAGCATTAATTTTACATGTTGCTGTCAATGAGTTAAAAACCCAAGCTGAAATGTCAATCGACAGAAAGTCGATAGGCCTTCTTGGATGGTGCAGAGGTAAGAACTGCTGCCTTGTAACCAAAAGGTTGCAAGTTTGAGTCCAGATGTCCTCAATTTGGATTGTGAGCTGCAATTATAATTACTATAATATAACAAAAACAAACATTTGATTTGACTCTGTAACACCTGGTGTAAATTTTGGCTACTTGTAAAAGTTACTGCTTGTTTTTTTATTATTCAGTTTTATTCTGTCAGTGACATTCACATGGTACAACGAACTTGCCTCTCCCTCTCTGAGTTGATGGTTTTTATCTCCATTCCTTTCACACAAGCAATGCTGTGGCTGATGCCTGCTCAGAACTATTTGTTGTACTGGCAATGAAAAATACAATGCCCCATGACTGTTATCAGACTGGACAAAAGCAGAACAGTAACAACAGACAGCTTCTTCACAGCGCTTTTGCTGGCTAACAGAATGCTGCACCACAATACAACTATGCTTGGCACCATAAAGTAAAATGGACAAGAACTTACATCTGTAGCTAAAGTCACTTCAGTACGCATGCAATTCTCCGCGCTAGTATTTAAATCCCAGAAGCAATCTTAAAGTGGTCCAGCCTGTGGTCCCGCTAGAAACATAGAGAAAAACTGAGAAAGACACATTTTGAGAGGTGACTTGAGCTGTGTGGCAGCAGAGCCAACCACTGCACTACCATACTTCTGTGAGATCAAAGAAGAAAGAACGCAGTCAGAGATGCACAATCATATATTTCATCAAAACAAAATGGAAATGCTGAAATGGTAGTCAAAAGTCAGAAAAAATACTTTTAAAAGGTAGAAAATTCAAGGTGGCATGTCATGATTGAAGCCGCTAGTTCATTCCGTTTTTTGAAGTTGCTCTAAATGCTCCCCAATGTTCTGCACTTTTTTCTCTCAAAAAGATAGAAACATCTTGTAAATAGGAATAAATCTTTCATTATTATTATCATTTCATACAATATAATGCATTTTGTGGTTGTTGGCGTCGGTTTAATTGCATTCTACATATGGCCAATTATACATGCATAAGAAACGCGCCTCTTTCTCTTATACTGATATGGAAATCAAAGATCAACCTGCATATTTGGAGATAAGCAGAGTTAACTCATTCTTTATGCTGTACATGCTTCATAAAAATAAAATTTTAAGAATAGAGTTAACTCATCTGCGGTGGGCTGGCGCCCTGCCTGGGGTGTGTTTCCTGCCTTGCGCCCTGTGTTGGCTGGGTTTGGCTCCAACAGACCCCCGTGACCCTGTAGTTAGGATATAACAGGTTGGATAATGGATGGATGGATGGATGGAGTTAACTCATTCTTTATGCTGTACATGCTTCATAAAAATAAAATTTTAAGAATCTGCATTATTTACTTACCTGTTCTACCAGTAACTAAGTCCAGCAGAGTCTGTGCAAATGTAAACGATCAGCATTATATACCCAGGGGGCAGTCCCATTCAGTGTTGGCTGTTATAGCTCTGGAAGATGTCGTGCTGGCCTTGCAAAGCATTATGGGGTGCTGGACAGAACATTTCTATTAAATTGGCCAAATTATCAGTAAATAATTAGGAGAACAAGGGCAAACATGAACGCAGCAAATGTGCTGAGAATAATGCTTAAGCAGAATTTGCTGACCAGCACTATATATGACCAAAGTATTTATTTTATTTCAAAAGGTAAACAAATGTTATTGTTAATACTGTGCACTTTTTTGAATTTTGCACTTTAAGATGTGCTTTAGCCAGATGTGAACAAAATATTAATTTTATTGCTAAAGTGAAGCAAATGCTATTGCTAATACTGTGCACTATTTTGTTTTTATGCACTTTTGAGATGTGCCAGGGTCTGATACGACCAAAATGTTTATTTTGTTAATTCAAAAGTGGAAAAAAAGTATTGCCACTACCACAGACTCTGTTCTGGTATAGCTTTTTTATTGTTTTTTTTATTCACTTTTTGATGTGCCTGTGTCAGATGAGACCAAATTTAAAAGGGAAACAATGAATAAATACTAATTGTTTTTCAATACATTCATTTGTGTTGGTTTAAAATGTGTCATTTACTGCTGCTTACCGGCCGCTGAAAACTTCTGGCCCAGCTAAATTTCTTGGTTTGAAAATCTGGTACAGCTGCATTTGTGCTTTATGGTACAGAAACCCATTAAGTGGCTTTGTTACTTTGAATTCCCCTTCTAATCAATTTCTTTTTTCACTCAGAATATTTATTAACAGGTAAACATGACTATAGTATAGTATCAAACAGAAAATCATGTCAAAACAAAATGTGTTATTATGTAGAAATAAAACTGCTGTGCAGACTGTACGAGAAATCTGGAAAGGACCAGATATCAAAAACAGAGAACAATACACCATGAAACAAAGCAATCAACAGAAATTAGAGAAGTTTTAGTATATTAAACTGTCAAAAAATTCAGTTCTGACATTAAATACAGGAAGAAAATTTCTAGACAGCAGGAGAGGAGAGACTGATCTTCAGCCTTTATTTGAAATGCTTTACGCACAATATAGTATGAAAGCCATAAAAAATAAATAAAGGAACAACCAAGAATTATCTAGTGATGTTTTGAAAACTGTGAAGATTTTAGTTGTTCTGAGCTAAACAGCACAGACAGATATTGTGGGGTGCCCATGACGACATGGTTGTATGTTACTTGCAGTATTTAATGGAGGATTGTTTCTCTCTGACATGAAGCCAGTATATTCGGCCTACAGAGATGTAACATGATCACTGCATTTGCTCTGATTCGGGACTCTGGCATTCTGTTAACACTTTGTGTAGTCACCACTGAAGAGACAACTGAATTAATAAAAAAGAGAGGTAATGACAGCATGAATCAAGAAATTAATCAATTATGAAAGAAGTAGAATAAAATATTGACCACAGCTCAGACTTGTACCTCAGAATTTAGGCTAATGGTAGCCCTCACTAAGGATGCCAGAACAATTTTCAAGGATTCAATTTAAAGTGATGAAGGCAAGCTTCATGACTTGTGCTGGTGCCTTTATTCATGCACATGCTGATATCATTGATGCAAGTGGCAAGTTCATTCAAAATTAATGTGCATGCTGGAGTATTGTTCAATGTACATGAGGTCATATTGGCAATATAAGTTGACCCAATGTAATGCAGACCTTAAAACAAGTACAGAAACTTGATGTGCACTTCATGTTACAAGCAGGACTAAAACAGAAGAGACATGCCTATCATTTAAAAAGAAAGATTGCGTAAAGCCAGAAATAAGGTGTCACATGTAGCTGGAGACGATTCTAGTTAAGTCCAGTATAACTCAACCAGATTCTTCAAGGTAGATTTGCATCAAAAGCACAGAAGTCAAGGAAAGGCAGCACAGAGAGATAACAAGCATTTATGAAGGCTTCATTAACAAAATGAACAGGATCAAATTCCATGTTTTGTCACTGTCAAAGCTCAGATTGGAATGATTAAAAAAGTTGATTAACAAATAAAGGCTGAATAGGTCTGGATAACAATTTTTGATCAAATGTTGAATATAAGGGTAAGACCAATCATAGGAAGGTCTACAAGGGTAACATCAGAGCTTAAGAGATGAGTTTGCAGAACACATTTCTGCGCCAGATGCCACCCCGGCTGCTGTAGCAAAAGATATCAATGCGCGCACAATGTGTTTCTCAGTTCCTTCCTAAATCTCTAGGCAAAGACAAGGAATTCAGCTGGCACTGTTGCCAGCCACCATTCACTGTAGAGAAAATTCCAAGCAATGTTACTCCCCCATCGACCCAAGAGGACAGGCTGGAAGTAAGATGACTGGCATTAATGTATGTGCAAACAGCTGCTGAATATAATGTGTTACTATGCCATGCCAAGGCCAAACCTGTAACCTTGCAATTAGATTTTTAAGTCAAATACCTTCATGATATGGTATGTTTGCTCTTATGCCCCCTCTAACTCTGAATTTGGAAGAAAGAAAACTCAATTAGCTAGTGATTTACTACACACACACACACATACACTGCCATCAGTAATCACAAACTCTTAACCATTTTAGCACTACTAGCACAGAGTCCTCAGATATTAACCCCTTCATCTCCATTTCTCAGACTAACGTAAATTAGATGCAATGTACAGTCAGCACAGCAGCAGCATCTAAAGCTGTTCAGATGGGCCTCTTCACTCTTCTCACAATACACTCCCTTGTCTACAGCACAGCCCTTCAATTTAGTGTGAGGCACAAAGAAGGGGGAGGGATGGGGAATGACAGGAAAAGATGTAGATGGAAATAGAGCTACCCAGTGATCCATGGAATAAGGCAGCCCCATGGTTAGGCACTATAATTTTGTCTTTGCTAGTGGAGGTCTAAGCACTTTCTGCTCCCCATCATCCCACTAAGCTCACAATATGGAATTCTGTAAAATTCCTTCTCATTCCAATTTTGTTTCTCTCCAAAGTGACCCCAGATTCCACAATTAAGACCAAGACCAACATATTTTAATGGAACACAGTGAGTTAGTAACTTCGCTATAATTAGTTTAGGTACCTTTATGTATATTTGTTTTCTGTGCCTATTTGTAGTTTTAGTATTAAAGACCCCATGTCACCAGTGTTGTGCCAAGGAAAGAACTAAGCCCTGGCAGCACATCAATCCATCACAGAGCATGCTCATTCAGCATCTCCAGATGTGAACCCCCAGTCAGCTTCACAGTATTCCTGTGAGAAATTAATTGGATTACCTAAAAGAAACCTAGAAAACACATGGAAAAATACAAATTCCACATAAAAACATTGTAGCCAGGAACTGAACTAGGGTCCTACTAAAAGAGGTGAAAAAAATGACCATCACATTTTTTTTCTTCTGTCCAGTAACCAATACAGAACCCATTACTGAAGACCACATTTTTTGTCATAGTGCATTTGACCTGTCAATGCCCAGCTTTGGTCAAGTCCACTTATTAAACCCCATATCAAGCACTGAACAAGATTCTGCATTGCAAAAGGTTAACACTGAGGTCTACATTCATTACTTAGGTTTCAACCTCTCTTAGACGGGTAGCACAGCTAGAAGTATAAAATTATACAACCAAAATCTCATAAAATGCAAATGCTGGACAAAGCAGTCTCCACATGAAAAAAATAATTAAAGTAATGTTTATGTGCTTGTTAGTCAGGATTCAGTCAAACTGCACTGCCAGTTGCAAGGTAATGAGCCCTGCTTTTTTTTACCCCACAAGATAACAGACAATGAATTTAAGAACATTCCTATTCTAAGAAGAAAATATGAATTCTCCCACAATACCTACATTATTGAGCATATCAGAAAAAGAAAACAACGACTAAATTATTTAAACAATTTTTTCCATTATCAAAGGAACAGAGTCATTTGGCAGACAACGTCTGTATTGGATAAATGTGCCCAAACTGTAGAAAACAAATGTACTGTATACTAATGCTGCCAACTGATGCCAAAAATCTGCCCATCACTTCCTGCCCTGCCTGTTAGGTAAGTGCTCTGCAGCAGCTACCCTGGTCATTTTTCTTGATGGTGTACTCCCCCAGCTGCCATACTGCTACCACCTCAGCCTCTCTGAAACATTCAAACTCTGCGGGCACATCTTCTGGTTATATCTCCTGTTTTCACACACCTAGACAAAAAATTCACTTTACTAATTGAGCAGTACTGCGCTCATCATAAATCAATTAATCTACATATATAATGCAAAATTGACTGACTGACTGACTCACGTATTTACTTACTCACTCAATCATCAAAAAAAATGCTATTTCCTGTTTAGCTAAAAATCTAGGGCAGTGGGTATCCTCTAAAAAGGACACTTCAATAGATCAGTATAGATAGATAATAGATCAATAGATAAAGTATCTATCTATCTATCAATATTTAGGAGTGACAATAGAAAAATTAAATACCCCAAAATCTTAAAAATGCCTTGTCGGATTTGATTGAAATTTGGTGAAGCTGTGGAGAAAAAAAAATTAGCCAACGTGTTTTTTACTTCTTGAAATTTATTGTTAATAATGTTCTACTGAGTGGGGCATTCTAACATATTATGTCTCCCATTTTCCAACAGCACTAATAGCATCTGCATTGTGAAATGGGGCGTACCAGTTTTTGCAAATGGAGGCCATCTGCAGACACAAAGTAAAGGAACAAAGTTGGGTCAAGCTCAAAGACGACATGTTTTGCAAGTGCTTGCAAGGTGCTGTGGCTGTGAGTGCACTCAGTTTTGCACAACTAATCGAGTATGAAAGGTATTTAAAATATGTTACCTCTCCACACATTCCTCTATTCTGTAAACTTATGCAAATGCTGAAGTGAGACTACAACTTCCATTAGTTAGTGAGCTGCTTCAGACAATTTCATCAACACTCACAAAGTTTATATAAGAACGTCGACAAACACAGTATATCATCAAAGCTAGTGACTGCTGCATTTTTTTCCTCAGCCTCATTAGCACCAACAACATCTAGGACTATATGTAGCATGATCAATAGTAAGCAGCTCAAATGAACTAAAAATATTTAAAAGAAAAAAAAAACATACAAATATAGCATACAGAAAAGTACCTAGCTGCATAGTACTTCCAGTACATCTGATTAACCAACAGCACTATAACTAAAGCCCATTGACATTGAAAAGTTCTCAGGCAAAGCTAGCATAATATAAAAATATTATCTTGGATCACTGACAAACACACCTCTGCTTAATAGACATTCTGGCATAGTAACCTTTGTGACACTACTAACATGTCTCAACCACAGTTCCAATACTATAATGGGAAAATTATGTTCTATTTTTTTTTTTTAATTAGAGGTACATAAATGCACTCAAAAATAATTCACTGTATAGCAGCACTTTGTCAATATTGACCATCAGCTAACACTCAGCTGCAATCTATTTTCTGCCTCCATTGCATTTTTTTTTTTACCCCGGTCAAGCTTGTATGAAAGGACAACTTTCTTAACTATTTACTTTGAAACTTTTTCCCTTTCACTTGTTTCTTTTGGCTATGTTTCAATCCCATACGTTAACCACTCAAGTCACACTCAGTATCTTCATCATTTCATTTTGCAGTCCATGCAAAGGTTTACAGAATTTTTCTCTGAATTGGTAAATATGACGACAGCAGCCTTAATTTTCGATCTTTCTTACTCACGAAACTCCAGTCCTTAGTAGTTAGGATTCTGTAGTACGAGACTGTTGCACCGTGTTAGATATTGTGAATGTAGTGAGAAGTCAAGCAAAATTACATCTTTTTGTGGCTAACTAAAAAGATTACAATATGAAAGCTTCAAATTCCATCCATCCATTCATTATCCAACCCGCTATATCCTGACTACAGGGTCACGGGGGTCTGCTGGAGCCAATCTCAGCCAACACAGGGTGCAAGGCAGGAAACAAACCCCGGGCAGGGCTCCAGCCCACCGCAGAGCTTCAAAGTGATTACATTTTGCATGAAGAAGGGGCCTGAGTTGCCTTGAAAGCTTGCATACTATAATCTTTTAAGTTAGCCAATAAAAGGTGTCATTTTGCTTGACTTCCCACTAGTTAGGATTCAGAAACTCAATCAGACGATTATAACTCAAATCTTTTAGGATATCAGACTTCAAGATCTCAAACTACATCATTAAGGCACTGAACTATTAGTGTTCATTTTCTATTAGGATGTCTAAATGGATGGACACCTTCTTACCTCTTGGATCTTTTAAAAAATTTACATCCCAAAGAGGGCATTTAGATCATCTCACCAGTCTCTCCTAGTCATCTGTAGATCAAGGTATAAACGGAGAGGTGACTGGGCTTTTTCAGCAGCTGCTCCCTCTGTGGAATAGTTTACTGGGGTATATCAGAATGGCCCCCTCTTTAGTCACATTTAAGTCACTACTGAAAACTTACTTCTTCACACTGGCTTCTGAATCAGTGGTGTAAGCGAGTCATATTTTTTCTTATTGTTATCTTGCTAATGCTAAATTGAATTTATTCTATTTTCCTTTATTTTCATTTACCGGTATTTCAAATTCTATGTGACCAATTTTTATGTAATTAATTTTATTTTATTTTTGATTGTACAGCACTTTGGGCAGCAGTAACTATTTTTTTGAATGTGCTTTATAAATAAACTTTTGTTGTTGTTGCTAAAATTTACAGACCTCAAGATGTATCGGATATTTAAATTTAGTCCTTAAGGTCTGAAAATGTATGTCTCAAACTTCTGTCCTCAACATTCTAAAGAGCACCTGGGAGGTTTGTTATTCTCTTGGGGAGAATTCAGAGATGAACAGTGAACATCAGCCTTTATGGTGGCCAATTAATTCAGTCCTCAAGATTCCTAAAAAATCCAAAAACTCTTAAATGCAACATGGCATCATAACTAAATCCTTGTTAAATATGAGAACTTAGTCATCAATCCATAACCTCACAGGCACCTTACAATGATATCATAAATTAATAAGCACTTTTGGACAAAGGTACTATACAGAAAGATAAAAATAAATTACAATCTTTGACATAAATAAGATCTATATGTTTACAATTGGGCGGCACGGTGGCGCAGTGGTAGCGCTGCTGCCTCGCAGTTAGGAGACCTGGGTTCGCTTCCCGGGTCCTCCCTGCGTGGAGTTTGCATGTTCTCCCGTGTCTGCGTGGGTTTCCTCCGGCACTCGGTTTCCTCCCACAATCCAAAGACATGCAGGTTAGGTGGATTGGCGATTCTAAATTGGCCCTAGTGTGTGCTTGGTGTGTGGGTGTGTTTGTGTGTGTCCTGCGGTGGGTTGGCACCCTGCCCAGGATTGGTTCCTGCCTTGTGCCCTGTGTTGGCTGGGACTGGCTCCAGCAGACCCCTGTGACCCTGTATTCGGATTCAGCGGGTTAGAAAATGGATGGATGGATGGATGTTTACAGTTTCCAGGCCTTAAAGGTCTAGGAGATTCTGAAAATCAGTCCCTGAGATAAGGAGCAACATGTCTTAAACCACACATTTTAAGACCACCAGGAGTGTTAATAGAATAATCGGGATTCTAATGATTAAATCCTTAATTCTGTAACTCTGGGCAGTTTCAGTTTTAATAGGTTGATATGGTCACTAGTGGTGCTACCCATCTACGACAGGCTGAGATCTAAGAAATCAATGTACACCTCAGTGTATTCAGCATTAATGTTTGCAGTGAAGCATTTATTAAAATGTACTTTGTAATGCATGTAGTAATAAAATGCACTGTATAGTTCATTCCAACAGTTGGCACATCACAGACATTATTTCTGAATGTTTGAATCACATATCAAATGGCATATAACAGAGACATAGCAAACAAACAGACACAAAGATACACAAACACACAGACATTTGGGGTGGATTATTGTCAAATAATGCAAATACAGTGAATTTGTAACTTGTAATATGTTGCCAGTCTTTGCCACTGTGATTAGTGAATATAATCTTACTTCGAAAGTTCTGTCTTTTTATCTGAAAAATGTCAGAACTTCTAATGCTCATGCTTACATGAAGGTTTCACTTTATGGACCTCAAGGTTAACAATGGTATCTTATTTCAGTCTTTGTGAGGTTATTCCTTTCTTCTGAACGTCTAACGACCTTAAGCTTTTCATGGGTACTAAAACTCAATCCTCGGCATTTCTGAGGACATCTTTAAATAATCTGAAAAATATATGGACTTTCAGTTTGCTCAATTACCACTGAGGAGTTCCCTTTGATTTTCATAGCTTTGCTCCATTTACTAGTATAGTGCTAGATTTTTAAGATATTAAATCCTAATAATCTGAATGTAACACGATGTCAGTAGTTTAGTTCTCAGGTTCTTCAACAGTATCACAAGCTACCTGGTGTAAAAGTCGCACACACTAAAATTTCAATGTTTCAAACTACTAGTGCCTTAGAAATGTAAAATCACGACTTAAAATTCCATCATGTACTTAAGACTCCAGCACTAAGTGCAGGATTTGTTTAAAGCTGGATCTAATGTTTCATTTACATGAAAATTCAATAATTTACTTTTCATAGCCATTGTAACACAACTGCAAGAATTACATGACCAAATTGAGAAAGAGACAAGAAAAATAAGGGGATATAAGATCAGGGATGTATCTGTAAAGAGCTGGAGGTAAGATCCTAAAAATAAAACTATTCCAACCTAGGATTAATTCTTCTGCGAACTAAACTATGAAACTTTGATTGTGTACTGCATGTGGTAATTTTAACCTTTATAAGAATATAAGAGAGCCTCTCTTGCAGGGTGGACCCATTGGTTCTTCATGAGATGGTGAAGAAAAAGTGTCCTACGATTATGATGAATAAATTGTATTATAATGAACAGCATTTCTTGAATCAACACACTTTAGGCCAACCAAATGTTGTTTGTCATAGTTGTCTATGTGAAGGTGTGAGTTAATGTAGTTAAAATCAAAGAAAATATAATTTCAGAAGGAGATGCAGCTAAAATTTAAAGATTTTTTAAATTCCCATGAGATGTGACACTGCTTGCATGACAGGCATGCTTATGCTATTTGTATGTTAAGATTCATAGGAACACATTTCACATCACACTTCATTTATTTTTCTGAATTTCACATTTATTTCCTTTTAATGTCCAAAAGATACTTGACCACCAGACAAAACAGAAGACAAGAGGAAACTGTACCCTGTACTGGAATGAAATGAAACAAATTTCTGGCCTTCTATGTGACTAACAATGACCCTTCAATTATTCTTACATAAATATGATCTATTTAGTTTGTTGTTATTCATATTCTCTGCCTTTTTTAGGGTTCTTGCTTTGTTCCAAAAGATAAAAGGTAATGTGCACCTGAGTGCTTCTTCTCTTCTTTCGTCGGCATCTTTTCACATTCAAACTGATTAAGTCAGTTTTTGTGTTGCAATTACTTAGTACGTTTTCTTTAATTTCTCACTTAAACTGGCAGTTGTCTTCAATCTGCCTCAAGAATGATTTAAGATATGATGAGGTAGAGGAAGTGACAGCGAAGGTGGTAGGGATGAGAACATTGCCTGTACGCATGCACCGCACTCTCCATTTACTGCTTGCTCTTAAATGCATGTGCTCTCCTTGTCTCAAACAGTACAATACTGTACACACAAAACCATACTTTCCATAATTCTCTATGCTACAAAAATCTCTGATATCATTTCACAGCTGGAGAGTGGAGTCATTAAGCTGCTAAAAAAAGATTTGCTTTGGAATATTAGTATTATTACTTGCTAACATTTGAATTCACAGATCACAAGTTAATTTATCATGAATAAAGTATATTCTTTCATCTATACATATATCTACAGCATATATTATACAGTAATCCCTCCTCGATCGTGGGGGTTGCATTCCAGAATCCCCCGCGATAGGTGAAAATCCGCGAAGTAGGAACCATATGTTTGTATGGTTATTTTTATATATTTTAAGCCCTTAGAAACTCTACCACACTGTTAACATTATTAGAGCCCTCTAGACATGAAATAACACCCTTTAGACAAAAGTTTAAACTGTTCTCCATGACAAGACAGAGATGGCAGTTCTTTCTCACAATTAAAAGAATGCAAACATATCTTCCCTTCAAAGGAGCACCGTCAGGAGCAGAGAATGTCAGAGAGAGAGAGAGAGAGAGAGAGCGTGACAGAAAAGCAAACAATCAAAAAATCAATACGTGCTGTTGGGCTTTTAAGTATGCGCACCGCGATAAAGCAGCCGCAAAGAAGGGAGCAATGTGAAGGTAGTCTTTCAGCATTTTTTAGAGTAGCGTCCGTATCTTCTAGGCAAACAACCTCTGTGCTAACAGCCCCTCTGCTCACACCCCTCCGTCAGGCGCAGAGCACGTCAGTGAGAGTGAGAGAGACCGAGAAAAGCAAACAATCAAGCACCGCTTGGGAAGCAAATCGTATATCATTGAGGAGTTTTATTTAATACGTAATACATGCTCTGATTGGGTAGCTTCTAAGCCATCCGCCAATAGCGTCCCTTGTATGAAATCAACTGGGCAAACAAACTGAGGAAGCATGTACTTTAAATTAAAAGACCCATTGTCCGCAGAAATCTGCGAACCAGCGAAAAATCTGTGATATATATATATCTATACTAATAAAAGGCAAAGCCCTCACTCACTCACTGACTCACTCACTCACTGACTCATCACTAATTCTCCAACTTCCCGTGTGGGTGGAAGGCTGAAATTTGGCAGGTTCATTCCTTACAGCTTCCTTACAAAAGTTGGGGGGCAGGTTTTATATCGAAATTCTACGTGTAATGGTCATAACTGGAAGCAGTTTTCTCCATTTACTGTAATGGAGATGAGCTTCAACGCCGTGGGGCAGAGTTTAGTGTGACATCATCACGCCTCCCACGTAATCACGCAGTACATAGAAAACCAGGAAGACCTCAAAAAAGCGCTGAAGAAAACATGCATTATATAATTGAGAAGGCAGCGAAACAATAAGAAGCGAGCGAGTGACATATACAACCATATTCATGAGTTCTGCTACTTCGAAACAAAGCACGATGTAAACCTACACTTTAAATTAAGTTCATAGACAGGCTGCGCTGGCGTTTGTAATTTAGTGCCTGCCCATATAAGGCCGTCCGTCAGCGGCAATCCAATAGCAAACTGCCACGGGTAAATATTCACGGGTGAAGGACTGTGCTTATGGAGAGGAAGATGAGATGGTCAGGGTGGTGTTTGACACAAACTCAGCGAAACTGCGAGAGAAAGTTTTAAGTGCCAGGACTAAGGTAACATTAAATACAGCCATGGACATAGCACGAGATGGCACCAGCACAGCTGGGAACCTTCGATGCATGTACACCGAGTGGCTCACGGAACTGACGCAGTGCACAGATAAAAGCAACAGTTCCAAAGAGCTGAACAAAACCAATTACACAATTGAAAAGGCAGCAAAAATATGAAGCGCCTGATACTTACAAGCATATTCATAAATCCAGCTACTGCGGAAACAAAGCACACGCGTGGAAAAGTCAATGTCCCGCTAAAGGAAGACAGTGTAAAAACCCGTGCATGCAGTGTGTCAGGTCTCAGATAAAGAAGAAGACGAGCTGTTTATTGATGCAGTAAGAAACGAATCGATGAATGAAACCTGTCATCTTTACAACGATTGACAAACACGGAATGTAACTTGAACACAACACATCCTACAAATACGAACCTGATTGAAAGAAATAATGATAATCAAATCCTTGATGACAGCAACACTCAGTAACACTCACAAAACAAATACTGTATATTGACAGTCATGTTACGTTATTTTTAAAATGTTCCCTTTTCTTTTCTAGCTTTTTAACACACTACTTCTCGCTGCGATACGCTGGTATATATATATGTATATATATATCCCGATCTACATACTCGAATAATGGATACTTTATTCGCCATCAATGATTGTTTTGGTAAAGCCATACTCAGTGTATTCATTAGATGAACGGTAAAAAGTAAGAGCGAGGGAGGATGACTCATTGAGGCATGCAGGCTGTAGTCGGCGTCAACTCTATCTGAATTGCGCGATCACATTTGAAAAATATATCTTTTCAAGTTCTATTTAGTCCATATGTGTCAAACTCAAGGGCGGGCCACATCCGCCCGGCGTAATTATA